>NC_060149.1:306234375-306541042 GCF_021461385.2 Schistocerca piceifrons
TTCCTTACTTTTTTAAGCTATTCTAAAGTATTTAAGTATTCTAAAAGCCTCTGACACCTGGAACCTAAGTACAGGCATATCTAGAAGGCTGTGGCTTAGCTGCAATCATAGCTTTTATGAAATATTTCGTTACTTGTTGCTTTTGGAAGTTGAATCAAACGTGCTTCATTGTTACTGCTGTGTTGTTCTACTTCAGTGTATGTGTTTTCTGTGTTACAAATGTTGTGAATAAAACAAATTAACACTAGTGAAGGTTTTGAGGCCATGGTGATTTCTCCTAAGAAGCTTTGTTTTTTCCAGATGACTTTCTGTAGGCTGATTGCCTCTATAACAGCAAGCTATGCTTCTGAATGTACTGTATGCCTGTACACCTAATTTCTGCAGCTGATTGCTGATCCAAACAATGCATATTATTTGACGTTGCTACAGAAATTAGATGGTCAGGAATATAGTACATTCAGAAGCGTAGCTTGCTGTTATGAAGGCAATCAGCCTACAGAAAGTCATCTGGCAAAAACGAATCATCTTCTGAGAAATCTCCATAGTCTGTCACAGAATCTCAACAACATCTTTAACAGCTATGTTGGGGAGCAAATACGAAAAACTGTATTTGTTGGGCTGACAGTGCTGAAGATAAGTGTCATGGATGTAATACTCACTTTCTATGATGGCGCATTTGCTAGGACACAAATTCTGAAAAAATTAAATTTACAGATTGGAAGGAATATGGTTTCAACTCTAACTTTTGTTAATAGGCTGCAAGTAACCAAAGCAGAGCTGAAGAAGCTGCTACCAAGGAGGCTTTGATAAACAAAACAATGAAGTGAAAGATTACAGAGAATAAAGAAACAGGTGACCCACAGAAACATGCAAGTTGAATGTTCTAAAACTGCACAGTTGCAGGTTAATTTTCTTTTGTGATTTATTGGCAACTTGTTTTTTTTTATTCAGGTACACTTTTTCTCCTAAATAAGTGGAGTTAAATTCACCAAAATTGGGACATATAATTACAATGACCTTCTCTACTTCCCTTGTTTACTATATCTATAAATTGCTAAAATATGATGATTATCTGAGCTAAATTTTAAATTTATTTCTGATACTAAAATAAATTTTGTACATTTTTCCCAGATCAGCATCAAAAGAGGAAACTAGAATCATAATATTCTTCCCTAAACGTTGTCTGTAGCCTGACTGTTTTTCTAAGCTGTTTAGTGTAAGTGCAGTAAGGTCGTAAATAGTATTCCATGCGTTGTGCCCGTTTCTCTAAATTAATATTGAGAGAAACGACCCCTGCAGAATATAGGCTACATTCCATGTATTCTTCTTCTTCTTCTTCTTCTTCTTCAGACTGCACATGTGAAGCACTGTCCTTAGTTACACTTGTATCAAGCTCTGAATGAATGAAAGATAACGTTTCCTATGTTCTTCTCGCTTTCTTTTCTTTTTTTTTTTTCTTTAAGAACAAAAATTTCACTTCTGTCTTCTGTGATTCTGCTACAGCTTTCTTCTCTTGGAATTGTTTCACACGTTCCCTATATGGAATAATGTTATTTACTTAGCAGATTCAGAACGTGCCGATTTTACTAGAGCTGGCAGCTCTTGATGTGGCTTTCTGATTTTGGGAGCTGACTGAATACCGTCTGGGTTCTCATTCATTCCGTTGTTTGCGTCTTGTATGTCAGACTCATTGTATATTGCAGTCATTGTCTCTAAGTAGATGCCTGTTACATGGGAAGAGTCACATATTCCAGATGCTGTTTATAGCGTTTTCCAATGTTGCTGTCTCAAGTAGGCCGAGTCAAATAACCTTGTAATCAAAAACGAGATCGCTACCTGATGAGGGTTATTTGTCCAACAGGTTTATATTTCTTTCCCAAGTTAATGCGTTTTAAACAGTCCCATGATTTCCACACAAGAGGCTGCATTTTATCCAGGGAACAGTATGCTAAACAGATGATGTGGACACGATTTTCTCTCGCTTTATCTATCACAAAAATGTGATAGAATGCCCATCTAGTATTAGCACAACAAGATTACCACCAGATGGCTTCACACAATTCACAAAATTGTCAAACGACTTAATAAAAGTAAAAGTCTGGATCCAGCTGGAAAGCTGTTTATCTTAATGTGAGATAGAATGTCCTCCCTAATATGTGATACCGATGGTATGAAAAATTAGGAATAAGTCGTCTTGCAATAGTAAACTAATCTAATAGTTAGTTGGTTGGTTTGAAAGACAATTCATCATAGCAAATGAAATAGTACTTGAATATAATCATATTAATATTGCTGCAACAGTTACTCGATGTCAGATATTAAAGCTCTACAAAGCCATCCACAAAAATTGAAACTCAACACTTTTAAACAAGGATCCTCGCCAATGTCCACTTCTTAATGCTCTTACTATCACTGCTCTATGCCTCAGGCGCTGTGAGAACTAAGTTCTGATACTTCCAGAGCTGAGCACTTACTTTTGTCAGAATCTAGCTGTCTCACATTAGTGAATTCTCTCATAACAGGCACCTTTCCTCTATATTCAAAATCATTTTCAGTTGTGATACTATCTTTTGGGTAAATTAAGAACGATGTCAGATCAGAGTATAAAGAGCCATTTTCTCAAAGTAAAATACTAATTTTCGAAAGGCAAAGCATAGTGCATTCCATCCTCTAACGTCTGCAGTTTCATACATGCGGACCACATTTGTACCTGTAATCATTGCATATCTTGGGGATAGACAAATCTGTAAGTTGACATATTTTGCACATTTCCATTCATGGAATAATGTTCTGGGGGAGCTTACCTTCAAAAAAGAAAGTCTTCATCGCTCAGACACGTGCTTTAAGAATAATACATGTTGCTCACCCATATCATCTTGTAGACATGTGTTTAAGGAGTTGGGTATTCTGTTTACTGTTTCATAGTATATTTATCACCTCAAGGCGTTTGTTGTAAATAATTCACTGCAGTCCAAAAGGGACGATAATGTACATAATTACAATACCAGATGGAAAAATGACAATCATTACTTCACATTATGATTGTCTTTATCATAAAAAGGAGTCACAATGCTGCAACTACATTTTAATCACTTACCCTGTGTTATAAAATGTCGACAGGCAACAAAATAAAATTTAAAAACAAACTGAAAATGTTTCTCCTTGACAACACTGTGCATGGTGAGCAGTCAGACTAAGTGAATTATTGAAAGGACTGAGGGATTTTTAAAAATTCTATTGCATTTCGTTTTATTCTTATGACTTCTGGCACTGCAACTCATGATGAAACAGCTGCCAGGCCGGGCTGAGTGCAGCACCGGATGTTACTGGATACACAGGTACCCACACTTAGTCCACATGGACAGTCTTCCCACACCTGGTACTACTGACCACAGGACGCTACTGCCAAAGCACTGCTACCTAAGGGACATACTGAGGTACCCCTCTGCCAGCCAATGGGAAGGATAGAAACGGTCATGTTGGGGTTAGAGTGGACTGACCAATATACACTGGTACCAAGGCTGCAGCAGCCTCCTTTTTCTGCAGATTATACCTCTGCATCCACTAGCAGCAAGGTTTGGAGCCAATAAACCCCAGTAGTGACATAAATTCGTCTGGTTATGGGCTTCTTTCTCAAAACTTTCCTGACAAACCTGGGTGCCCACATCCCACTTCCATGATAACTCGCCCATACCTGTAAAAGCTGATGTCAGCTGTGGGCCTGAACTCACTGGCCTGGGTTGGCACACCCTTTGTGGTCAGTTGCCGCTTATTGATTCCACAGGAGCGAGATGGTATATTAGACCATTTTCACCTGTTAGCACTCGACATCTCCCACATGCAAATGCGATGTATACATGTACATCAGTAGTACGTGATGCCAGTGCTGCCAAGCATTCAGCTATGCCCGACCCTCCCTTGGCGCATTGGCAGAATTGTGATCCATCAGTTGCTGCCTGCACGCCAACCACCCCACACACTGTGCTGCTGCAATATCTGGGTCAGCACAGTACACACTAACTTCACTGTCATCAGGGGTCTATGTTACATCTCACCATCGCCACGCCATCCGGCGCGAGTCTGCGTTGAGCTGACGTCGCCATCTTCATCATCTCTGACGCTCCACGCCATGCTGCTGTCCTTCCAATGCCAACATCTTCGCACTGCTCAACCCCATGGTGGAAAAGTTGAAGAAAGTCTCACTGCTATGCATACTTACTCCATGCTGCCGTTTTTCTGTGAGCTGCCGCTGTTGGAAGCAGTTGCAGTTGGGTTTTAAGGTTCTTTTACATGTTGAGACCTTTTTTCTTTTGTTTAAATCCTGCAGTCTCTAGAAATGTGGCCCTAAATTTATGACCATGCCTCCAAGAATTAAAATGAGATCAAAGAGCATTATGGGAAGCCTGCACCTGATTCTGGTAGAAACATTCCCAATCGGGGACGAGAAACTTACAGCAAAGTATCAAAGGCCAGAGGAACATTTAACGAGTGTCAGAAATGAACAATGGGTGTCTTTCAAAACGAGAGACTCCGTGCACAGACAGTCACCATTAAATCACATTCATGGGTTAGAAACGGAGAAACAGCTTGAGCAACTACAACAGCAAATCCCTGCACCCCTCCCCCCCCCCCCCCAAAGTGTACACAAAAAAATACAGGTAGCCATTAATGGGTCCAAGGAAGTAGGACTGACTAGCATTCTCACTGTTGACGCCACCTGTGAGGTCAGCAGTGAAACTAGCCTAGCCGCATTGCTAAAAGGAACTGGAGCTGTTGCAGCTGTGTAACAGCACATCAAGCACCACAGCCTCAACCAGCCTCCCAGCTGTGAATTTCATATCTTCTTTTTCAGATAAACCTGGCGATAATGTAACCACCTTCTTGCAAAATGTCCAAGACAAAGAACACACTTGCTGCTGGATGGATAGTGTTCTGTTAAATGTAGCTCTCAGATTATGTGTACACTTACGTATAATCAGTTGTGCTCCATGATGGAATCACATTTGATATATTGGCTAAGGGATTAGCACAGCGCTACTCCAACAAGAGAGGTATTGGTTATTATCGAGATGTTTTGTCCACTTTGAACCACGAAAATGGTGAAGATTTGGTGGTTTTTACAGATCGGATACAAGCTCCATCCTATCGTACTTCTGCACTAGTGAAGGATAATACACTGACAGAAAAAATCGCAACACCAAAAAATAATTATTGTAATGGAATTTCGGGAAACATTTGTCTAGGTAGCATACACTGATACGCCAAAACAACGTGACCACTGTCCACCAAGACGTTGGATGCTGACGTGTGGCGTTGCAGACATGTGATGCGGTAACAAAAGTATGTAAGCGAACGGGGATCATCCCAGCCAAGATATGTGCTGCATCCATTCAGCTAAGCGACTTTGACAAAGGGCAGATTAATAGTACACAGAGCCCGTGAACGAGTATCTCCGAAACGTGCTACTGTGATGAGCATGTAGGGAAAGAGGTAGAAGGACAGTGAAACTACCAATAGGCGCTAAATGTTTGGACATCAAAGACTCTTCACAGAACATGGGGTTCAGAGGCTTGTCTGCTGTGTAAAGTAGGATAGATGGTGATCTGAGGTATCTTTGCTGAAAGGGCACAATGCTGGTGCATGCACAAGTGTTCAGCACACACTGTTCATCGTACATTATTGAACATGGAGCTCCACAGGAGAACACCCCCAGTGTTCACATACTGACCCAACGACATCGTCAGTTACGATTGCAGTTGCCATGGGACTACAGGGACTCGATTGTCAATCAATGGAAATGTGTCAGCTCTTCGGGGAATCAGATTTTTGCTATGGACGTCTCCACAAACGCTGTCATCGAGTTGAACGACGGCTCGAAACGTGCATCGCACCACGAATGCAGGCTGGTGGGAGCAGTATTATGCTGTGGGAGACATTCTCCTATGCTTGCATGGGATCTGTGCTTAGTAAGAGCTGAACATTTAGAAGGAATCTCCATAGGCCCTACTGTAATGCCACAGTCACCACTGATTATTGCTTCCTCGAGTTTACTGATCTCATGCTTTTATCCACAATTGTGCTTGAGAATTCGGTAACCGATTTTAGGGTGTTACCTTGAGCCAATATAATTTCACCCCAAGGTCGAGTGTAGTACT
This sequence comes from Schistocerca piceifrons, assembly GCF_021461385.2. Lineage (NCBI taxonomy): Eukaryota > Metazoa > Arthropoda > Insecta > Orthoptera > Acrididae > Schistocerca > Schistocerca piceifrons. Next base: position 306,240,531 of record NC_060149.1, read on the forward strand.
CTCAGACATTTACGAGATCGTCAGTACAATGATGAAAAAAAAAAAAAAAACGAACACCATGGAGGAGTTGTGCGACATAAACGAAAGTTGGTCGGCGTGTTTCTAAATCTGGTAGATGATGTTTATTCAAATTTCGTGACAGATGAATAAGAGTGGCGCTAATAACGCCACTATGAGGATGCAAAACAGGTTTGCTTTAAACACTCACTGTAACGATTATGAGGGTGTTACCTTTGAGATTGGACATGGTACGTTGATGTTACTGAAGAATACCTTCAAAGCGAAAAAGACGTCATTAGCCACACGTCACTGAGTGAACAAGATCGTGTAATAGGGCTACAAGGAACTGGATGATCCTTCTGCGATACTGCAGAAAGACTTGGCAGGAATGCAGTCTCTATACATGATTGCTGGCAGCAGTGGTCACGAGAATGTATGGTTGCAAGAAGACCGGGCTCCAGATGGCCACGTGGCACTACCAAAATGGAAGACCATCATGTGCAGTGTATGGCTCTGGCACATTGTACTGCATCTGCAGCAGCAATTTGAGCAGCAGTAGGCATCACAGTGACGCAAAATACTGTTACAAATTGGTTACTTCAAGGATTGGTTGGTTGGTTGGATTAAAAGAGGGGGAAGGGACCAAACTATGAGGTAATCAGTCCCTTGTTCCGAATAAAATAATGACACAAGTGTCAGAATAAAACAAATGAGACTGACAGAACAAAACGGAATGAAAGGAAAATTCACAAGAACGATGAAGGGCAACAAATGTGTAAATGGACAAAAGGGGGACAAGAAAACCACAGAAACGCAAGAAACGGGATGAAGAGAGTAAAACAACAAAGCAAATGACAATGGCTGGCTAACCGCGAGAATAAAAAACAACACATTAAAACCTCCATCCTAAAAGCACTAGGGCGGAGGACACAGAGGGGCAAAGGACATGCGCTAAAACTTAGATCAAATGATAAAACCCACCCTCACTAATGAAAAGTAAAACTAAATCAGCTAATGAGGCGTTGTCAGATAAAATTAGCAGCAATGAGTCCGGTTGCTCGTAACCCAAGATTCCATCGCTGGGCAGTCAAAGTGGGACAGTGCACCAGAAGATGGGGCACTGTCAACCGGGCGCCGCACCAACACTTAGGTGGGTCTTCACGGCGCAGGTGTTAACCGTGGGTCGCCAAAGAATGGCCAATGTGGAGCCGGCAGAGGAAAACCTATTTCCTGCAAGAGGCCTGCATGGAAGACTTCCACACATTCGTAGTCTCCTTAATGACACGCAGTTTGTTGTGTGTACTGTTATGCTATTCCATCTCCCAAAGCCGAAAAACCCTGCTGCGTAAGTCAGAACACAGGTCAGGTTCAGTGATGTCCATCTCCAGAAGTGGTTTTCGTGCAGCCTGTTCGGCCAGCCTGTTGGCAAGTTCGTTGCCTGGGATTCCGACGTGACCTGGGGTCATGACAAACACCACTGAACGACTGGACCATTCCAGGGCATAGATGGACTCCCGGAAGGTCGCTACCAAAGGATGACGAGGGTGGCACTGGTTGATGTCTTGTAGGCTGCTCAAGGAGTCAGTACACAGGAGAAATGACTCACCTGAACATGAGCAGATGTCCTCAAGAACATGAAATATAGCCGCCAGCTCTGCAGTGTAAACACTGCAAGCATTGGGCAAGAAGTGCTGTTCTATATGTCCTCCATGAACATAGGCAAAGCCAATGTGACAATCGGCCATCGAGCCATTAGTATAAAGCATTGCATGGCTCCAGTAGTACATGTCGAGAATTGAGAGGAAGTGACAGTGGAGAGTCGCAGGGTTAACTGAGTCCTTAGGGCCATGTGAAAGGTCCAGGTGAAGCTGCACCCTAGGTGTACACCATGAAGGTGTACATGAATGGCCCTCAAGTATAGGTGGTAAAGGGAAGGACTCAAGTTCAAACAGAAGTGACCACATGGGAACTACAGTCATTAGCCCTGACCTGAGCCACAGATATGGGAGATGGGCTGTTGTAGGAGGGAAAAGGAGACAGTAATTCAGATGCACAAGAGAACTATGCAAGTGTGCAATGTAACTGGCGAGCAGCTATGCATGCCTAATATTCAATGGAGGGACTCTGGTCTCCACTAGGACCCTGATCACCAGACTCGTTCTAAAAGAACCTGTCACTAGGCGAACGCCACAGTGGTGCACTGGTTAAAGTAAACGCAATGCTGAGAGCGCCACAGGACCACAAAACACACTCCCATAGTCAAGGCGGAATTGAACAAGGGCTCATAGAGCTGCAGAAGCATAGAGCGATCTGGATCCCAGTTGGTGTTGCTCAGGCAGCGGAGGGCACTGAGGTGCTGCCAGCATTTCCACTTAAGCTGACGAATGTGAGGTAGCCAGGTCAATCGGACATCGAAAACCAGTCCTAGGAATCGATATGCCTCCACTACAGTGAGTGGATCGTCAGTATGATAAAGTTCTGGTTCTGGATGAATGGTACGATGATTATCAGTGGTAGAGCGACCCTGGCGGAAGCCGCCATGACATGGAGCCATTAGGCCATGTGACCCCAGCACCAAACCGAACCGCCAACACACCATACATTCCAGCAGCTTACAAAGAACGTTGGTGAGGCTGATGGGCCGATAGCTATCCACATCCAGCAGGTTTTGACCGGGTTTGAGCACTGGAATGATGGTGCTTTCCCGCCATTGCGATGGGAAGACGTCATCGCACCAGATCCAGTTGAAGATGACGAGGAGATGTGGCTTGAAGTCAGATGAGAGATGTTTAATCATCTGACTGTGGATGCGATCTGGCCCAGGGGCCGCGTTGGGGCAATGTGCCAGGGCACTGAGGAGTTCCCATTATGTAAATGGGGAGTTATAGGATTCACTGTGGTGTGTAGTGAAAAAAATCACTTTCCCTTTTCCGACGCAGAGGCTCAAGCATAGTGCTCAGCAAAGTGCTCGGCAATCGCGTTTTCGTCGGTAGATAACACGCCATTGATGTTAATACCGGGAACACCTGTTGGGGTCTGGTACCCTAAAACACATTTGATCTTTGCCCAGACTTGGGAAGGTGACGTATGGCACTCAATGGTCGAGACATATCTCTCCCAAGACTCCTGCTTGCGTCCTTTGATAAGATGGCGAACACAGGCACGCATTCATTTAAAGGCTATGAGGTGCTCCAGGGAAGGGTGCCGCTTATACTGCTGAAGAGCTCGCCGACGCTCCTTAATTGTTTCAGCAACTTCTGGCGACAACCAAGGGACTGCCTTTCGCTGTGGGCACCCTAAAGAGCGAGGGATCGCATTTTCTGCCGTGGAAACGACAGTTGTAGTCACCTGCTCAACCATCGCATCGATGTTACCGTGTGGAGGAGAGTCAATGGTGACCACAGTGGTGAAAGTTTTCCAGTCTGCCTTGTTTAAAGCCCATCTGGGCACGCGTCTGTGGGCCTGACGCTGGGGCAGTGACAGGAAGATGGGGAAGAAGTCACTACTACACAGGTCGTCATGTGCTCTCCAGTGGATAGATGGGAGAAGGCTAGGACTGCAAACCGAGAGGTCAATGGCCGAATATGTGCCATGTGCCACACTGAAATGTGAGGGGGCACCTGTATTTAAGAGGCAGAGGTCGAGTTGTGACAGTAAACTTTCGACATCTGTGCCTCAGCCAGTAAGCACATTGCTACCCCACAAGGGGTTATGAGCATTAAAATCTCCCAAAAGTAGGAAGGGTTTAGGGAGTTGATCAATCAGTGCAGCCAATGCATTCAAGGGTACTGCACCATCTGGAGGAAGATATACGTTGCAGACAGTTATTTCCTGTGTCATCCTTATCCTGACAGCCACAGCTTCAAGAGAGGTTTGAAGCGGCACAGGTTCACAGCATACTGAGTTCAGGACATAGACGCAAACTCCACCTGACACTCTATTATAGTCGCTACGGTTCCTGTAATATCCCTTATAGCTGCGGAGGGCAGGGGTCCGCATTGCCGGGAACCAGGTTTCCTGGAGGGCAATGCAGAAAGCATGTGTAAAGCTTAACAGTTGCTGTAGCTCAACCAGGTGGTGGAAAAAACCACCCCAATTCCACTGCAGGATGACTGGAATGTGAAGCTGGGAAGGCATGGAACATTCAATGAGGCAATTTATGCCTCAGGGTCACCTGCTGCCACTGATTTATTTACTGAGCAAAAAAATGGTTCAAATGGCTCTGAGCACTATGGGACTTAACTACTGTGGTCATCAGTCCCCTAGAACTTAGAACTACTTAAACCTAACTAACCTAAGGACATCACACACATCCATGCCCGAGGCAGGATTCGAACCTGCGACCTTAGCGGTCACGCGGTTCCAGACTGTAGCGCCTAGAACCGCTCCGCCACTCTGGCCGGCTTTACTGAGCGGTCTGTATCCATGGTGTCTGAGGGTCCAGCGAGATCTAGGTCCTCAGCAGACGCCAGAATCTCCACCTCGTCCGCAGTAGGAAAGCTTGCGGTGGTGTGGGTGCCACCGCAAGTCCCTTGGTCTTGAGGGTCTTCTTTTTGGATCTCTTTCGCTGCTCCTTGGGTTTCTCTGGCTTGGAGGGTTTGACTGATTTGGTCTCCAGAACTGAGGATGATCATGAAGCCCTATGACCAGCTATTTTTGGACACTTCAACCACTGGCGGGAGTCATCTTTCCCACTAGCAGAAACCTGGGAAGGGAGTGACTAAAGGGACCCCTTCCTAGTGAGAGGTGCCAAAGAAGACTTATGCTCTCCAGCTGAATAGTGGGGACTGCTGGTGTCCCTGATGGTTGGGGGGGGGGGGGGGCAGTGCATTCGAGGTAGATGGTGTGGGAGTGACAGGGAGGGAAGTGCCCCCGCCATCAAGGGGGCAGGTGTAGCCTTCCAGGACAGAGTGCTGACCAGAATTTGCGGAACGGATGGGGCTACAACTTTTCTCGTAGTGACGGCGTAAGAGGAGGTCATAGCCACAGAATGTAGATGCTCGAATTTCCTCTTAGTCTCAGTGTAGGCCAGTCAGTCCAGGATCTTGTATTCCATGATTTTCCTTTCGCGCTGTAAAATCCTGCAGTGTGGCCAGCAAGGGGCATGATGCTCTCCACATTTGACACAGATGGGAGGCGGGGCACATGGAGTATTGGGATGTGATGGACGTCCACAATCTCAACAGTGACGCTGGAAGTACAGCGGGAAGACATACGGCCGAACTTCCAGCACTTAAAGCACTGCATTGGGTGAGTGCTATATGGCTTTACATCACAGCAGCAGACCATCACTTTGACCTTCTCGGGCAATGTGTCACCCTCGAAGGCCAAGATGAAGGCGCTGGTGGCAACTTGATTATCCCTCAGAACCTGATGGATGCGCCAGGCAAAATGAATGCCTCGTCGCTCTAAGTTGGTGCGCAGCTCGTCATCAGACTGCAAAAGAAGGTCCCTGTGGAATGTAATACCCTGGACCATATTTAAGCTCTTATGGGGCGTGACGGTAACGAAAACATCCCCCGGCTTGTCACAATAAGTAATGTCCGTCACTGGGCAGAGGATGCTGTTTTTATCAAGACTGGCCCTGACTGCATTTTGGACAAGCCCTCCACCTCCCCAAACTTGTCCTCTAAAAGTTCTACAAAGAACTGTGGCTTCATCGAAACAAAGGAGTCACCATCAGTTCTCGAACATACAAGGTACCAGGGTGAATAAGGTTTGGTGCGATCCTTAGCCTGGCATTCCTCCTATGGTGCGGCCAGGGAGGGGAGTGATTTAGGGTCGTACTTCCTTGCATTGTACTAAGACTTAGAACACTGAGAGACTGCTGGTGTTTGATAAACAGCAAGTGATGACGTGGTATGCTTCATCGCATGTCATCTGCCCTGATGCCACCCACTCCGACCAGGAGCCCTCCCCACGGGTGCAACCGAGCTGCAGAAAATGTCACCTGGTAGGATGGCCATTTCTGGGAGTCCTGATGCCCCAGGGTGACAGGCATCTACTACTTAGAATATATGGGGAGTTAATGGCGCAGGCATTAGCAGAGCGATCCTCGTGTTGTCAGGGGCCTACAACCAACAGGGTACATGGCGGCCCCACCACAACGGACTGGCTACTGTGCGGATATCAGGAGAAAACAAGTCCATGGTCATCCTTGACACAGAAAGCGACACTGCATAGTGAATGGTGGAAAACGCACCCAGGAAGGTGTCCTCACCCAAGAGATGGAGAATGAGTGGGACTGCAATGCGACAAAAAGTGGGCTACAGATCTCAAGCCATGATGGACATGATGCACCATGTAAGGCGCACTTCCCCAGTTGGCTGACACTTCGGAAAAATTTTGAAGAATTTAGGTCAAACTCTACAGGGGACCATCACATAAAGGCCAAAACGTGTGAGAGTCCTTTTAGTCCCCTCTTACAATAGGCAGAAATACCTCAGGCCTATTCTTACTACCGGACCGGCAGGGGGCTTACTTCAAGGACATTCCGAGCCAGTTGCCCAGTAGCATGCATTCCACTGACTCCAAACCACTGCTATTTGCTTCATTGGTGTCAAGCGAGAGTGGGAGTCTGTTGTGTTTTCTGATGAAAGCTGGTTCTGCCTCTGTGCCTGTGATGGCTTTGTGCCGGCCGGAGTGGCTGAGCGGTTCTAGGCGCTACAGTCTGGAACCGCGCGACCGCTAAGGTCGCAGGTTCGAATCCTGCCTTGGGCATAGATGTGTGTGATGTCCTTAGGTTAGTTAGGTTTAAGTAGTTCTAAGTTCTAGGGGACTGATGACCTAAGAAGTTAAGTCCCATAGTGCTGAGAGCCATTTGAACCATTTTTTGATGGCTGTGTGTTGGTTAGAAAGAGACCAAGGCTTGCAACTAACTTGTCTGCATGCTAGAAACACTGGAGCTATAGTCTGGGGTGGTATTTTGTATGAGGCAGAGGCACTCTTCTGGTCATCTCGACCTGTTGTTTTGCCCTTCATGAACAGCATTCCAGGGAGATTTCCAGCAGGATAAAGCTCGCCTACATACCGCTGTTCTAACTTAATATGATGTACAGAGTGTCGGCATAGTGCCTTGGCTTGCTCAATCACCAGATCTGTCTCGTCGCATACATATGGGACATCACTGCACGATAACTCCAGCTTTATCCACAACCAGCATTAACCATCTCTTTATTGACCAAGTGCAATTACTGCATGTTTGCAGGCTCACATTCAACATTCTGGAGACTACACCGATTATTAATGTACCAGCATTTCACATTTGCGATGGCTTATCTCACACTTACATTATTAACCCATGATCTTACAGTGTTAATCAGTTAAATATGTTACCTAGACAAATTTATCACCAAAATTAGATTGTTGTTGTTGTGGTCTTCAGTCCTGAGACTGGTTTGATGCAGCTCTCCATGCTACCCTATCCTGTGCAAGCTTCTTCATCTCCCAGTACTTACTGCAACCTACATCCTTCTGAATCTGCTTAGTGTATTCATCTCTTCGTCTCCCTCTACGATTTTTACCCTCCATGCTGTCCTCCAATGCTAAATGTGTGAACCCTTGATGCTCAGAACATGTCCTACCAACCGGTCCCTTCTTCTTGTCAAGTTGTGCCACAAACTCCTCTTTTCCCCAATTCTATTCAATACCTCCTCATCAGTTATGTGATCTACCCATCTAATTGTCAGCATTCTTCTGTAGCACCACATTTCGAAAGCTTCTATTCTCTTCTTGTCTAAACTATTTATCGTCCATATTTCACTTCCATACATGGCTACACTCCACACAAATACTTTCAGAAACGACTTCCTGACACTTAAATCTATAATCGATGTTAACAAATTTCTCTTCTTCGGAAACGCTGTCCTTGCCATTGCCAGTCTACATTTTATATCTTCTCTACTTCGACCATCATCAGTTATTTTGCTCCCCAAATAGCAAAACTCCTTTACTACTTTAAGTGTCTCATTTCCTGATCAAATTCCCTCAGCATCATCCGACTACATTCCATTATCCTCGTTTTGCTTTTGTTGATGTTCATCTTATATCCTCCTTTCAAGACACTGTCCATTCGATTCAACTGCTCTTGCAGGTCTTTTACTGTCTGACATTGGTGAACCTCAAAGTTTTTATTTCTTCTCCATGGATTTTAATACCTACTCCGAATTTTTCTTTTGTTTCCTTTACTGCTTGCTCAATATATAGACTGAATAACATCGGGGAGAGGCTACAACCCTGTCTCACTCCCTTCCCAACCACTGCTTCCCTTTCATGTCCTTCGACTCTTATAACTGCCATCTGATTTCTGTACAAATTGTAAATAGCCTTTCGCTCCCTGTATTTTACCCCTGCCACCTTTACAAATTGAAAGAGAGTATGCCAGTCAACATTGTCAAAAGGTTTCTATAAGTCTACAAATGCTAGAAACGTAGTTTTGCCTTTCCTTAATCTTTCTTCTAAGATAAGTCGTAAGGTCAGTATTGCCTCACATGTTCCAATATTTCAACGGAATCCAAACTGATCTTCCCCGACGTCGGCTTCTACCAGTTTTTCCATATGTATGTAAAGAATTCGTGTTAGTATTTTGCAGCTGTGACTTATTAAACTGATAGTTCGGTAATTTTTACATCTGTCAACACCTGCTTTCTTTGGGATTGGAATTATTATATTCTTCTTGAAGTCTGAGGGTATTTCGCCTGTCTCATACATCTTTCTCACCAGATGGTTGAGTTTTGTCAGGACTGGCTCTCCCAAGGCCGTCAGTAGTTCTAATCGAATGTTGTCTACTCCCGGGGCCTTGTTTCGACTCAGGTCTTTCAGTGCTCTGTCAAACTCTTCACGCACTATCGTATCTCCCATTTCATCTTCATCTACATTCTCTTCCATTTCCATAATATTGTCCTCAAGTACATCGGCCTTGTATAGACCCTCTATATACTCCTTCCATCTTTCTGCTTTCCCTTCTTTGCTTAGAACTGGGTTTCCATCTGAGCTCTTGATATTCATACAAGTGGTTCTCTTTTCTCCAAAGGTCTCTTTAATTTTACTGTAGGCAGTATCTATCTTACCCCTATTGAGAGAAGCCTCTACATCCTTACATTTGTCCTCTAGCCATCCCTGATTAACCATTTTGCACTTCCTGTCGCTCTCATTTTTGAGACGTTTGTATTCCTTTTTTCCTGCTTCATTTACTGCGTTTTTATATTTTCTCCTTTCATCAATTAAATTCAGTATTTCTTCTGTTACCCAAGGATTTCTACTAGCCCTCGTCTTTTTACCTACTTGATCCTCTGCTGCCTTCACTACTTCATTCCTCAGAGCTACCCATTCTTCTTCTACTGTATTTCTTTCCCCCATTCCTGTTAATTGTTCCCATGTGATCTCCCTGAAACTCTGTACAACCTCTGGTTTAGTCAGTTTATCCAGGTCCCATCTCCTTAAATTCCCACCTTTTTGCAGTTTCTTCAGTTTTAATCTACAGTTCATAACCAATCGATTGTGGTCTGCCCCTGGAAATGTCTTACAATTTAAAACCTGGTTCCTAAATCTCTGTCTTACCATTATATTATCTATCTGATACCTTCTAGTATCTCCAGGATTCTTCCATGTATACAGCCTTCTTGTATGATTCTTGAACCAAGTGTTAGCTATGATTAAGTTATGCTCTGTGCAAAATTCTACCAGACAGCTTTCTCTTTCATTTCTTGCCCCCAATCCATATTCACCTACTATGTTTCCTTCTCTCCCTTTTCCTACTCTCGAATTTCAGTCACCCATGATTAATAGATTTTCGTCTCCCTTCACTACCTGAATAATTTCTTTTATCTCATCATACATTTAATCAATTTCTTCATCATCTGCAGAGCTAGTTGGCATATAAACTTGTACTACCGTAGTAGACGTGGGCTTCGTGTCTATCTTGGCCACAATAATGCGTTCACTATGCTGTTTGTAGTAGCTTACCCGCACTCCTATTTTTTTACTCATTATTAAACCTACTCCTGCATTACCCCTATTTGATTTTGTATTTGCGTATAACCCTGTATTCACCTGACCAAAGGTCTTGTTCCTCCTGCCACCAAACTTCACTAATTCCCACTATATCTAACTTTAACCTACCCATTTCCCTTTTTAAATTTTCTAACCTGACTGGTCAGGTGACTACAGGGTTATAAACACAAAATCAAATAGGGGTAATGCAGGAGTAGGTTTAATAATGAATAGGAAAATAGGAATGCGGGTAAGCTACTACAAACAGAATAGTGAACGCATTATTGTGGCCAAGATAGATACGAAGCCCACGCCTACTACAGTAGTACAAGTTTATATGCCAACTAGCTCTGCAGATGACGAAGAAATTGAAGAAATGTATGATGAAATAAAAGAAATTATTCAGATTGTGAAGGGAGACGAAAATTTAATAGTCATGGGTGACTGGAATTCGAGTGTAGGAAATGGGAGAGAAGGAAACATAGTAGGTGAATATGGATTGGGGGACAGAAATGAAAGAGGAAGCCGCCTGGTCGAATTTTGCACAGAGCACAACATAATCATAACTAACACTTGGTTTAAGAATCATGAAAGAAGGTTGTATACATGGAAGAACCCTGGAGATACTAAAAGGTATCAGATAGATTATATAATGGTAAGACAGAGATTTAGGAACCAGGTTTTAAATTGTAAGACATTTCCAGCGGCAGATGTGGACTCTGACCACAATCTATTGGTTATGACCTGTAGATTAAAACTGAAGAAACTGCAAAAAGGTGGGAATTTAAGGAGATGGGACCTGGATAAACTAAAAGAACCAGAGGTTGTACAGAGATTCAGGGAGAGCATAAGGGAGCAATTGACAGGAATGGGGGAAATAAATACAGTAGAAGAAGAATGGGTAGCTTTGAGGGATGAAGTAGTGAAGGCAGCAGAGGATCAAGTAGGTAAAAAGACGAGGGCTAGTAGAAATCCTTGGGTAACAGAAGAAATACTGAATTTAATTGATGAAAGGAGAAAATATAAAAATGCAGTAAGTGAAACAGGCAAAAAGGAATACAAACGTCTCAAAAATGAGATCGACAGGAAGTGCAAAATGGCTAAGCAGGGATGGCTAGAGGACAAATGTAAGGATGTAGAGGCCTATCTCACTAGGGGTAAGATAGATACCGCCTACAGGAAAATTAAAGAGACCTTTGGAGATAAGAGAACGACTTGTATGAATATCAAGAGCTCAGATGGAAACCCAGTTCTAAGCAAAGAAGGGAAAGCAGAAAGATGGAAGGAGTATGTAGAGGGTCTATACAAGGGCGATGTACTTGAGGACAATATTATGGAAATGGAAGAGGGTGTAGATGAAGATGAAATGGGAGATATGATACTGCGTGAAGAGTTTGACAGAGCACTGAAAGACCTGAGTCGAAACAAGGCCCCCGGAGTAGACAATATTCCATTGGAACTACTGACGGCCGTGGGAGAGCCAGTCCTGACAAAACTCTACCATCTGGTGAGCAAGATGTATGAAACAGGCGAAATACCCTCAGACTTCAAGAAGAATATAATAATTCCAATCCCAAAGAAAGCAGGTGTTGACAGATGTGAAAATTACCGAACTATTAGCTTAATAAGTCACAGCTGCAAAATACTAACACGAATTCTTTACAGACGAATGGAAAAACTAGTAGAAGCCAACCTCGGGGAAGATCAGTTTGGATTCCGTAGAAACACTGGAACACGTGAGGCAATACTGACCTTACGACTTATCTTAGAAGAAAGATTAAGGAAAGGCAAACCTACGTTTCTAGCATTTGTAGACTTAGAGAAAGCTTTTGACAATGTTGACTGGAATACTCTCTTTCAAATTCTAAAGGTGGCAGGGGTAAAATACAGGGAGCGAAAGGCTATTTACAATTTGTACAGAAACCAGATGGCAGTTATAAGAGTCGAGGGACATGAAAGGGAAGCAGTGGTTGGGAAGGGAGTACGACAGGGTTGTAGCCTCTCCCCGATGTTGTTCAATCTGTATATTGAGCAAGCAGTAAAGGAAACAAAAGAAAAATTCGGAGTAGGTATTAAAATTCATGGAGAAGAAATAAAAACTTTGAGGTTCGCCGATGACATTGTAATTCTGTCAGAGACAGCAAAGGACTTGGAAGAGCAGTTGAATGGAATGGACAGTGTCTTGAAAGGAGGATATAAGATGAACATCAACAAAAGCAAAACAAGGATAATGAAATGTAGTCTAATTAAGTCGGGTGATGCTGAGGGAATTAGATTAGGAAATGAGACACTTAAAGTAGTAAAGGAGTTTTGCTATTTGGGGAGCAAAATAACTGATGATGGTCGAAGTAGAGAGGATATAAAACGTAGGCTGGCTATGGCAAGGAAAGCGTTTCTGAAGAAGAGAAATTTGTTAACATCCAGTATTGATTTAAGTGTCAGGAAGTCATTTCTGAAAGTATTCGTATGGAGTGTAGCCATGTATGGAAGTGAAACATGGACGATAAATAGTTTGGACAAGAAGAGAATAGAAGCTTTCGAAATGTGGTGCTACAGAAGAATGCTGAAGATTAGATGGGTAGATCACATAACTAATGAGGAAGTATTGAATAGGATTGGGGAGAAGAGAAGTTTGTGGCACAACTTGACCAGAAGAAGGGATCGGTTGGTAGGACATGTTCTGAGGCATCAAGGGATCACCAATTTAGTATTGGAGGGCAGCGTGGAGGGTAAAAATCGTAGAGGGAGACCAAGAGATGAATACACTAAGCAGATTCAGAAGGATGTAGGTTGCAGTAGGTACTGGGAGATGAAAAGGCTTGCACAGTATAGAGTAGCATGGAGAGCTGCATCAAACCAGTCTCAGGACTGAAGACCACAACAACAACAACAACCTACCTGCCCAATTAAGGAATCTGAGATTCTTCACTCTGATCTGTAGAACGCCAGTTTTCTTTCTCCTGATAAATTAGATTACTATAAATTAATTATTTTTTGGTGTCGTGATTTTTTTTTCCATCAGTGGAGTTTCCTCGTAGTTAACCAGTGCAGCACCAGTGTGCCACAGCTAGAGCTCACCTTACATAAGCAGGTTGTGACTGGACAGCTGAGCCAAGCTGGTGTCCTGCTCACATTCCTCTGTCCTGTTAGGACTCACAGTGTTCCCAGCTGGTACTGTGTGCTGCTACAAAGACACTCTATTCAACTCTAGCTGCAGACATGTATTCGCTGTATCCAGTACATCTCGAGCAGATGTTGTTGGAAGTGTACTTCGCTCAGCTGACTTAGCAGAACCCACTGAAACAGCATCACCTCTCACCTACATGACACACTAATGGGCACATCTAATTCCAACCTGAACACATATAGTCATGTGTGAAAGCTTTTCAACTCATATATATGTTTACTGAAAGCAACTACAAATCCTACACCAAAATGCAACTATAACCCTATTTACCAAATACTAACTAGGAAATAGTTTACACCTAAAAGAAAAACATTCTTTTCTAAGCATTCATCTGAATTTACTTGAAATACTATTATGTGCATAAAAACCTGTTTGTCATCAGAAGACTGTTGCTGTGCACATGAAGATCACAAATCCAGCACCATGGAAAATTAGAACATTTACAGGAAGGTCAAAACAACAGAGGTAGAAAATTCATGTAATTCCACTGCTTAGAATCTAGATACAGTATGTGAACTACTTGCAGAAGAGATAAGCTATATATTACTTTGGTAGGATCAATGACTGTATTAGTGATGAAGATGGGGTAATTGAGCATCGCAAAGATCTGAGAGTCACTAAAAACGTGTAGGTGGTTGGCTGGTTGATGGGTGAAGGGACCAAACATCGAGATCATCACTCCCATAATCTAATGTGACAGAAACCAAGGGAGGAATTACACAAACAGCACAGTCCAGTCAAGGCAGTCAAGGGGAAGGTAAAGCGCGCAAACAAAGAGGTAAAAGAAACATCAGGGCAGCAGGAAGAGGAAAGAAAAGGAGTTGGGTAGGGGTTGGGCGGAAATAGCACGACCAGGGATGCCCCAGAAATGCTACATACATTGGGGCACCAGCACGGCCACCACCCCAACCCTTCCCTATCACCACACCACACCGTGATCACGACACAATGGGGACAACACCAGGGGAAGAAGACATAAGGAAAGAGGAAACAAAACGGCACAAAAGACCAGACAAAACGATGGCAAAAAAAGGGGGGAGAACCCAGCCAGTATGGGGACAAGGCGAGGGCCTCCAGAACCAATACCAACGTTAACCAAGGGACTTCAATTTCAGAGGGAAATTCTGGTACTTAAAACCTGGCTGGACGAACCACTTCCGCGAAGAAAATCAAGGACAGACATACACTATGTGAGCAAAAGTATCTGGACACACCCAAAAACATACGTTTTTCATGTTAGGTGCATTGTGCTGCCACCTACTGCCAGCTAGTCGATATCAGCGACCTCAGTAGTCATTAGACATCGTGAGAGAGTAGAAGGGGGCGCTCCACAGAACTCATGGACTTCGAACATGGTCAGGTGATTGGGTGTCACTTGTGTCATACGTCCTAAACATACCTAGGTCCACAGTTTCTGATGTGATAGTGAAGTGGAAACATGAAGGGACACACACAGCACAAAATCGTACAGGCCGATGTTGTCTGTCGACTCACAGAGACTGCCGACAGTTGAAGAGGGTCGTAATGTGTAATAGGTAGACATCTTTCCTGACCACCACACAGGAATTCCAAACTGCATCAGGATCCACTGCAAGTACTATGACAGTTAGGCAGGAGGTGAAAAAACTTGGATTTCATGGTCGAGCGGCTGCTCATAAAGCCACGTACACACTGCCGCTGTAAACATGTTTCTGCCGGAAACATTGTTTTCTGCAATGTTTCACAAATGTTTCCGACTTTGTTTCTTGTCTGTGTTTCCATCCACTCTGGCGGCAAACATTTCTCGTTGTGTGTTCACGCCGTCTGCAGTGCTCCTTGTCTTATTGCGTTCATATCGTCGTCTGCTGCTCCGTTGTCTGTTGTCGAGGAAACTATGATGATATGTGGTGCTGCATTATTAATACTAGAAGGCTTACACAAACAAAATGAAAGGCGTTCTCGTCGTTGGTGGAGAAAAACATTCTATAGAAGAACTGGCAAGAGTAACTTGCTACGTGAGCTGAGTATGGAAGACGGCTCTGGCTTTCGTAACTTCACTCTGATGTCTTCTACCGATTTTGAATACCTGTCAAATATGATAGCACCATTTGTTTCAAGAAAAGACACGAATTTCAGGAAAGCGATTTCAGTCAACCAAAGGCTAGCTTCATTTTCTGGCAACAGGAAATTGATTTCAGATCCTTGCGTTTTCATTTCATGTCTCGAAGCAAGCAATATCTCAAATAGTACCTGAAGTATGTGGAGCTCTGGTGGAAGTACTGAAGGATTACGTAAAGGTAAGTAAATGAAAAACATCGTTAAATAAGCATCTTATCGAAATATTATTTGTCAGTTACATTACAGATCTCATCAAACGCAAGTTCAATAGTTATGACTATCTAACTCGTAAATGTGACACGGGAATTACTACTTGATGATGATGGCCCTGCTACATTCATACCCACTGTCGACTGCTGACTTACCAAATGTACTGCATGTTGTCGTGAACACTTCATTAAGGAAAGCCTTTGTTTTTTGCTCTTTGTAAGTCTGGCAATTCCCGTAACACTGATGCCACATACATGTGCTACATTCATCGTTCTTGTTATCTTCTTGTTTTTGCAGCACTTTAGTTAATAATTGAGACACAATCTTGTAGGGCTGCTGCATATCTTTTTCTAGGCCACTCTTCTGATTTTTATACTCATATGGATATGGTGTCTGTTCTTTCGGACATGTCCGAAAGAACAGACACTATGTCCATATAAGTATATAGTTCTGGCAATACCGGCTATGACCTCCTTCGCCGGCCGCTGTGGTCGAGCTGTTCTAGGCGCTTCGGTCCGGAATCGTGCTTCTGCTGCGGTCGCACCTTAGAATCCTGCCTTGGGAATGGATGTGTGTGATGCCCTTAAGTTTAAGTAGTTCTATGTCTAGGGGACTGATGACCTCAGATGTTAAGTCCCATAGTGCTTAGAGCTATTTGCATCCGCACAGATGTTTACCCGAACTCTTACTGGACTTGGTAAGAATGTCTTCCACGAGTAATAAGTGTGTTGGGTAGGGACACTATGAATGTAGTGTGTGGACATTTAAGGTGAGGACGTGGGTCTCACGGGAGGCGTGCGCGAGATAGTCCCTCCAGTCGCGCTATCCTCTGTGCCCTCAGTGGTTCAGATGGATCGCTGGCACTGTAGCTCAGCGTGTTCGGTCAGAGAGCTGATTGGCCTCTGCAATAAAAAACTGGGTGAAAGGATCAACAAAGAATTTGAACGGATGTCTTGTGACGTCCGCAACGACACACACACACACACACACACACACACACACACACACACACACAAAAGGATAGAGCGTCTGCCATGTATGCAGGAGGTCCCGCGTTCGAGTCCCGGTTGATATATATCAACGCCCGTCAGCAGCGGAAGGTATTAATATATAATTTTAATTTCCTTATGATTTTTCGTCATGATTGCTGTCGTGGTGCCAGATACAACTTTTTGTAAGCAGATATAGGCTGCCAAGGCAGAATACCATATGGTGGTGTGTTCAACAACGCGAGCATAGAAGAGTTAATTAACAAAAAGAAACTAAGCTTGCCCTAAGCTGAAAGCTTACTAGGTGACATCAAGGTCCTACCATATGTTTTTTTTTGTGTAGCAGACGATGCTTTTCCTTTACAGGAAAACATTATGAAACCCTACCCAGGAAAATATGTTAAAGGTTCAAATGGCTCTGAGCACTATGGGACTTAACTTCTGAGGTCATCAGTCCCCTAGAACTTAGAACTACTTAAACCTAACTAACCTAAGGACATCACACACAGCCATGCCCGAGGCAGGATTCGAACCTGCGACCGTAGGGGTTCCAGACTGTAGCGCCTAGAACCGCTCGGCCACCCTGGCCGGCTGTTAAAGGTTCAAAAGAGTTTTTAATTACACATTGTCTAGGGCTAGAATGGTTGTTGAGAACACTTTCAGCATTATGGCTTCCGTTTTTCGTGTGTTTAGAAAACCTATGTTGCTGCAATTGGAGGAGGAAAAAACTGTCACACTTACAGCTGTGTGTCTGCACAATTTTTAAGGCGAAATACTGAGGCAAGGAACCAGTACACCCAACATGGAAGGTTCGATTCCTACGTTTCACAAACAGACGAGATGATTCCAGGCACATGGAGACGAGATGACACTGGATCAGTTTTCATTGCAGCACAAAATATACCAAGGAAAGCTGCTTCCACGAATAAACAAATTCGAGACGAGTTAATTTTTTAAGCCCACACGGAAGTGTACCACGGCAAAATAAGTATGGGTGAATGTGACTGTGTAGTATAAAATAAAAAAATAAACAAGCATAATTTTCGTATCTCATTTTCCGCAGTATCTGTTGTCTCCTTTGGTTCATGAACATCGCCCAAGAACTGCAGCATCCGATATCCGAATCAGTTGCAGTCTCTGCACCACTACCAGATGGTCTGCTCGAAATCATTTTTTCCCTCACGTCTTTAAGCAACCACGAGCGATCGTTCACTACTGGCCATTAAAATTGCTACACCAAGAAGAAATGCAGATGATAAATGGGTATTCATTGGACAGATATATTATACTAGAACTGACATGTGATTACATTTTCACGCAATTTGGGTGCATAGATCCTGAGAAATCAGTACCCAGAACCACCACCTCTGGCCGTAATAACGGGCTTGATACGCCTGGGCATTGAGTCCAACACAACTTGGATGCCGTATACAGGTACAGCTGCCCATGCAGCTTCAACACAATACCACAGTTCATCAAGAGTAGTGACTGGCGTATTGTGACGAGCCAGTTGCTCGGCCACCATTGACCAGACGTTTTCAGTTGGTGGGAGATCTGGAGAATGTGCTGGCCAGGGCAGCAGTTGAACATTTTCTGTATTCAGAAAGGCCCATACAGGACCTGCAACATGCGGTCGTGCATTATCCTGCTGAAATGTAGGGTTTAGCAGGGATCGAATGAAGGGAAGAGCCACGGGTCGTAACACATCTGAAATGTAACGTCCACTGTTCAAAGTGCCGTCAATGGGAACAAGAGGTGACCGAGACGTGTAACCAATGGCACCCTATACCATCACACCTGGTGATACGCCAGTATGGCGCTGATGAATACACGCTTCCAATGTGCGTTCACCGCGATGTCGCCAAACACGGATGCGACCATCATGATGCTGTAAACAGAACCTGGATTCACCCAAAAAAATGACGTTTTGCCATTCGTGCACCCAGGTTCGTCATTGAGTACACCATCGCAGGCGCTCGTCTGTGACGCAGCGTCAAGGGTTACCGCAGCCATGGTCTCCGAGCTGATAGTCCATGCTGCTACAAACGTCATCGAACTGTTCGTGCATATGGTTGTTGTCTTACAAACATCCCCATCTGTTGACTCAAGGATAGGGACGTGGCTGCACGATCCGTTACAGCCATGTGGATAAGATGCCTGTCATCTCGACTGCTAGTGATACGAGGCCACTGGGATCCAGCACGGCGTTCCGTATTACCCTCCTGAACCCACTGATTCCATATTCTGCTAACAGTCATTAGATCTTGACCAACGCGAGCAGCAATGTCGCGATACGAAAAACCGCAATCGCGATAGGCTACAATCTGACCTTTATCAAAGTCGGAAACGTGATGGTCCGCATTTCTCCTCCTTACACGAAGCATCACAACAACGTTTCACCGGTCAACGCCGGTCAACTGCTGTTTGTGTATGAGGAATTGGTTGGAAACTTTCCTCATGTCAGCACGTTGTAGGTGTCACCACCGGCGCCAACCTTGTGTGAATGCTCTGAAAAGCTAAAAAGCTAATCATTTGCATATCACAGCATCTTCTTCCTGTCAGTTAAATTTCGTGTCTGTAGCACGTCATCTTCCTGGTGTAGTAATTTTAATAGCCAGTAGTGTATATTTTTCGCAACACTTTCCTTGTCCGTGCCAAAAGCTGCCATAATTTTTGCAAGGGCATCATGTTTTTAACACTGTTTTTATATTCCTTGCTCCGGAAGTTCCATGAGCAATCCTCCACCTGGTACATGGCAATTACATCAACAATTTGCTGCCTGGACCACTTCATTATTTTACAAAAATAAAGCAAAAAAGACAAGATAGTAAACACAACACCACTAAACGGTAGACAACAGATACACACACACGCTAGCGCCGTACAGCGGTGACAAGTGGTAGCTAGCCTGAAACATTGTTTCCTTTGATCTATACAGACACTGCTACAGATAGATGTTTCTGTGTTTCGAAACATGTTTCCAAATGGTATCCACATCAAGTAGCTGGACACACATAAAGTAGCCGGACACATGTTTTGAAAACATGTTTCAAGTTCAGTGCATACGCGACTTAAGCCACACATCACGCTGGTAAATGGCAAACGACGTCTCGCTTGGTGTAAGTAGCGTAAACATTGGACGAATGAACAGTGGAAAAATGTTGTGGGGAGTGGCAAATCACGTTACACAATGTGGCGATCCAATGACAGGGTGTAGGTATGGTGAATGTCATCTGCCAGCGTGTGTAGTGCCAACAGTAAAATTTGGAGGTGGTGGTGTTATGGTGTGGTCGTGTTTTTCATGAAGAGGGCTTGCTGCCCCAAAATGTTTTGCACAGCACAGGTCTAAATTGATGCTTTAAGCACCTTCTTGCTTCCCACTGTTGAAGAGGAATTCGAGGATGGTGAATGCATCTTTCAACGCTATCGAGCACCTGGTCATAATACACGGCATGTGGCGGAGTGTTTACACTATAATAATACCCCTGTAATGGACTGGCCTGCACGGAGTCCTGACATGAATCCTACAGAACACCTTTGGGATGTTTTGGAACAATGACTTCATGCCAGACCTCACCGATTGACATTGATACCTCTCCTCAGTGCAGCACTCCATGAAGAATGGGCTGCCATACCCCAAGAAACCTTCCAACACCTGATTGAACATATGCCTGCGAGAGTGGAAGCTATCATCAAGGCTAACGGTGGGCCAACAACATACTGAATTCCAGCATTACTGATGGAGGGCGCCACAAACTTTTAAGTCATTTTCAGCCAGGTGTCCAGATACTTTTGATCACATAGTGTAAGAATGCGAGGGTCATCTGATACCACCCAGGACAAGGAGGGGGGGGGGGCGTATTTAGTGTGAAGGCCCAAATGCAGGGACAGTCCAGCAAAATATGAATCACATGAGAGGGGCAGCTCATTGCAGGGTCAAAAAACCGTGGGTCAACCTAATATGGCCGATATGAAGACGGCAGGGGATGGTAGATTCTCGATGGGAGAGGCAGAGCGAATCTCCTTGATTGCAAAAAGTTTATTTGAGATGGGGGATAGCCACCCAAAAGTTGGCCCATGACTGAGCAAACGGGGATTTGATGTGAAGTTGCATATCCACTCCTGTAGGGGTCACCCAGAATGGGAAATAGGTGGCTGTACCCCTCCCCCATCGCCTCCAGCCTGACGATCAGTAAGTTAATCGCCTGGGATATGCATGTGGCAGAGAACTCAAAGGAAATAAACCGAACAAGCAGCATTGTCAAGATCGAGGAGAAGGTTGAGGATGGCAGACACCAAGAGGTAATGGGAAAAACATAGAGCAATAATCGGAAGGCCACTCATTGAGTCTATACAGAACAGAACTCAGGTGAGGGAGGACTGTTTAATAAAGGAGAGGGGTCAATAGATGGCCACCAATTCCACAGTAAACGCCCCACAAGTGGCACGCAGGAGATGGTGTTTTGTGTCAACAGAAGATGTGAAAGCATATCCCACATGGTCGGCAGATTTAGAGCCATCGGTGTAAGAAACAATGGCATCCTAAAACTCCTATAAGAGTGGGCAGAACAAACAACGAAACACCATCGGAGCGATGGAGGGTCCCTGACCCAGGAAGAGATCCATCTGAATCTGGAGCCAAGGAACTAACCAAGTGTGTGTGTGTGGGGGGGGGGGGGGGGGGGGAGGGATCATAAGAAAATATGGGGAAGAGGACAAGGAGGGGAGATGGAAATCATGGTGGAGAGAAGCGAGGGCGGTGGGCAGGTGACGTCCCAAAACCATGAAAATAGAATAGTTTGGGGGGGGGGGGGGGAGCAGGGGAAAAGTGGATAGTGATGGCATAGGAAACCAGGGGCTAGGACCACCAAACTGAAAGGGGAGGGATTCCCGCATCAACCAGAAGATTTATCGACAGGGCTAGTGCAAAAGGCACTGGTGGCTAAATAGATATCATGATGGTGAACCGAGTCCAAGAAGAGCAGAATGGAAGGGGCAGCAGATCCTTGAAATTGACAATCATAGTCCAGATGAGACAGAACTAATGCCCAATACAGATGGACGACAGCTGAACGGTCCACACCCCAAGATATGTCAGCAAGGAGGTGAAGGTCATTGAGTTTACGAAAACTGCCAACCTACAGGTGATGGATATGGGGCGACCAAGTAAGCTTGTTGTTAACAAGAAGACCCAAGAAACAGAATGTGGGGACCACAGTCAGTTGTTGGGTGTCGATGTAGAGCTCTGGATCAGGATGGACCATATACGGCATCAGAAATCCACCACCCCCGATTTAAGGGAGGGAGAATTGAAAACCTTGCAAAAGTATCCATGCAGAAGCACGCTGTATGGCACCCTGTTGCTGTCGCTCCACAGAGGCTAGCGAGTGGGAGCTAACCCAAATACAGAAATCATCCACATAAAGAGCAGGGGTGACTAACGGTCCAGTGCAGGCCAGAAGTCCATTAATAACAATGAGAAAAAGAAGGACATTTAATACAGAGCCCTGTGCAATGATATTCTCCTGCATCTACAGAGAGCTGAGAATGGTGCCCTACCCAAACTCTGAACGATCGGTAGGACAGGAACTGGCGAATAAAAATAGTGAGGTGGCCCTGAAGATGTCACTTATGGACTGTATGTAGGATATGATAGCACCAAGCTGTGTTGTAGACCTTATGAAGATCGAAGAAAACTGCAACATGGTGGCAGCACTGAGAAAATGCCTGCAGAACTACAGTTTCCAATTGAAGCAGATGATCGATTGGAGACCATCCCTTCTGAAAGCCACACTGGTAAGGTGATAAAAGGTCCTGAGATTTGAGAACCCAATCAAGTCGATGAGCCTCTGTCCATTCAAGTAACTTGCTGGGGACACCCTTGGGTCAGTAACTATCAATAGACAGCGGATTCTTGCTGGCCTTAAGGACAGGAACCACAATACTGTCTCTTCACTAAGAGGGGAAAACGCCTTGGAGCTAAATATGGTTAAACACCTAGAGGAGATACTGTCGTGGAGGATTGAGGTGTTGAAGCAATTGGGTATGGATGGAATAAGGGCCATGGGATCAGTCGTGAGAAGAAGACAGTGCCAGAAGAAGTTCCCATTCAATAAAAGGTTTATTGTAGGATTCTGCCTGACAAGGGATGAAACATAAGTGGGAAGTTTCAGCCTGCTATTTACAGACGAGTAAGGCAGCTGAATAGGAGGCTGATGCCAATGCTACCACAATATGAGTTCCACGATGTACACGAGAAATGATGGATCAGTTCAAAAGCCACCTGGAAGAGCAAGGCCCCGAATAGAAGACTGCCACTGACTACCTTGGAGGGTGCAGAGGATAGCCCACATGCATGACAAAGGGACAGAAAAACTTAGGGAGGAGACAAAGCGTTTTGCTCTTTTTGATTAAGTAACAGACTTTGGCAAGAAGATGTTTAAGGGTAATAAGATCGGCAGAGGATGGGTGCTGCTTAAGATGTTGCAAGCCACAACAAAGATGGGTGCTGCTTAAGATGTTACAAGGCACAACAAAGATCACTGATGGCAATGGGAATGGCCATGCTCCACCATGGAACTGGCTAGAGGCGAACAGGGAACGGCAATGCCAGTATTGCAAATTATCCTATCAGACAAATCACAAATAATTTGATGAATACACCCTGACAAAGAACGTGTAAACACAATCTGGAAGGTATATAGAGACCAATCAGCACAATGTTAAGTCCAGTGGAGTAACATGGCCATCAGGAGTCGGGAAGGGAACGAGAGAATCAACGAGAAGTGGTCGCTATCACAGAGGTCATCATGTGGCGACCAGTGTAAGGATGGAAGAAGGGGAGAGGAAGTGAGTGAAAGATCAATGGCAGAGAAAGTGCCATATG
Source organism: Schistocerca piceifrons (assembly GCF_021461385.2). Classification (NCBI taxonomy): domain Eukaryota; kingdom Metazoa; phylum Arthropoda; class Insecta; order Orthoptera; family Acrididae; genus Schistocerca; species Schistocerca piceifrons. Next base: position 306,263,890 of record NC_060149.1, read on the forward strand.
TGGCACTAAAAGGAGTACGGGAATCATTATTAAGATTCCAGAAGTCTTGGTCTGCAAGAAACTGGTCAACGAGGAGCCCTGACTACACAAAAAATCACTATCCTGCGAAGTGTGATGGGCATTAAAACCCCCCAGGAGGAGGAAGGGAGGGAGGAGGAAGGGAGGGAGGAGTTGCTGAAGGAGGGCAGCTAGGGCAGCATGTGTATGTGGTCTATCAGGAGGGAGACAGAGATTGCAAACTGTGATAGCGGAGACCAAGTGGACTCCGCCAGCAACTGGTACGAAGGGAGATCCATGTACTAACAACGCCCATATGGGCCAATGTGCAAACGCCACCAGAAGTCCTCAAAGGGCTGACCCAGTTCCAACAGAAAGCTCAGAATCCATGAAGTGTCAGTGAGTGAGCATCAGTAAAATGAGATTCCTAGAGAATGACACAACCTGCTGAGCAACAGGAAAGGAGGGACTGCAACTCCAGAAGGTGACAATATTATCCATAAGCACAGAACAGGGATCCAAATGGAAGGCAAATGGGCTGGAGCCAATCACGCCACCAGGTCACCATCGATTACCAATGAGGACAGGATGACGTCCTCAAATAAAAGGTCTGATACTCAGGTTGCAAAGGGGGAAATGGCACTCAAGTTTCTTCTCCTCCTCCTCTTTCACAGGATGAGGAATGCAGGGCACAGAGGGGGAACAGGCTTCTGCAAGATCCATGACTGAGAAAGAGTGGGTGACCTTGGGACACATGGACTGTGTGTCTACTGGTCGGCTTGTGACAGTAGGCCTCTGGCCTGGAATAAGGTGGGGGGGGGGGGGGGGAGGTCCAAAGAGGGAGCCCTATCACTGGTGGGCGCCAAACAATGGGGCACTTCTCCAGCTGTGGAGGAGAAGCAGCACCCAGAGAGGAGGGCGTGGGAACTGGCATATGAGGTGGAAAGGAGAGGGTCATGACTGGGGTATGGAGGACGAAGGATGGGGAAAGGACATAATAAAGGCAGAGTTAGATGTCATCAGTACGGAGTGAAGTTGGTGATATTTCTGATGAGCCTCAGTGTAGGACAAACAATCAAGGGATTTATACTCTTGCAACTTCTTTTCCTTCTTATAAACCAGGCAAATCTGGCGAGCATGGAGAGTGAAAGTCATGGCAATTAATGTACACAGGCAGCAGAACACAGCCCCCCCCCCCTCCCCCATCATGGAGTGGGTATCCAGATGTGCCCAAAATTCAGGCACCATAAACACCTTGGGTGGTGGGATGTATGAAGGCTTCTCATCACACCACGTTCTCCGGTAGCGTATTTCTCTCAAATGCCAGAATAAAGACGCCAGTACTGGTGACCTTTCTAGAGAAGTCGAACAAAATAAACACCTCATCATTCCAGATTGCTTCAGAGTTCCTCATCAGCTTGAAGGAGAAGGTCCCTATGAAAAATGACTCACTGAACCATATTAAAAGACCGGTGAGGAGTAATAGACACCAGGACGTTGTCAAGATGGTCACAAGCATGAAGGGGTGCAGATTGGGCGGCAGTAATAGCTCTGATTAACAGCGAACCAGACCGCATCTTACTAATGGACTCTACATCGCCAAACTTGTATTCGATATTTTCCACAAAAAATAGCGACTTGGTGGCAGTGAAATGTCCCCATCGGTCCTAGTGCAGACCAGGTAGCAGGGAAATTGTTTCACCCCAAGTCAGTGAGCCTGGCCCTCCTCCAAAGGTGTAGCCAGGGAAGGGAGGGCCACAGGGTCACAAGAAGCAGCATTAAATGATCCATTACCCATCTAAGAGATGGCTGTAGAAGAATGGCAAGTGTTTTGGAGTTTAATACGTTTCATATGCAAAGCATCCACCCTGATATCACCAACTCCAATCAGGGGATCTCCCTATGATCGCCACCCATTCACAGCAAGGGCCGTCTGGCATGGCAGCCATTGCCGGGAGTTGCAATGCTCAAGAATGACAAGCAACCACTCCTAGGCACACAAGGGGAGGCAAAAGCTCAGATATCAGAGGTGTGATCCCTATGATCGCCACCCATTCACAGCAAGGGCCGTCTGGCATGGCAGCCATTGCCGGGAGTTGCAATGCTCAAGAATGACAAGCAACCACTCCTAGGCACACAAGGGGAGGCAAAAGCTCAGATATCAGAGGTGTGATCCCTGTGTTGCCAGAGAGCTCAGCGAGGTGGGTATATAACAACCTCACCCCACAGACTGGCTACATGCACTAGTGACCTGGCAGGGTGGAGGGGCTACAGCAGGGAAAGAAGAAGGGAAGGAAGAGGGGAGAGGAATCCACACCTTAGATGCTAGGGAGGGAGTTCTCCCCCAAATGGCTCACACTACAGAGAGAAAATTTAGAAGTGGAGGTCAAACCCCAAAGGGAGACAAAAACGTCAAAAAGCTAGGATGAAAAGCAAAATCTAAGAGGAACAAAAACCAGAAGGAATACAAGAAGCCAGGTGGATAACCATGTTGAGTTAAGTAAGATCACTGATATGGGTGACGGACGGGGCAGAAGGGAAGGCGCAAGGACAGGGAGGGAGGAGCAAAGGGAAGGAAATGCAGCCTGGTAAGGAAGAATGGGCCACAATAGCTCGGGCCCCCATATGCATCATGCACGAACTCACGAAACAAGCGTGAGTGGAATGTAAAGGTGGGTAAAAGCAGTCTCTTAGCAGCAACATGTAACAGATAAGCATCAACCATCTCATTTACATTAGTAAACATTCACAGTACAGTGATAGGAGAACAGGAAGTAGTGAAAAGATTGATCTGAAGCTAGTAATGTGAAATATGCCCCCCTCCCTCCCATTGTTGCTGTGGCTACTGACAGCTCACATTCTATTATATTTATGTGTTTTACTGTATTACCTTAAAAACTGTTGAGCTCCTGCATTACTATTTTTCTTGTATTACTGATTGCTAGACTTTACTATTGCATAAGTTAATATGATGCACTTCATATAATGAATTTTGTGCACTGAGAGATAAGTCCTGACAGCTCTTTCGCCAGAGCCAAGCCAAACTGTTAGGAGTAATAGTACAATTCATATGACAATGAAATGAGAAGCTTTTAAATGAGGAATAGGTGAGAGTTTTGGGTCTTGTAGAAGCTATTTGTGTGTAGCAGAAGAGAGTTAATGATAGATATGAGAGATGAGGAAGGCCATTACGAATTTTAAGAAATGACATTCTCTGATGTCCATGATGGCAGTTATATGGGAAATTGAGACAGAGGATAGTGAAGTGCAGATAACGCACACCATTTTTTGTGTAGCTATCGAAAATACTGGTAATTTGTGCTGGACAATACTTTTGATAAGTGTTTATCTCCCTCACAAGGGAACCTCCGCATTGCACCCCCCTCAGATTTAGTTATAAGTTGGCACAGTGGATAGGGCTTGAAAAACTGAACACAGATCAATCGAGAAAACAGGAAGAAGTTGTGTGGAACTATGAAAAAAATTAGTAAAATATACAAACTGAGTAGTCCATGCGCTAGATACGCAACATCAAGGAGATTATGAACTCAGCAGTGCCGTGGTCCCGTGGTTAGCGTGAGTAGCTGCGGAACGAGAGGTCCTTGGTTCAAGTCTTCCCTCGACTGAAAATTTTACTTTCTTTATTTTCGCAAATTTATGACCTGTCCGTTCGTTCATTGATGTCTCTGTTCACTGTAATAAGTTTAGTGTCTGTGTTTTGTGACCGCACCTCAAAACCGTGCGATTAGTAGACGAAAGGACGTGCCTCTCCAATGGGAACCGAAAACATTTGATCACAAGGTCATAGGTCAACCGATTCCTCCACAGGAAAACACGTCTGATATATTCTATACAACACTGGTGACGGCATGTGTGTCACATGATAGGAATATGTTGTTGACCCACCTAACTTGTACACTTAGCGAATGGGTAAAAAGATTCTTCTACCTTGCCCGATTTAGGTTTTCTTGTAGATGTGATAATCACTCCCAAAAAAGTGATGAAAACATGAGTTTGTCACATAAACTGAAAATAAAAAATTAAAATTTTCACACGAGGGAAGACTTGAACCTAGGACCTCGCGTTCCGTAGCTGCTCTCCCTAACCAGGAGACCACGGCGCTCATTGACTCCCATTGTCCTTGATGTTGTCTATCTTCGCATGGACTACTCCGTTTGTATATTTTATTAATTTTTTTCATAGTTTCACACAACTTCTTCCTGTTTTCTCGATTGATCTGTGTTCAGTTTTTCAAGGCCTATCCACTGTGCCAACTTATAACTAAATCTGAGGGGGGTGCGATGGTGAGGTTCCCTTGTCAGTAATGGGATTTACTCTTTTCTCTTGTGGTTAGCCTAAAAATTGTAATCTATACCCACTTGAGAACTTTGCTTAACTCTTGTACTACAGTGGTGCACACTGTCTCCATCTTGAGCGAGGCTATGTGTACTCTTGACTGGAACATTTTCATGCTGTCTACTTGTTATGGTTATGCTCCTGCTGTATTTACTATCCTTCAGCTGCATATGGTGATTAGGACACAGTGCCAAACAAAAGCTCGTAGTAGTTTTGTTGAGATACTAAACCAGAGTTAAAAACACAGAGAGTATTGGAACACATTTATTTACTATTACACCATCTGAAGACAATGTCACTAAATGTTGAGGATTGTGATTGGTTGATTGGTTTGTAGAGTAAAGGGACTAAACTGTGTGGCTATCAGTAGCTTTTTCTTTCTTCATACAAGTCTCAGATTAAAACCACACCCCAAAAGAATCCTATCACCTGAAATCTCGAGAAGGAACCAAAAAGTCTAAGTATGGAAACTCACTGAAGGAAAAAATGAAAGTAGCAAGCCAAAATTGAAAACATTAACTAAAAGGGGAAAAAAGCAGTAGAAAGTGTTAAAACAATATAGCAGATGGCCTGGGCCAGCCACTCTGCAACACACTAAAATCTGCAGCCTAAAAATACAAAGCAGAGAAACAAAGATGGTGAAAAGACGGACACCAAGTTGTACAGACAGCGCCAGAGAGAGTGAGGAAGAGTTAAAATGCATGAAGGGTGAAGGCCTAGGAGAGAAAGCCACATGCCCACTCTTAGGCATTGCCACCTAACATCATAGCAGTGTGCCTCCTCAGGGCGGCTAGATTTGGACAGTCCAACAAGATGTGGACCACTGTCAGGCATGAATCACAGTGACACTAACATGGGTCCTCACAATGTTGGAGGTGACTGAGTAAGCAAGTATGGCTGATGCGGAGCCAGCAAAGAAAATTGGAGTCCTTGTGAGAGGCTCACATGGAGGACCTCTACATATCTCCTTTATGTAACTTATCTGGCAAATTAAGGGAGCGCCATTCTGTATTCCAGAGCCCAAAAACTTTGCAGTGTAATACCAGTTGAAAATTAGATTCCAGTATGCCAATCTCCAGACTTAGTTTATGAGTTGCCTCTTTGGCTAGCCTGTTGGCAAGTTAATTTCCTGGGATTCTAACATGTCCCAGAGCCCATCAAAGACCACTGACTGCTCACATTGTTCGAGGACATAAGTATACCATTACCACAGGATGGCAAGAACAGTACAGGTTGAGAGCTTGTAAGGCGCTCAAGGAGTTGCTACAAATGAGGAAGAACTCACCGGCACAGGAATGGATATGCTCAAGAGCGCATGAGATGGCTACCAGCTCTGCAGTAAAAACACTGCAGCGATCTGGCAAGAAGCATTGTTAGTATGTCTTGCAAGAGCATAAGTGAACCTAACGTGACCATCAACCATTGAGACATCCATGTAAACTACCTCCAAACCCCGGGATGCGTCAAGAATAGAAAGAAACAGGTGGCTGGAGGATGATCTGAGTCTTTTGGGACTTGTGATAGCTCCAGATGAAGCTGTGGTTGAGGTATACACCATGGAGATGCGTGTGAGTGGAGCTGGAGGAGAGGTGGTAGAGGGAAAGAATCGAGTTCAGTGAGAAGGGACCGGACACAGACTGCACTTGCAGTCCCTGATCTGGGGCACAGTTGCGGGAGATGGTCTGTGAATGTGCATGGTATAATTGGCAAGCAGTTGTTGTCACTTGATCCACAATGGAGGAACCCCAGCTTCCACAAGGAGGCAGTTCACAGGGCTCGTTCCGAAAGCTCCTGTTGCAAGTCAAATTCCACATTGGTGTATAGGGTCCAGCATCCGCAATGCTTCAGGTGATGCTGAACCATATGCCAGGCTCCCATAGTCAAGACGGGACAGTACAAGAGCTCTGTACAGCTGCAGTAGTGTAGGGCGATCTGCAGCTCAGGCCCTGTGAATCATGCATCGAAGAACGTTAAGGTGTTGCCACCACTTTTGCTTAAGCTGACGAAGATGGAGAAGCCAAGTTAAGCACACATTGAAAACCAGTCCTAAAAAGCGAAAAACTGAAAGCCGTGGGTGAGAGCCCATGACTGCTGCCGACATGCAGCCACATCAATAGCAGATGAGGTGAGGAAATGCCAAAGTCGCTGGCAGGTGACACTGAGGACCTCACAGCTGCTGCAAGACCATTAATAGCCACTAAAAAGAGAGGGAGGCTCAGTACAGAGCCCTGTGGGACTCCATTCTCTTAATAAGGGGTGAACTGTGTGATGCACCAGCTCACTCTCTGAAGGTGTGGAGTGAAAAAAACTTCTGCACAAAAATTGGGAGCAGGCCCAGGAGGTTCCACTCGTGTAATGAAGTATGGACGTGGTGTCATAGACTTTTGTCAGGTCAAAAAAAGACAGCAATAAAGGTACCATCAAGGCACTGTCTTCCACTGGAGGCAACCTGAGGAGCAAGGGATTGCTGATTCAGTTGCACAAACAATGGTTGTAATTTCATTCTGGGTCACCAAATCGATGTTACCAAGCAATGGAGTTCCAATGGTGGTAGCAGAAGTGAAAGCATCCCTGTCAGCCTTGGTAAGAGCCCATCTGGACAAGCATCCAGGTAAGTGACACTTGGGGATGGACAGGAAGAGCGGAAAGTGGTCACTACCATTCAAGTGCTCATGAACTCTCCAGTGGATAAATGATAAAAGGCCAGGATTACAAACTGAGAGGTCAATGGCCGAGTATGTGCCATGTGTCACACTAAAATGAAGGAAGGCACCTGTATTTAGGAGCCTAAGGTCGAGTTGAGTTAGTTGATTCTCGACATCTTTACAGCAGCCAGTAATCTTTGTTCCATCCCACAAAGGATTATGGGCACTGAAAGCACCCTAAAGTAGGAAAGATTGGGGGGGGGGGGGAGGAGTTGAGAAATTAGTGCAGCCAATATATGTTGCAGACTTCACCAGCTGAAGGAATTTCCTGTGTTGTCCTCATCCTGACAGCCACAGCTTCTAAAGTTGTTTGAAGGGGCACAGGTTCACTGTATACAGAGGTAAGAACACATATACGAGGGCAGTTCAATAAGTAATGCAACACATTTTTTTTCTGAAACAGGGGTTGTTTTATTCAGCATTGAAATACACCAGGTTATTCCCCAATCTTTTAGCTACACAACACTATTTTTCAACGTAATCTCCATTCAATGCTACGGCCTTACGCCACCTTGAAATGAGGGCCTGTATGCCTGCACAGTACCATTCCACTGGTCGATGTCGGAGCCAATGTCGTACTGCATCAATAACTTCTTCATCATCCGCGTAGTGCCTCCCACGGATTGCGTCCTTCATTGGGCCAAACATATGGAAATCCGACGGTGCGAGATCGGGGCTGTAGGGTGCATGAGGAAGAACAGTCCACTGTAGTTTTGTGAGCTCCTCTCGGGTGCGAAGACTTGTGTGAGGTCTTGCGTTGTCATGAAGAAGGAGAAGTTCGTACAGATTTTTGTGCCTACGAACACGCTGAAGTTGTTTCTTCAATTTCTGAAGAGTAGCACAATACACTTCAGAGTTGATCGTTTGACCATGGGGAAGGACATCGAACAGAATAACCCCTTCAGCGTCCCAGAAGACTGTAACCATGACTTTACCGGCTGAGGGTATGGCTTTAAACTTTTTCTTAGTAGGGGAGTGGGTGTGGCGCCACTCCATTGATTGCCGTTTTGTTTCAGGTTCGAAGTGATGAACCCATGTTTCATCGCCTGTAACAATTTTTGACAAGAAATTGTCACCCTCAGCCACATGACGAGCAAGAAATTCCGCACAGATGGTTCTCCTTTGCTCTTTATGGTGTTCGGTTAGACAACGAGGGACCCAGCGGGAACAAACCTTTGAATATCCCAACTGGCGAACAATTGTGACAGCACTACCAACAGAGATGTCAAGTTGAGCACTGAGTTGTTTGATGGTGATCCGTCGATCATCTCGAACGAGTGTGTTCGCACGCTCCGCCATTGCAGGAGTCACAGCTGTGCACGGCCGGCCCGCACGCGGGAGATCAGACAGTCTTGCTTGACCTTGCGGCGATGATGACACACGCTTTGCCCAACGACTCACCGTGCTTTTGTCCACTGCCAGATCACCGTAGACATTCTGCAAGCGCCTTTGAATATCTGAGATGCCCTGGTTTTCCGCCAAAAGAAACTCGATCACTGCCCGTTGTTTGCAACGCACATCCGTTACAGACGCCATTTTAACAGCTCCGTACAGCGCTGCCACCTGTCGGAAGTCAATGAAACTATATGAGACGAAGCGGGAATGTTTGAAAATATTCCACAAGAAATTTCCGGTTTTTTCAACCAAAATTGGCCGAGAAAAAAAATGTGTTGCATTACTTATTGAACTGCCCTCGTACATACTCCACCTGACTTCCTGTTGTAGTTTTACAATTTTTAAAATACCCCCAATAGCCATGAAGGGCAGGTGTCCTCATTGCTTAAGTCCCATAGTGCTCAGAGCCATTTTGTCCTCATTGCTGAAAACCAGGTTTCCTGAAGAGCAATGCAGAAAACAGGTGTAATGCTTACGAGTTGTCATAGCTCAGCCAGGTGCCAGAAAAAACTGCCAAAATTCCACTGGAGGATGACACTTTCTGTAGTCTGGGAAGGCATGGAGGGACCAAGGACGCAGTTTATGCCTCACAGTCATCTGCCACCACCTGTTGAGGGTTTGTTGTTTGTATGTCCATTGGTACTGAGGCTCCAATGATAGCTAGGTCCTCGGTGATACTAGGCTCTCCACCTCATTCTCAGAATGGGAACTTGCAGTAAGCAGTGGTGTGGTGGGCTGTTGGGGCCTCTTTCTTCTTTACTGCTTTCTTTTTCTTGTCCTCACGCTTCTCTTTCGGTTTCTCTTTCTGGGAGGGCTTCTCTGAGTTTGTCTCACGAACTGACGATGACTGTGAAGCCCTACAACCAGCAGCTTATGGTTCCTTCAGCCACTGGCTGGTGTCTGGCTTCACAGCAACAGAAGACATGGAAGGCAGTGGTCTGAGGGATCCCTTCCTTGTGAGGGGAGCCAGAGGAGGCTTTTGCTTCTGCGGCTGGGGGGTAGGGACCAATGTCCCCAATGTCTGGGGGGACAGGGGGGGAGGCGTTGCCCCTGAAGTAGATGTTAGGGGAGCAATGGGAGGAGGAGTGCTCCCAACCATCAAAGGGGCAGGTACAGCCTGGAAGAAAGAAGACTTAATCTAGCAAATGAACAATAAAGCATAATAATTAAAAACAAAACCAAGAAAACAAAAAAAATTGAATGATATGAAATTAAATAAACTGTACCTCCCTGAGGGCCCTCTCTACACGGCACAGATGGTTAGGTGACCATCATATGAGAGGGCAACATCGTCATAGCAACAGTATATGATGAGATAATGTGCACAGAGTTTAGGCGGCCTCATTTCTTTTTTCCCTCTGTGTAGATCAGTCTGACCAGGTCTTATAGTCCATTATTTTCAGCTCTTTCTAAAAAATGGTGCTCTCTGCAGCTGATACAAATGGGAGGATGGCCATTACAACAAGAGGACATATGCCCAAATTTCCAACATTTGAAGCACCACATAGGGGGAGGAACGTGGAGTTCAATGTCACACCGAAATATCATCCCTTGACTTTTTCAGGCAATGAATCACCTTCAAATGCCAAGATGAAGGAACTGGTAGCAACCCTGTTGTCCTTAGGTCCCCTATACACATGCTTGACCAAGCATACACCTTGTCACTGTAGGTTGGTGCACAATCTGTCATCGGACTGCAAGAGGAGATCTCTACGGAATACAATTCCTTGGACCATGTTTAAGCTCTTAAGGGGGGCGATGGAAACCAGGACATAACCTGGCTTGTCACAGGCGAGCAGTGCACGTGTTGTCAGGAGTCTACAACCAAGAGGGTACATGATGAGGCCCCCATGACAAACTGGCTACAGCACTGGATATTGTACGCAAAAAGATCCATTAATATTGTGGCTACAGGAGATGACAGTGCACAATGGATGTAAAGTATGCACCCCGTAATATGTCCTTGTCCAACATGCTGAATGACAAGTGCTATTATATTTCCATTACAATAATGGGTTAAGAAGGTTCAGTCCACAATTGATACATGACACAGCACAAAATGCATTATTCCCCAAAGGGCTCGCACTTCTATAGAGTTTTGAAAGGTGGAAGCCAAACCCTAAAAGGGGACCATAACTGATTTGGTCAAAAAGTAGCAGACTCCTTTTAGTCACCATGTACAACAGGCAGGAATACCAGAGGTCTATTCTAGCCCCCAAACCCACAGGAGGATGAGGATCGTGACGACCCTTAGTAACAGGGTTATTTGCTGATTAACTTACAAATGAATATACCATTTCATCCATAGTAGACAACGTGGATAAACTCTCAATGGCATGGTTTCTTATGCTACTGATAATGCACAACGTATGGATACTCATACTGCTGGTGAGACCCTCATTGGTGTCCACAGCCACATGTAATTGTGCTTAATTTTTGAGCCCTCCCCTGTTACTCCTTACTCTATGACCATGCCGTTGGTTCTATTCTGCTTTTTCTCCTTCTGTTCAGGAATGGTTAGCTGACAGTACCAATTCTATCCTGTTTTCCCAGCCAATAAAAAATGAAATAATTGTGTGGCATTGGTAGCCAAGAGGCCCCATCTGGGGAAGTTCAGCTGCTGGGTGCAAGTCTTACTTCAGGTGATGACACATTGGGTGACTTGCATTTATGAGGACATCACAACACCCAGTCCATGAGCAGAGAAAATCTCCAACCCACTGTGAATCGACTGATTGATTGAGAGGGGTTATTGGACCAAACGGTGAGATCATCAGTCCCACGATTCCAAAGTTAGTCACAGAAGAAAGAGGTTCCGCTAAAAGTGGACAGATCCAGCCACGGGAGTCAAATTATAAAATAATAAACATTAAACACACACAGTAAAAGGTGTAAAAAGTGAGACCACATCTAAAAACTGGAAGAAAGGGCCAGTCACTGGGGTCACAGACCAAGAAGACTGGAAAAGGGGTCACAACACCAACCAACCTGCCCCTGCTTCAAGACTATAGTAGAACCTTATACCTGGAAATAAAAATCACTTTCATGGATGAAACTGAGGACCAGTTCAACCGTCTGTGAATCGTCTGCTAACATTAAATTTAAGGAATTGGGAAGACAATACTTTGCACTAAGAGCCGAAAGAAGGGGACATTCCACCAATATGTGGGATACTGGCAGTCTGGTTCCACAACCACATTGTGGGGGTGGGTCGTTACGCAAGAGGAAACAACAGGTGAGCCTGGCATGACCAATGTGTAAATGACACAAAATAGGAGACTCCTTCCCTGAGGAGTGGAAGGAAGCGCACCTAATTGTAGTAGACTCCTTGATTGTGCGGAGTTTATTACTGTGAGAAGTAGCGCACCAGCTGTCATTCCATTTTTGGGCAAAGAGATATTTGACATAAATCTGGAATCATGAAAGGAAATGGGGGGCAAGTATTTGCTTCTCTAGCCAAATGGTCAGCAAGTTCATTCCCTGGGATGCCCATGACTTGGGACCCAGAGAGAGACAATGGAGCAGGTGGCACAGCCAAGGGCAGAGAGAAGGTCATGGATAGCACAGACAAAAGGGTGACGAGAGTAGCATTGGTTGATAGCCTGCAGGCTGCTCATCGAGTGTGAACAAATTAAAACACTGTGGAGGGAGGCCTGAGAAACAAAAAGGAGGGCTCTGTGAATGGCTAGAAGCTCCACACTACATTATCCTGGTAGTAAATGGTGTCCTAAGCCAGTAGGAGACGTGAAAGTGTATCCCAACTTATCGATTATCTTAGAACCATCAGTGTAAAAGATGTTGGCACCCTGAAACTCTGCAAGAATGGCACATACAAGACGCTGGAAAACTGTAGGAGCAACAGAGCTCTTAGGACCCTGGAATAGATCAATCCTAATCTATGGTCTAGGCAATATCCAAGGGGGGAGGAGTAAGGGAGGAACGACACGTGGTGCATTCCAGTGAGTGGACATGGATATCCTGACAGAGGGAAGTGACATGCATCCCAAGTGGCAATCCCACCCATGGACGGGTGTCGGGAGGGAGACATCCCTCGTTGGCAAAGAGCACAGGGTACATGGGGTGTTCAGGAAAATGGTGATTGCGATGGCTCTGTCCTATTTGTAGAGGGGGAATCCCCACTTCTGTGGGGAGACTATCAACGGGACTAGTGTGAAACGCACTAATAGCCAAACGCACCTCACAATCGCTAACAGGGTCAAGCAGTTTCAAAGTGGAAGGAGCTGCTGAGCCATAAACATGACTGCCAGAATCTAGTCTGGACAAGACTACAGTATGGTAAAGATGGAGAAGTGTGGAGCAGTCTACACTCCACGATGTGTGGGCCAGGAGGCGGAGAGCAGTAAGCTTCCGCATACGTGGAGTCTTTAGGTGGCAAATGTGGGGCAGCCATGTCAGTTTGTTATCAAAAATAAGGCCCAAGAAATGGGACTGTGCTACAATATCGAGGGCATGGTCACCTAAATAAAGTTCTGGATCTGGGTGTACTGTGGGTCGACAACAAAAATGCACAACCCTCATTTTGGAGGGAGAAAACTGGAAGCCATGGGAGCTGGCCCACGCAGAGGCCTGTCGGATGGTGCCTTGAAGCTGGCGTTCAGCAGATGCTAGCGAGTAGGAGCTGCACCAGATGCAAAAATCGTCGACATACAATGCTGGGGTGACCAGAGGTCCAAAAGAGGTCACAAGCCTATTGATGGCAATGAGGACGAGTGAGACACTTAGCATAGAACCCTGTGGGATACCGTTCTCTTGAATCTGAGGGGCGCTGAGTGAAGTGTCAACTCGAAGCTGGAAGGGCTGGTGAGAAAAAAACGGAAGGGGACCACAGAAGCCCCAGTCATAGAGGGTAATTACAATGTGATGGTGCCAAGCCATGTTGTATGCCTTATATAGGTCAAAGAAGACCACGACAAGGTGCCAGCGGTTAGTAAAAGCCTGTCAGATAGCTGATTCCAATTGGAGTAAATGGTCACTTGGAGATCGTCTTGCACGGAAGCCACACTGATATGGGGACAAAAGGCCCCGACATTCGAGTACCCTACATAATCTGAAGCTGACCATCCTTTTGAGCACCTGTGAGCCAAATGTGTTTGAAGCCCCAGAGGAGATGTTGCCTCTGGGAAACTTCCAAGTGTTGGAGCATCTGGCTGTAAATGGAATCTGGGCCTGGGGCCATGTCTTGTTAAGAGCTCAGAGCCTGCAACAATTCCCATACAGCAAAGGGTTCATTATAGGGCTCAGTGTGATGCGGGATGAAACATAGGGGGGTCTGTTCAACTCTGTGTTTCTGCCGGAGAAAGGTAGTAGGGTATGAAGAGGATGCCGATGTTGTCACAAAGTGTGTCGCGAGGACCAATGGGTGAGTGCACGAAGCACTTTGGAGGTTAAGACTCTGGATAGTTGACTGTCGCTGGTGGCCCAGAAGGCTACGGAGCTTGGACCAAACCTGTGATGAAGATGCATACGTCCCCAGGGAGGAGACACATCGCTCCCAGCATGCCTTTTTACTCCGCTTAATAAGCCAACGAGCTTAGCACAGAGACACTTAAAAGCGAGAAGGTTGGTTTGTAAAGGGTGTTGCTTAAATCTCTGCAGTGCCTGTCAGTGGTCCTGGACAGTGACTGACATCCTTGGTCCACCATGGTACCGGTTGACGATGAGGGGAGCTGTGGATAGGGGGACAGCAGTGCCAGCAGCTTGAAGAATAGTGGCAGTGACGCCTTACATGAGTACATCAATGGAATTCGAGAGGGAGGTGTCAAAGTGCACAGCAGATGTATATAAAGGCCAATTGGCCCTGCACAATGCACAATGTGGCGGCCTGTCTGCCTGGAAGCAGCAGCAGGGGAATGATAGAATCACCGAAGAGTAGTCACTGTCATAAAGGTCATCATGGGATGGCCAGTGTAGGGAAGCCACGAGGGCAGGCGAGGAGATCATGAGTTCAATAGCAGAGAAGGTGCTATGAGCAGCACTGAAGTGGGTAGGGGAACAATCATTGAGGAAACACAAATCGAGGCCTATGATAAGTTGTTCAGTTAGTATACCCCTACCTGTTGAAGTGACACTTCCCACAGTGGGTAGTGGGCATTGAAGTCCCGAAGGAAGAGAAATAGGGGCAGGAGTTGCTGGATTAAGGTAGACAGTGTAACGTAAGGAAGTGGCCTACGTGGAGGGAGGTAAACATTGCAAATGGTGACTGCCAGAGTCGTTTGCATTTGAACCACTGTTACTTCCAAGTTGGTATGTAGGGGGATCCAGTCACTAATAAAATCAGAGCGAACCAAAGTGCAGACCCCCACCAGATGCTGCCCCAGGGCCAGCACAGTTCCGACAGAATGATGATAACCATGGAATGTTGGAGAATGGTCATTATGGAAATGTGTTTCTTGAAGAACAAGACAGAATGCACAATGGGAGGAGACAAGGCGTTGCATTTTCAGTAGGTGACAATAGTATCCATTGCAATTCCACTGGATAACAGTGTGGCGAGAGTCCACGTTTGACATAAAGAAGCTGAGAGGATGTCGTCACTCAGTTAGTAGTCGTCACTGACAAGGGTGAGGTGACATCCATACATATGGTGTCAGACTCAGGTTGCGAGGAGGGAGATGGCACCTCCAGAGGCACCTGGGAGGGGGGGGGGGGGGGGTGTCTTGGGATTTATGTTTCTTCTTCTCTTTCAGAGGTGGAGGAGGGCAGAGCACAAGGGGAGTACATGTGTCTGCAAGATCTGGAACCGAAAGAGAGCAGGTGACCTTGGGGCACACAGATGGTGCATCTCGTGGCCGAGTGGTGGTAAGAGTCTTCCGGCCTGAGAGACGCAGGGGGTGGGGTCCCCGGAGAGAGCCCACAGGTGTCGAAGAAGAGGGGCACTTCTTCAGACAGGGAGGGGGAACGGCTAGCAGATGGGATGTCGTGGGAACAGCAGGGGAAAGGGGAGGGGGATGGGGCTGGGGTAAGGAAGAGGTAGGAGGAGGAAATGAAGTAACAGAGGCAAAAGGTGAGTGTAGTGACACTGGAAAGAGTCTCTCATATTTTTGGCGAGCCTCAGTACAAGGCAGGCGATCCAGGGACTTGTATTCTTGGATCTTCTTTTCTCTCTTGTAAGCCAGGCAATCCAGCGAGTGAGGGAAGTGACCATCAGCACAATTGACACACACAGGTGGCGGAACACAAGGGCTTCCCTCGTGGAGTGGGTGGCCACAGTCACCACACAGAGAGCCCGCTATACAGCGGGAAGACATATGCCCAAAATGCAAGCACCAAAATCACTGCATAGGTGGAGGGACGTGCAGCTTCATGTCACATCTGTAGCACATAAGCTTGACTTTATCCAGGAGGGTATCCCCCTTGAAAGCCAGAGTGAAAGTGGCAGTATCGGTGCGGTTGTCTTTGTGACCTTTCAGCACACGTCGAACAAAATGAACACCATGCCGCACGATATTAGCCTGGAGTTCCTCATCTGTTTGCAGGATGGGGTCCCTATTGTTTGTTTGTTTTGTTTTAGGGCGCAAAAATAAATGGCGTCATATACATCCAAGCCAAAACTTAGAGGAGCTGAAAAACTGCTATACATCAATTAAAATTGACATAAGAGATGACAGCTAAAAACGGAGATGTGGCGAAAGGGCTACAAAAGACACCATACAGAAACGGAGGTCCAAAACCACAAATTAAATGGCCTTCGCCATATTGCTTTGACAGATAAAAAGTAAAACACGGTCGACAGCCTGTGTGTTATTTGCTAAAATGGTCAATAACTCAGATGTCAAACCCAAGTGGGAACATAAACAGTTGAAAAATCGGCACTCCATCAGTAAGTGATGGACAGCTAAAACTTGCGTGCAAAGTGGTGGGGGAGCACCACTTAGCAAATGACGATGGCAGAAAAGACAGTGCCCAATACCCATCCTAGTTAAAACGACCTCCTCCAGCAGAAGGGCTGAGAGGAGGTCGTCCAAACCGCTGGGAGAGACTTAATAATATGGAGTTTTTTCCCAAGAAGGGAGGACCAATGGTGATGCCAAAGGGACACCACCTCCTGAAAGACAGCAACACAGAGATCACTGGAGGGAATATAGGAACTAGCAGGCTGAGGTACAAGGATTGCAGCCTTGAAAGCAGCATCAGCAGCTTCGTTTCCTGGCAGACTGACATGACCAGGAACCCAGATAAGCACCACAGTGGCTCCACCAAGAGTGAGCAAGTGGCAGTTTTCCTGGTTCAAATGGCTCTGAGCACTATGGGACTTAATATTTGAGGTAATCAGTCCCGTAGACTTAGAACTACTTAACCCTAACTAACCTAAGAACATCACACACATCCATGCCCGAGGCAGGATTCGAACCTGCGACCGTAGCGGTCGCGCGGTTCCGGACTGAAGCGCCTAGAACCGCTCGGCCGGCAGTTTCCCTGGACCCGTTGCATTAAGGGATGGACAGTGTACAGCACACATAGACTTTGAAGGGCACTGAGTGAGTCTGAACAGAGGCCACAATTAAAAAGTCTGTGTCACTGGATGTACTCTGTGGCTTGATACAGGGCGAAGAGCTTTGCTGTAAATACTGAGCAGTGTGCCGAAGTCGATATTGAAAGACATGGGCATCAATGAGGAAGGCACACCCGATACCACGGTCAGTCAAATAGCCATCAGTGTACACAAAGGTACTATTGCGAAATTCCACGCGAAGGTCGTGAAACTGAAGGCGATAGGGCGAGGATGGATTGGTGTCCTCAGGAAACGAATGAATGCCAAGGTTAACATGGGCCACTTCAAAAAGCCAAGTTGGTGAAGCATTCACACCCACTGGGAAAGCTGCAGGTAGCGTAAAGTTAATCTGCCATGGCAAGTGCTGAAAGCGGACTCCAGGAGGTAACAGAGAAGGACATGCTCCATACTGGCGATCAAAGGAATCATCAAAGGAGGCGGCATAGAATGAGTGGCCACGCATGGCAGACAAACGGCATGCATACCTCCTGAGGAGAAAGTCACGACGGTAGGACAGTGGCAGTTCAGCAGCTTCAGCATATAGACTCTCAATCAGGCTAGTGTAAAAGGTGCCATTGGCAAAACAGATGCCACGATGGTGGATAGTGTTGAGATGGTGTAAGAGGGACAGTCGTGGTCTCGCGTAAACAAAGCATCCACTGTCTAGTTTGGAACAGACAAGGGAATGGTACAAACGGAGGAGGGTGGTTCGATCCGCACCCCAGGAAGTACCATTGAGGACACGTAGTACATTGAGGGACTGCGAACAGCGGGCTGCCAGGTAAGACACATGGGAGGACCAAGAGAGTTTCCTATCAAGCATGAGCCCCAGGAATTTCGTAGCTTCAACGAATGGAAGAGCAACACGCCCAAGATGTAAAGATTGTGGGAGAAACAAATTGCGCCGCCAGAAATTCATAGACGGTTTTGTCAGTGGAAAAATGAAAGCCATTGTCGATGTTCCAGGAGCAAAGACAAACAAGTCATCACTGAAGACGCCGCTCAGTGAGACAGGTCCACGGAGAACTGCTATAGATGGAAAAATCGCCAACAAAAAGGGAGCTGGAGATGCCCGGCAGGAGACAGGCCATTATTGGGTTAGTGGCGATAGCGAGGAAGATGACGCTCAGGACGGAACCCTGAGGCACACCACTTTCCTGGATAAAGGTGTCTGACAAGACACAACCCACAAGCACCATGAAAACTCGGTCTTTTAAAAATTCCTGAAGGAGACAGGGCAGGCAGCCACAGAAGCCCCATTTGTAAAGAGTCCGGAGGATACCAATTCTCCAGCACATGTCGTAGGCCTTCTCCAAATCAAAAAACACGGCCACAGTCTGGGATTTCCGCAGAAAGCCATTCATGACGTGGATGGACAAAGTAACGAGATGAGATGGTCAACTACAGAACGGCGCACTCGAAATCCACACTGTGCAGTTGTTAGTAAATTGCAAGACTTGAGCCAACATACCAGCTGGGCATGACTCATACTTCCATCACCTTGCAAACACAGCTGGTGAGATGAGCCGGTAGCGAGAAGGAAGGTTTTTGTCCTTACTGGCCTTAGGTATGGGTATGATGGTGGCGTCACGCCAATGTCCAGGAAATGTGCCCTCTGCTAAGATGTGGTTGTACATATTAAGCAGAAAGTGCTTGCCTGCAAGAGAAAGGTGCTGCAACATACGAATGTGGATAGCATCTGGCCCTGGGGTGGAGGATCGAGATGAGCTGAGGGCATTACCTAGCTCCCTCATAATAAAGGCAACATTGCAGCACTCCTGATTCTGAGAAGAGAAGGTTATCACCTGAGCCTCCTCTGTTCGTTTCCGATGGAGGAAGGCAGGGTGATAATGGGAAGAGCTCGAAATTTCCGCAAAATGGTGGCCCAAGGTGTTGGAGAAAGCAATAGGGTCCAAAATAACATCGTCTGCTACTGTCAGGCCGGAAATTGGGGAATGGATCATGGTCCCAGAGAGCCATCAGAAGTTGGCCCACACGACAGAGGAAGGGTGGAACTGTTAAAAGAATTAGTGAATGAAATCCAGCTAGCGTTTTTGCTATCCCGAAGAACACGATGACACTTTGCATGCATCTGTTTGCACTGAATGCAGTTTGCCACCGTAGGATGGCAGTTCGAAACACAGAGAGCAAGTCTCCATGTGCGAACTGCTTTGCTGCATGCCTCAGTCCACCAAGCCACCAAGGGACAGGGACATGGCATGGTAAAGAGGAAGTGTGAGGAATGGAACGTTCTGCTGCAGTAAGGAGAAGATTTGTGAGATATTCCACCTGGTCATCACAACTGGGGAAATCTTGTTCTTCGAAGGTCGCCAGGGAGGAGTAAAGCCGCCAGTCAGTCTTAGTAAGCTGCCAATTAGGTGTGCACGCAGGCAGGGTAGGAATCAGCAAACGGACAGCACATGGGAAATGATCACTCGAGTAGGGGTCAGAAAGGACGGACCACTCAAGATGATGGACAAGCTGGGCAGTGCAGAAGGACAGGTCCAAATGGGACTAGGAGTGCGAGCAGACGGAAAGGAAAGTGGGTGCTCCAAAGTTAAGGCAGAAGAGGTTGAGTTGATTAAGACTGCCACGAGGGCACTTCTCTGACAGGTTCTGAGAGAACCCCAAATGGGATGATGCGCATTGAAGTCGCCGAGTAGAAGAAATGGGGGAGGCTGAAAGAAGTCTACCATGGTGACATCTAATGATGGAGGGACATAAATGGCACAGAGCGAAAAAGTCAGGTGAGGAAGGAAAAGGTGAACTACAAAAGTTTGAAGATGGGTAGTCAGAGAGATGGGTTGACTACGAACACCATCCTGTATGAGCAACATGATGCCCCCCTGAGATGGAATGCCAACCTCAGGGGAAAGGTCAAAACGAATCGTGAAGAAATGTGAAAGCTCAAACTGTCATGAGGACGCAATTTCATTTCCTGAAGGCACAGTTCAAAGGGGATGCTATGATGCTAAAAGCAGCAGTAAATCCTCTTTGTGGGACCAAAGGCCGCGAACGTTCCATTGGAGGAGAGTCAAGATGAGGAACAGATGTAGGGGTTTCACCTCAGCGGTTACGAGTGACAGCCTGTGAAGAGTCGCTACTATAGGGCACAGAAGCAGGAGGATCCTGCTCCATGGGCTCCACAGGAGCATCGTCATGCTTGTGCTGTCGCTCTGCGGACTCCAATGCAGAAAAACGGACAGTGGTGGGCACCGGCGACAGGGAGTTTGGGCAGGCAAAGATATCATGTGGCAACACCATTGAAAAGGATCTTCAAGTCAGTGAAGGAGAAGACTGTTTGCCTTTGTTGGACTTCTTCAAGCCTTTCCTGGTAGCAGAGGAAGACTCAGATGGTGTTTAGCTGGAGGGACATAGGAAATCTTCATGGGACGACTCCTTCTGTCCTTTCCGGCCTACCAGTTGTGTAGTTGGTGGCTTCGCCTCTTGAGACGAGAGTCTGATGCTTGTTGCTCAGCTGGACAGGGGGATGCTGATGCTACCCTGACACAGTGTGATTTCAGTCTCAGAGCTGAATTTGAGGTTACATGTCTACGTGGCCATGTCCTCCATGGAACGAGAGGTAACAAGAATAGAACTATAAGTGACAGATGAGAGAACGCAGGGTTTGTGACTAGCCAATAACTTGCGAGTGACTGAATAAGGCACTTTTTCCTTTACCCAGATCTCCTGGACAGCCTGCACATCAAGATACACGGGACAATACCGAGAGGAGGCGGCATGGCCACCATTGCAGTTGATACATCAGGGAGGAGGAGGCAGACAATCACCCTCATGTGCATCCCTACCACAGGTGACACATTTGGCTGGGTGTCGACAAGACGATCGGACTGTGATAATTTCATTGTCTGCTATGATGTTGGATGGAGGCACCACTCTGTCAAACATGAGAAAAAGAGTGTGGTTGGGCACTAAGGAGGAATCTACCTTTTTCGTCACCAAATGGATGGCAATGACACCCTGATCAGAGAGGTAAGATTGGATTTCGGCCTAGGTCAGGGCTTTTAGTAGCCTAGTGTAAATAACACCATGGGAAGTATTCAAAGTTCTATGGGCCTCGACACGAACAGGGTAGCCTTGAAGAAGCAAGGCAGTAAGCAGTCGTCGTGCTTGAGAATAAGAAGTAGTCTCCAAAAGCAAAGTGCCATTCCGAAAAAGAGAGCAGGATTTCACAGGGCCGGCAATTCACCTTTCTGAATAGCAAACGCATTTACCGTTGCCAAGAACTAACTGTCTTCAGTATGTGAAACCACAAGGAACTGTCATGCAGCTGGAAGGGTCTTTGAATCAATAGCCTGATTCCATTTACGTTTTGTACGTTGATTGTGTCATTGTGAGAAAATCCCCCATGATTGCCAGCATCTCCGGTAATGCGTTCCTTCCAACTGGGGGCCTCCTTCACAAGGGGGCGCACCCGCCTTTGGTGATTGTTTGCACCTCAGGTCACACCTCCCAAACACCTGACAGAGGGACTAATTGGCAATTTGGGAAGGTAGCAGCTCAGGCAATAACCCCTTCCTGGGCCTGGCCTGTACCAGGGGTACATGCAAACCATATATGTCGACCTGGGGCTGGGAATTACACGTTACCCAGTCACGTGGAACACGAACACGCGTGGGTTGGCCATCAGGAGTGCACAGGAAGGAAGGAGAAAAGGAAGAACCTCAAACGCTGAAGCGGAGGAACGGGAGGGGAAAGGAAACAAAAAAACGGAAAAGGAAGCAAAAAACAGTAGTGAGACTGTTCTTACATCAGTGGCAGACAATGCAGAACATTCCCAATAACACCCCAGACATGTTTCCCAAATTCCCAACAACATACCAGACGTGTTTCCCAAGGGAAAAAGAATAGCAAGAGGATAGACATGCAGCATGGAAGGGAAAAGATGCTGTAAAGGCTGCGGCCCCATGGTAGCCAAGCATGAACCCGCCAAAGAATGGCAAGCCCCCGGGGGAGAGGGGTGGGGTGGGGTGGGGTGGGGTGAGGTGGGGTGGGGGAGGGATGAGGTCCCTATGAAAAATCACTCCATGGACCATATTCACAGACTAGTGAGATGTAATAGACACTGGGACATTGCCAAGACGATCACAGGCACGAAGAGCTGTGGATTGGGTGGCAGAAGAATCTTTGATGAACATGGAGCCCAATTGTATTCCTGTTTCAGAGGAAACCTCTCAGCCTGCAAGATCCAGACAATCACAGAGGGTGGGATTATTGATAGTTGGGAGCATCAACGTTAGGTGCATTATGGGGCCCCTTAGGGACATGGCTGCAAAGAAGGGAAAGAAAACCAATGTGCACTCCGTGTGCATACCAGGTGGAGCCATTCCAGATGTGAAACGGGTCCTCCCGGATGCCATGAGGAGCACAGGGTGCAGCCAACTGCAGGTGGTTGCTCACGTCAGTACCAATGATGTGTGTAACTTTGGATCGGAAGAGATTCTCTCTGGTTTCGAGTGGCTAACAGAAGTGGTAAGGGCTGCCAGTCTTGCTTGCAAGATGAAAGCAGAGCTGACCATTTGCAGCATATTCGACAGGACTGATTGCAGACCTCTGGTACAGAGCCGAGTGGAGGGTCTGAAGCAGAGGCTCAGACGGTTCTGCGACCGTGTAGGCTGCAGATTCCTTGACTTGTGCTAAAGGGTGGTTGGGTTTTGGTTTCCGCTGAATAGATCAGGTGTTCACTATACCCAGGAGGCGGCTACACGGGTAGCAGGGGCTGTATGGCGTGGACTGGGCGCTTTTGTAGGTTAGAGGGTCTCGGGAAAACACAAGAAGGGCTTCAGTTACAAAGGGTGCAGGCCGAACACAGGAAGAACGCAGATACAGGACTCATCGGTATAACAGTTGCAAATTGTCATAGCTGTATTGGGAAAGTACCAGAGCTCCAAGCGCTAATAGAAAGCACTGATGCTCAAATCGTTATAGGCACTGAAAGCTGGCTAAAGCCGGAGATAAGCTCAGCCGAAATTTTTGCGAAGAACCTAACAGTGTTCCCTGTGGATAGGCTAAACACAGTTTGCGGTGGCGTGTTTGTTGCTGTTAGAAGTAGTTTATGTAGTCGCGAAATTGAAGTATAGATAGTTCTTGTGAGTTAGTATGGGCAGAGGTCATTGTTGGTAACCGGAAAAAAATACTAATTGGATCCTTTTACCGACCTCCCAATTCAGATGATACAGTTGCTTAAAGGTTCAAAGGAAACTTGAGTCTGATTTCAAATACGTACCTGACTCATATGATAATAGTTGATGGTGACTTTAATTTACCCTCGATATGGTGGCGAAAATACATGTTTAATTCCGAAGGTACACACAAAACATCGTCCGAAATTGTGCTAAACACATTCTCTGAAAATTATTTTGAGCAGTTAGTTTATGAGTCCATGCAAATAGTAAATGGTTGTGAAAACACACTTGGCCTCTTAGCAACAAATAATCCTGAGTTAATAACGAACATCAAAACGGATACAGGGATTAGTGCACACAGGGTTGTCATAGCGAGACTGAATATTGTAACCCCCAAATCCTCCAAAAATAAACGAAAAAAAAAAAGCAGATAAAAAGTCACTTGACACCTTCCTGAGAGACAATCTCCACTCCTTCCAAATTAATGATATAAGTGTAGACCAGATGTGGCTTGAATTCAGAGAAATAGTATCGGCAGCAGTTGACAGATTTATACCAAACAAATTAACAAACGACGGAGCTGATCCTCCTTGGTACACAAAACGGGTCAGAACACTGTTGCAGAAACAACGAAACAAACATGCCACATTTAAACAGACGCAAAATCCCGAAGATTGGCGATCTTTTACGGAAGCTTGAAATTTAGCGCAGACTTCCATGTGAGATGCTTATAACAGTTTCCACAATGAAACTTTGTTCCGAAGCCTGGCAGAAAATTCAAAGAGATTCTGGTCCTCTGTGAAGTATGTTAGCGGCAAGAAACAATCAATGCCTCCTCTTGCGCGATAGTAATGGAGATACTACCGAAGACAGTGCTGCCAAAGCAGTTACTAAACACAGCCTTCCAAAATGCCTTCACAAAAGGAGACGAAGTAAATATTCCAGAATTCGAATCAAGAACAGCTGCCAACATGAGTAACGTAGCAGTAAACGTCCTCGGAGTAGTGAAGCAACTTAAATCACTTAATAAAAGCAAGTCTCCTGGTCCAGACTGTATACCAACCAGGTTCCTTTCACAGTATGCTAATGCATTAGCTCCATACTTGACAATCATATACAACCGTTCGCTCGACGAAAGATCCGTACCCAGAGACTGGAAAGTTGCACAGGTCACACCAATATTCAAGAACGGTAGTAGGAGTAATCCACTTAATTACAGGTCCAAATCATTAACAGCGATATGCAGCAAGATTCTGGAACATATATTGTGTTCGAACATTATGAATTACCTTGAAGAAAACGGTTCATTGACACACAGTAAACATAGGTTTAGAAAACATCGTTCCTGTGAAACACAACTAGCTCTTTATTTGCATTAAGTGTTGAGTGCTATTGACAAAGGATTTCAGATCGATTCCGTATACCTGGATTTCCAGAAGGCTTTTGACACGATACCACACAAGCGGCTTATACTGAAATTGCGTGCTTACGGAATATCATCTCAGTTATGTGACTGGAGTGGTGACTTCCTGTCAGAGAGGTCACTGTTCGTAGTAATTGACGGAAAGTCATAGAGTAAAACAGAAGTGATTTCTGGCGTTCCCCAAGGTAGTGTTATAGGCCCTTTGCTGTTTCTTATCTATGTAAACGATTTGGGAGACAATCGGAGCAGCCGTCTTAGGTTGTTTGCAGATGACGCTGTCGTTTATCGACTAATAAAGTCATCAGAAGATCAAAACAAACTGCAAAATGATTTAGAAATGATATCTGAATGGTGCGAAAATTGGCAGTTGACTCTAAATAACGAAAAGTGTGAGGTCATCCACATGAGAGCTAAAAGGAATCCGTTAAACTTCGGTTACACGATAAATCAGTCAAATATAAAGGCCGTAAATTCAACTAAATACCTAGGTATTACAATTACAAACAACTTAAATTGGAAGGAACACATAGAAAATGTTGTGGAGAAGGATAACCAAAGACTGCATTTTATTGGCAAAATGTAACAGATCTGCTAAGGAGACTGCCTACACTATACTTGTCCGTCCTCTTTTAGAATACTGGTGCGCGGTGTGGGATCCTTACCAGATAGAACTGACGGAGTGCATCAAAAAAGTTCAAAGAAGGGCAACACGTTTTGTATTATTGCAAAATATGGGAGAGTGTGTCACAGAAGTGATACAGGATTTGGGCTGGACTTCATTGAAAGAAAGGCGTTTTTCGTTGTGACGGAATCTTCTCCAAACACCAACTTTCTCCTCTGAATGCGAAAATATTTTGTTGACACCAACCTACATTGGGAGAAACGATCACCACGTTAAATATGGGAAATCAGGGCTCATATGGAAAGATATATGTGTTCGTTCTTTCCGCGCACTATACGAGACTGGCATTATATGGAATTGTGAAGGTGGTTCGATGAACCCTCTGCCAGGCACTTAAATGTGATTTGCAGAGTATCCATGTAGATGCATCTTACTAAGAGACTCCAGTTCATCAAACGTGTACTGGATATTCTCCACACAAAACAATGGCTTTGTGGCAGTGAATGTGTCCGCATCCGTCCTAGTGCAGACAAGGTAATGGGGAGAGTTTTTCATCCCAACACGGCAAGCCTGGCCCTTCTCCCATGATGCAACCAGGAATGGGAAGGTTGCCAGGTCATATGAAGCAGCATTCAGTGATCCTTCACCATTTGAAGAAATGTCCATTTGAGAACGGCCAGATTTTTGCAGCCTGATTTGCTTCATGTGCCAAGCATCTGCCCTGATACCACCCACTCCAATGAAGGGCTCCCCCCATGTGCGCCACACAACCACACCAAGGGCCGTCTGGCTCGGAAGCCGTTGCCGGGAGTTCTGATGCTCTAAGAAGATAAGTAACTACTCCTTGTCATACATGGGAATGGAATAGCTCAGGTATCAATAGTGTGATCCCTGTGTTGTCAGGGACCTCAGCCATATGGATACATAACAGCTCCAGCACACGAGCTGGCTACACGTGCTGGTGACCTAGCAGGATGGAAGAGGGCCACAGCGGGGAAGGGAGAGAAGAAGGAAGGGCGGAGAGGAATCAACACAGCAGATGATAGGGAGGGAGTTCTTCCCCAAAAGGCTCACACTAAAAACGGGAAATTTTGAAGTGGAGGTCAAACCTCAAGTGGGGAACTAAACGCCAAAAAAGGATGAAAGAACATGCAAAAGCAACGAAATTGCAACCAATACAAGAAACCAGGTGGACAGTCACGTCAACTTGAATCAGAACACCGAGAGAGGGAAAGGAGTGGGCAATGAGAGAGGAGCTGGGAGACAGGGGGAGGGCAGAGTGAAGGAAATGCAGCCAGGGAAGGAAGCATTGGCTGCAATAGAGCTCGGGGCCCCATGTGTGCCACACACTAACTCACGAAAGAGCCATGAGCCCCGGTGGGGGGGGGGGGGGGGGGGGGGGGGGGGTTGTATTAGCTTTATTTTTTGATTCAGATTTGATCGTTGCCCACATATACTTAAGTGACCAACAGTCACACAGTCACTTTGATTTGTATCATGGTGGACCTCTCACATTTAAGACATACGAAATTGTTCGTGTTCTTTATTTGTCCTATGTTGATACTCCCCTCTCACCACTCTTGGATGTGAAGCACTATGATGTTCCGTTTGTGTTTCAGTTTGTTGTTAATGTTTCCAGATTACCCCACTCCTATGGCTGTGTCTACCCCTCTCCCTCTGTCTAATATCATCATATCCTGCCAGCTGTTCTGTTCATCTAACTTAATTAGTACTGGCATGGACCAATTAGATCCCTGAGTAGTTGCCGGGCTAGAGTACTCTCAAAAAGCAGAACAAATGTGACTAACCCACCACACACAGTTATACCTAGTTCATTTGTTTGTGAACACTTGTATCCATTTCATAGCAAAGTGTGCTACCTTGTGGAGATGAGCAATGTAATGAATTGCTACAGGCTTGGACACTTGATCACAAATACCTCCTACCCACCTTTTACCCTTATTGCCCCCTTCTGCATATTCAAATTTAAATTTTGGTAAAACTCCCTCCCCCCCCCCACTTAAACAGTGCATTCATTACTAACCTCCACCACCCTTTATGACAACTGAGCGACAAACTTGCAAACTTGTGCGAAAGCTCAGGATCACTAGCCCTGCTAGTATTCCACAAAATTTTTGTAAGTTTCAGTTTTTTACTTATATTACATACATTCCACTCTATGCCTCCACACTTGTGTTGTGGATTGCAAAATTATAATATTTTACAGAATCTGAGGCATTGTTGTTGTGATGCACGATTTCCGGTTTGTACCTGTTGGGAACAGCTCATTGAAAGCAGTACCACAGCCAATTTAAGTAGCACTTCCACGTGTAATCACATGTTTGTGCCTCAGACTTATCACATTACTCTTACTGCTAGTGACTTTTTATTTAATAGTTCTTATTGTAACGTAGTAGTATCCACTGTCAGATATCTGTTCATCTAACTTAATTAGCACGGGCATGGACCAATTAGATACACGAGTAATTGGCATGCTAGAGCACTCTCAAAAAGCAAAACACACATAATATCAGCTCACACACAGTATCTGTTCAGATTGACTGTTTTGCCTGGAATGCTTCCTGGGCTAGTGCAATCTGATAGTTTTACCATGCTACCAAATAACTCGAAGGTTCACCTTCTGCAAACCCAACTCTATCCGAGCAGCAGC
Organism: Schistocerca piceifrons; assembly: GCF_021461385.2. Classification (NCBI taxonomy): domain Eukaryota; kingdom Metazoa; phylum Arthropoda; class Insecta; order Orthoptera; family Acrididae; genus Schistocerca; species Schistocerca piceifrons. Next base: position 306,291,717 of record NC_060149.1, read on the forward strand.
CATTGCATAACTGTCCTAACTAAGAAAATCTCTAAATGACGTTATTCAGGCATGGCCCTCCTTGCTTGACTGATTTAAGAATACGGTACTTCCAAAAGTTTTTTAATGAAAATTTGAATTTTTTTATGTTATGGGACTCTATTAACTAAAAAAATGATAAAACTGGAACAACATGTTGAATGTATAGTGCTATTATGAACCTAATTTCCAACTTGGCAGTTCTTCACACCAGGAGTAGAAAATCAGTTAATAATAACTCCATGATGTATATAATTTAAATACAGAGGAAAATATATAGATCATTGGTTAATAAACAAAGGAAGTTTGTAAACAAATGTCACTGACTGTTTTTATCTTTTACCTGATAATTACTTGCTAGCATTACTGCTGTGAAAAGTTTGTGCCACTATTACCTGTAAACCCCCTCCCCCCCCCCTTTATACTGACATCTCTCCATGAGCTGACACCATTCAGTCACCCCCCCCCCCTCCCCCCTTGGCTCTGTCCACAGTCACCAACCTGACGCCACCTTTACTCAAACGGCATTAGACCGGCGAAACAACTCAAAGGAGCCACTTTATTCCCTATTTTTTGTGACACTAGTGTGGCAGAATTGACTTACTGTATTAAAATTAATTGTTAACTATTAATTGAAAGCTAATGACATTGTAACAATTGCCCTTTTTGCACTTAAGATTTTACATTTTATAAGTACCCTCCAGTACATTAAGCCACCTACTGAATGTCTGTATAATCTATCTAAGAGAACCTCTAAATTCTTACTATCAACTGTAAATGTTCAGTGAACAAAGGACCCAACAAATGGAGAGGACTGAAGGATGTTTCAAAACTTTGTTGCATTTAATTTTATTCTTATGAATTCTGGTACTGCATCTTACGATGGAACAGTTGCCGGGCCTGGGCCAAAGTAGCACTGCATATGCACATACCATGCTTAGTTCACGTGGACAGTATACCCTGGTCGGATAATGCTGACCAGCGGATGCTATTGCAACAGCATTGCTGACCAATGGACATGTTGAGTTACCCCTCTGCCAACTAACTGAGAGCTAGAAACAATCACGTGGAGGATGGAGAGTGGACTGGCCAGAGTGCACCAGTATCATTGGATCCCCTTTCTTGTCTACCAGCTCTCCTCCTGACCAGACATGTTTCCTAGTTTCTCTTTTTGGACAACATGCCCTACAGTCTGGCTGTGGCACCCTCCTTTTTCCACAGATCACATCAAGTGGTAAGCTTTGGAGCCAAAACACATCAGTAGTGACAAAAATTCGTCTGGTTATGGACTTCTTTCTAATAACTTCCCTGACAAACTTGGGTGCTCACATCCCACCTCCATCTTAATTTGGCTAAGCCTGTAGAATGCCTCCTATTTCATAAAAGAATTGCAATTACTTTAATGGGTAAAAGGTGGTGGGTAGGAATTACTAACCCACATCTGCGTGTGACATAATTATGATTTATTGTGCAAATGATCCATGGGACATGAAAATATCTAGTTACCCACAGAAAGTATCATGTGCTGTTTTCCTTGAAAATTAGGGAGAAATTACAATTTCAATTGGCAAACCATATTCTACACTTGCCCTTTCAATTGGAAGGTTGTGAAATTTTGTAGCTGCTTGTCTCTTTCAGATCATTATACATACGCAGTCAAATTTTAATAAATATTGTCAAACAGAATTTTAATGTCTTGTTCAGACCCATTACATGAAATAGTTAAATTTTTTCCCAGCATATTTGTAATTTTACTTTGAGATCAAACTTTATGAGCTCATCCTTAAACATTTATTCTCCCTTACTCAAACTCGTGGTTTGTTCTAATGCTTGTGCTTTCTCATTCTGTCTGTTACTTTTGTGAACAGTTTTATGCACACAGACAAAACTTTCTCTTCAGCAACTTAATTTGGACCTGATTATCTTCGAAATTGAGAGTGATAATTAATTCTAGTATTCCTGAATAAATTTTCATTCAAGCTAAACAACTTAATAGTTGTTTGATTAGTTTCTCCCTCCTACATTTTAAATACAAGCTTTATAAAACATAAAATCTTGCTACAAGTCTAATTGATCTAAGCTGGCTTACTCCTCAAACTAATTACATTCTCTTGCTCCTACAGAATGAATGTTCTTAAAATACATTGGTTTAAATTAGTTTAAAATTTTGTGAGTTCTGTGATACTGGTACAGTTTTTGTTAGTTGGTATTACAATAGTTCTCTTAAGAACTACAAATAACATGCAACAGTGTTGTACTCATCAAGACAAGAGAACAAGCTACTACACAAAGGCTGTTGGTATTTACTACGAAGGAGACAAATATTGGCGAGATGGAAGAAGTGAACTCTTGATTCAATGAGTGATGACCGTGAGCTACTTGCACATCAATACTAACTCCTTCTTAGGACAGGATCTAGCACTGCCAGTCAAATCACTAAGTATTTCACATTCGATAAAAACATCCTATAATTACATGTATGATATTTAATTGGTATTAATTTCCAATGTTATTTATAATACATCTTGCTGGTACAATAATTTAAAGAGGATCAAAAAGTTGGTTCTATGGTTGTAAAGTCCAGAACTGAGATGCCAATCAAGCATAATCGCAGTCAATGTTGACACTATCATCCTACCGTCACACCAGGTTGAAGATACCCATTTGCTAAAACACCATGTCCTGCTGCATGAAGACGTCCATATCTGCCTGCCACATACCCCTGTCCGAAGGGAATTGTCAACCCTTCAAGCCCTTTTTTTAGGGACAGAAGGCATGATAATCATTTGGGGAGAAATCAGGACTATAGGGCAGGTGCTTGAGTGTCTTCCACGGTAGTTGGTGTAACTTCTGCCTCCCCAGTTGACCAGTATCTTGTATTGAACTGTGACCAGCATGGAGCTTGGTGCACCATTTCACAATGGTGGTTTTCAACAGGTGTGCTGCCCCATACACATTCTTCACTCTCTGATGGATGCCGACTTTTGTCCTTCAGCGGCCTAGAACAGAATAATAGCACATTGGTCCTGTCTGGATACATCTGGTAATAACGTCAATACAGTTCATGTTTCTGCATTTAGTATACGCGCATCAGAAAGACATGAATGCAACTCTAATCTTTTGCCTACATGTTGGTACTTACTTACCTGCATCAGAGTCAGTTATACAGGGTGATTCAAAAATGCATGTAAATATTTTAAGGGTGTATTTGTGAGGTAAATATAAGACAAAAATGTTCTATAAATGTTTTTCCATAAACGTTTAATTCCAGAGTTATCGTTAAATACGAAAGTCATGTCCGTATCAAAACGACGGCAGTGCAAGCAGCAGGATGCCATATTCTGGTACGTAATTCACATACGTATCTCCCAACAGTTGATTCGAAACTGCATGAATAGTGTTTGTTTTTGTTTGCACGTGATGTTTACTCCTACTGTACGGAAGATGGCGCTGATGTTGTTGGTAACGGAAAAGTACGTCCTGTCGTTCATTCATCGTCGGAAGGCTAAAGGTTTCGTGCACATGATGTACTCAAACAGTGAGTATGCTGATATGCACCTTGTGTATGGTGCAGCAGATGGAAATGCACTTGCAGCAAGACGAAGGTACAGTGAGCTGTTTCCAGGAAGACGGTTACCAAGTCATCAGACGTTTGTATCTGTGGACAGACGTATGCGGGAGTATGGCATTCGTCCTGGGCCACATTCAGGTCGACCACTTGAGCATGCAGTGAACGTCGAGGAACATGTTTTGGACCTGGTAGACCAAGATCCATCTATCAGTACGAGACAAATTAGTGCAGCTGTACGACTTCCACAATCTACTGTATGGCGGCTGCTTCGGAGACAACAGTTGCATCCATTTCACCTGCAAAAAGTGCACGAATTGACACCTGAAGACTATCCTCGCCGTCAGCTATTCTGCCAGTGGTTACAAGAGCGTCATTTGAATGATCCAATGTTCATTCGGCGGATATTATTCACAGATGAGGCCATGTTTACTCGTGCGGGTGTAATCAATTCGCATAATATGCACCAGTGGGCTGTCGAGAATCCTGGCGCGAGAATTGTGCGTGGATATCAACATCAATTCTCCATAAACATTTGGTGTGGTATTGTGGGGAATTACTTACTCGGACCTCATGTTCTGCCTCCAAGGCTGAATGGGCACGCGTACTGCGAATTTTTGGAGGGAGAATTGCCTGGATTGTTACAGGATGTCGCTCTTGCAACACGAGCCACCATGTGGTTTATGAACGATGGTGCTCCCGCCCATTACAGCCGCAACGTAAGGGCGTACCTCAATTCTGCGTATCCACATCGATGGATAGGTCGCGGAGGACCAATTGCTTGGCCAGCCAGATCACCTGACCCGAACCCTTTAGACTTTTATTTATGGGGCCGACTAAAGACATTGGTGTATTCTTCTGCAGTACCGAACAGAGAAGTGCTACAACAAAGAATTGAAGGTGGTTGTGAAATTATTCGTGGAGAGTTGAACGGACTGTGTAATGTGCAGAGATCATTGATGCGACGAGCACGGGTCTGTCTGCAAGTTCAGAGACAGCATTTTGAACACGCATTGCATTAAGATTTGTGCAAATACAGTACAGTACAGTACAGTCTGTAAAATGCTTCAATTTTCCTTAGTTATTGTGCATTGCTGTAGTTCAATCAACAGGACCTAAATTAATACAGTGTTCGCGAGGAATTGTTTCAGTTTGTTACGTCACGTTTATTTATCAGTTTGCGTTGTTAGTCCAAATGCACTGTAATTAAACTGTGAACTCTGGGAATTAAATACCTTACGTTGTATTGAATGTATTATCCTGTTTTGTTCATAACTCTGTAATAAGCCAAGTATGGAAAAAATTGTATAGAACATTTTTGTCTTATATTTACCTCACAAATACACCCTTGAAATATTTACATGCATTTTTGAATCACCCTGTATATATAGTACAGCAAGGTCCTCAACAGAAACTTTTTGACTGCCCCTTATAAACTGCCACTATTACCCAAATGGACATTAACAGGACGAAAATGTTGCCACAATTTGTGATGTGAGACTTAGCCATTTTCTGTGTGAAACGTTCTGTTTTGTCAACTGTAACTTGGTGGAACAACGATCTAAAATAGCAAAGGAAGCAGGTAAGAAGACTGTTCAACTATGAAAGATGGGAAAATAACAAGAAAAATATTGAGAGGTCCCAGATAAATACAAGCTTGCTGTTAAAGAAGATCATGCAATACTAGTTGGAAGCAACTTCACCTTGCCGAGTATAGACAGGGATGTCTATGGACTGATTGCAGGGGTTACAGACAGACAGTCATGTGAAATACTTTTGAACACGTTTTCTGAAAATTGTCTTGAGCAGCTAGCCCAAGCCCACATGCAATGGAAATATCTTAGACCTTGTAGCTACAAATAGGCTGGACCTTATTGACAATGTCAGTATAGAAACAGGGATTAGCGATCATGATGTCATAATACCAACTATGATTATGAAAGTTAATAAATCAGTCAAGAAGGTCAGGCAAGTGTTTCTGCTAGACAGAGAAAGTAAGTGGTTATAACTCATTTAGAAAGTAAATCGGCATCACTTGGTGCCAGTAAGATGGATGTAGAGGAATTATGGGCAAAGTTTAAGCAGATCGTAAATTGTGGTCTGGAGAGTCATGTGCCTAGTAAGTGGATAAATGATGATGAAGATTCACCACGATTTAATAAGGAAATTTGACATATGCTGAGAAAACAGAGGCTGTTGCATTCTAGGTTCAAAAGGGGATGCACAAGTGACAACAAGCAAAGGTTAGTAGAGATTCGTGTGTTGGTGAAACAAACTATGAGCAACGCATACAACTACCACCGTCACACCTTAGCAAAAGATCTGGCAGAGAACCCAAGAAAATTCTAGTCAGAAGTAAAATCCCTAAGCGGGTGTAAGGCTCCCACTCAGTCCCTTGTTGACCCGTCTGGTGTGGCAGTTGAAGATAGCAAAACGATAGCCGAAGTTTCAAATTTCATGTTCAAGAAATCAATCATGCAGAACTGTACAAACATACCATCATTTGACCAGGGACAGACTCCAGTATGGATGACATAGAAGCAAGCATACCTAACACAGAAAAACAACTGAAAGATTTGAAAACAAATAAATCACCACGTCTTGATGGGCCCCAGTTCGATTTTGCAAACAGTAATCTACAGCATTGGCCCCTTACCTAGCTTGCATTTATTGTGAATCTCTCACCCAGTACAAAGTCCCAAGCAACTGGAGAAAAGCTCAGGTGACTCCAGAATATAAGAAAGGTATAAGAACGGACTCGCAAAATTACAGACCAATATCACTAACTTCTGTGTGCTGCAGAATCCTTGAACATATTCTCAGTTTGAATGTGATAAACTTTAATGAGACTGAGAAGCTTATGTCCATGAATCAGCATAGTTTTAGAAAGCATTGCTCATGCGAAACTCAACTTGCCCTTTTCTCACATGATATACTGAAAACCATGGATGAGGGGCAACAGGCAGTGTCCATTATCTAGATTTCCTGAAAGCATTTGGAAAGAAGCCTTGGATGTGGCCCTATACTCGGCTGAAAGATTGTGACTTAGTTTCCAGACATGAAAAAGTAAATAAGTGCCAAATTTGGTTTGTAATGCAGAATAAATTTATGTTTGTGTACCGTTTATTTATAGTCACTGTATACTTTACAGTTAATCTGTGTATTTATGTATCTGCACCAATGGGATAAAATTTCATAGAATGGCTACATGTCCATGATATTTGCAGCAAATACAACTTCTGTCTGCCATTTTAAATCAATGTAAATTGAGCATGTACCACCTGAAGATTAAGGAGTAACCATCAAAATGCATTGTAGTTATATAATAAAACCAGTGACTGATTTTCTCTTTTTGTTGGTATTTTAAGCATACAGTAACAGACTCAGAAACCATTCCATCTTGGCTGAGAACATTTTTAAAAACTCACCTCTGACAATTTATGTAACTAACTTGATAATAATGATAGTAATAAATGAAGAGAAAATAAAATAATTGATTAACACTTCATTTCTACAACATTTAAAATTTCTGTTTATTGCTGTGGTCCTAAGTACAAGGATCTCTTTTGCTACCTCACTACCAGCACTTCCTTTGTAACCCTCTCCTAAATCTACATAGCCTTATGACTTCTTTGAGTTATTCCTTGAAGGGCTGTGTAATTACCCCCCATACACACAAACACACTGCTACAAAAAATTAAACATAGGTGGTGGTTTTTCTAATTCCAGCAGAAGCTGTAAAAGTGTACCTGCCGACTGCTGTTTTGACTTTTTTCAGTAATAAAATCAAAACACACTGAAATCAAATGGAAGACAGCAGCAATTACTCTACAATAACTGCAACAGAATGCTTGTGTTCCAAAGTACAGACACCAGGGAGCAGTGGTGGAAGGTAAGTGGTGCAACAAAGTACAGCCAAGTTGAACTTTTGTGGGATGAGAAAAGTTGCTTGTCTTAAGCTGCACCACTGAAAACTGGGAGTTCACACATGCCACGGCATTATGGTATGTCACTAGCTGTGCCGACACTTTTGTTGCGTGTGTAAACCCAGCTTAAGATTTGGGCCCTGTGAGGTATTGGTTTATTTGCTGAATTGTGGGTTCTAGTCTCATAAAGTACATAATTTAAATCACTCAATTCAAGTACAGGACACACAACAACTGATCGTAATAACAACACAATTTTTTTACGCATAGGGGGCAGTCAAATGAGACAGATGTAAAAAAATAAACTGTTTATTAATTTAATAGTAATCACCACAGCTGTTAATACATTTATCCCACTGTGAGACAAGACAGTCTGTGTCTTCATGGAAAAATGTTCGCGGTTTCCTAAGAAGCTACAATTGTACCCAGGGTGTGCACTTGATCATCAGAAGCAAATCGGCAGCCATGAATTTCTTTCTTCAGAGTGCCAAAAATACGGAAACAGCATGAGGAGAGATTGGGACTGTATGCAGGATGTGTAATGGCTTCTCAGCACAACTTCTGCAGCATAATTGAAACAACCTTGGCAACATGTGGGTGGGTCTCGTATACAATTTCAATATTCTCCACTGTAAAGAAAAAGGACCTTCATCTATCCCAGTGCAAACCAGCATCTTAAGTTTCTGCAATTCGCTTCATTTTGCTTTCCTCCCATTGCATGGTCACGGAAGGGAAGTTCTTAGGGTCATAATCTGCACTGAGGAATTCTGGTCTGAGGAAACTGCTGCAACCTCATGGTCAACAGCTATTAACTTAAGTCTTTTCACAGTGCCAAATATCTGCTACGATGCTGTTGACTCAAAATGAGGGCTGCCACACAGCCAAAGCAATGGCCATCTGGGTTGGTGGCTATTGCCTGGGGCCCACATGCCCCAAAATGGACAGCACCTACTCCTCAGTACGTGTGGAGAAGTAACAGCTTGGTCTTCAACAGACTGGCTACCATACTGTGATGCTGGGTGACCTTCCCCACACGTACTGCACTTGGGTAAAAAAATTTTAAAAGGTAGAAGTCAAACACACACGTGTGGACTGAAGATAGCGTAAAATAAAGAAACAATGTGGGAAAAACCATACTCAATGTCCTACAAGCAAGCAAGGTTGTCAGAAGGGAATTTCTCCTAGAGATCAAAACTGATAAAAGATACAGATAATAAAATCTCAGAACAAGGGAGGAAAACATACTGCACTGGCTTGTGACCTCGTGTTCACCATGCACATGCTCACTAAATAAATGTAAACTCCTTGGTGGGAGCTTAAAACAAATCTAGTTAATACCTACAAAAGTTTATTAAGAAGTATTATGTTGATAAATAAATCAGATTAAACAAAAACATCCATGTCACCTGCACCAGCAAACTTCCACAAGAACTGAAGTTTTTATACTCATTGAAAATTCCTTGTCATGTTTCCAGTGACACCGATTCAACTCAGTCCACGAACACCCTGGTATGTAAAGTACTGCCCTCAGGTTAAATTTATCCTTACATGACATATTTCAATGTACAAACAAAGTTTAATATTTGGAATGGGAATATAATAGTTATTTAACATGTTTAGTTATTAAAAATTACTAACATGACTCTTTTGTCATTTTTAAGTATTAACTTGTCTATATCATATAGAGATCTCTTAAACAAAAAAGGACTAATAAATAAACTGAACTACACTAATGACCATGAAAGAATTGGACATACAGAAGCTAAACTTTTTAATTAAAAATTTAGCTTCTGAGAAACTGCAAGAAAACTGAAAAAAGTGCAATAATTTTGAGATTATTTCAATACGGAAGTGGAAGCTCAACTCTGTAATTGTGGAACTCTCAGATTAACTATAGAGGAGGTACACATGAGCAATTAAAATATTTTCCAGAACACCACCAATTTTTCTCAGGCAGAACTCTAATTTTACTGGCCTATAACACCTGTGCAACCATGCCTCTACTTGTAGAGTGCTCTTTGCACACATCAACAACACTTCTTGATCAAAAACTGGACTGCATTCAATATTCAAGAGATAAAATTTTCTCAGCTTGTAATGAACATATCTTCAACATAATATGTCAATAAATATTGAATAAATAGAGCTACTCTTATTCAGAAGCTATTTTTCGTATATTCATCTAGCTGTATGCAAATTATCTGTTGTCTCAAAGGTCATATGCATGTCTGCATATTTCCATCTGGGAAAGTGCCTATTTGTCACTTAACAAACAAATTTTACAACTCTTCAGCACATTTGTTATATAAGAAATTTCCTTAGGATGTGTTTGTAGTCTTCATAAATTATTTCACCTCACAGTAACAGCCAGTATAAGAACTGCTACAGAAAGAAAATAAATTATCTTCAAATGAGGTGCAAAACAAAGCTTTGATTTGTCCGGAAGGATGTCCTGTCATACTCAACAGTTCTGGGAATATATGACAACAATGCTTGGACAATAATACTCATAGATGAGCTAGCAGTTATATTTTCAGTGTAGATCTAGTGAAAATCCAGGCAGATGTAGTGAAAGTTAAAAATAAGTCAAGTGCTATTGGGCATTTTGCTCAACAATTTTGGCAATGCTTGCCATGAAAAAGACACTACGGACCTGGTCAAAAAATTGCTATGACTACCAAAAGAGAGAATAGCTTGTAGATGACATGCTTTGTAAAGCTGAATGGAAGAGATTAAGAACAAACCACAAATAATACAGAAAAATTTCATATAGTTCAGCACTAAAACACATAGATTGTTTTCTCACCTCTCAAGAGTTACCTAAAACTATCCTTGCACTGGGTACATAAAGTGGGGTACCATCTACACACAGCAGAGGAAAAGTGTGTTGCCTGTCATTGTCCTATTATTTTATTTTACCAGCAATTGTTTACACCTTCACTTTACACACTATGCACATGAAGAATTACTTTACAAAAAAGAACGTATGGATGGCCACCAGGTTCCTAATTTTTTATTTTGCTATATACTATTAACAGATCATTTTTATTGCCAATCATTGAACGAAGTTGTGAAGTGGTTAATACACCGGACTTGCATTCAGCAGTATAGAACATGGATTTGTCAATCAACCATCCCAATTTAGGTTTCTAATGTTTTCCCCAAATCACTTAGGGTAAATACTGAGATGGTTCCTTTTAAAAGGACACAACCAATTTCCCTCTCAAATCTGAGTTTGGGCTCAGCCCTTAATGACTTTCTTATACCAGCTAACAGCAAGAGTTATGTAGTGCCTAAAACCCCTATACATTTTTAGTAGTTGATGTACGATATACGTATATAATATGAATCAAACTACTCACTAGAAATTTGTCTAACATGTAATAAAGCATTTCTGAATTTAACTTGCAATTTCAGTTATTTCTCAAGAAATAATATATGAATGTTGATTACAGCACATCCATATAAAAATCAGAAATAGCTAAACCAATCACAAAGCTGGATTCACATGGTGCTTATCAATATTTTAAAATGGATAATAAAAACCAAAAATGGGAGAAAGCATGTCTACATGCATTGCCATGCCCTTTCCTCATGCTCTGATAAAACTTTAATCTTGTACATGTGGCCACTCACTCAGTCTTCCACCCCAAAGCTGTGGTGAACACATCCACAGACAATTGTTTGAAAGTAATCCTATTACATGAATAAGACACACAATGACTGAGATTGTTATCTACTGTACATTTTGCCCACTTATAACAGCAGAATTCACAAGTCAACAGGGTATACTCCTTATAAGGTAGTATACGGTTGTCCTACAAGTTCCCCTTTGAAACAAATAAACTGCTTCCCAGTGTTGATCGAAGGAAGTAAGGAACTTAGTAGTTGCCTTAAAATGGTTTGGCAGAAAGTGCAAGCATAATAATCTCAAAACCACTTCAAGTCTAGATCAAAGAGATAATGTAGGGGCAGTGTTACCCTCATATCAACAGGGTCATTTGGCTTTATTGTGGCCACCCCTTCTTACCTAAACTATGCTTTTGTATTCCAAACACTCCTATGTGGTTCAGTTGTGAGATTATGTGCTTTCTATCATTTCATTTGCCTGTGATCCTTCTACTTCCCTGTAAATATGGTGAGTAGCCTGTTTGCACTATACTGTTGATTTTGGCCTCTCACCTTTCTTTCCTCAGGAACAGCAAATGTCACATCATCGTGTGTCTTGTTTTGCCCTGTCATGTCGTGCTGCTCACTTGCAGAAAATTAACTGTCTGTATTCTTGCTTCTGTTTCTGTTTGCTGCTGTGTAATTGTAGTATATTTACGGAGGTGGTGAAGATAGCACTTTATACGAGCTGTTGATTATTTATTGTCATCGTGTGCTGTAGTCTCACTAGAATGGACACCAGAGAATGCTTTATTTCAATTTGAGTTACTCACCAAGCCACATTTGATTAACCTGTTCATTAGTTACTATAAGAACATGGGTGGAGGAGGCAACACATCTGTGACACGTTTTTAACACTTTCATCCCACACTGTCCACCGGGGTTCCTGAATGGCAAACTATTGGAGACATAGTGAAAATGCAGGTTCTTACCAGTTTCCCTTACATGGTGCCCACAACACACCTTCTGTCTGCGTACTATGTCACATGGTGGATTTTTATTAAATGTTATGTGAGTAGTTCACTGTAAGTGCCAGTATGGCACCAAGTGAAGAGTCTAACAGTATGCTTACCACAGCATTTTATACAGCAGCTAGTTTTTTCTTTTGTCAGCATTGAGCCATTCACAATGAAATTGTTAATGAGGTAATTCATTTATGCAGCACCCAGTAAACAGCAAATGACATGCAGCATTCTTCAACTCATAAAAGACATCACACCAACTTTACTGTTTCCTGTCACTTATCGATTGGGAATTATTATTCGTGAATTTAAGTTTGCATACTTCTCTTCAAAAAGGGGTTTTATTATTTAAGATGTCATTCTCAAGGCGGTTTACACATTTTATTCTTGTATGTATTGAGATAACAGTTTGAATAACTATTGACACAGGTGCAGTTAACAGTTTACTCAATGATTGTTTCCAGAGAATGACAGTGTGTCTATAGTGTGAACCTCGCTGTCTGCTCAAATATCTGTCATAGTAGCTTTCATGAAAGAGGCTCCTTTCAACCCCTCTACAGATGGCAGTCTCTTGGCCTTCAACGTGCGGTCCCTGCATTGCTGTACCACCACCTCTTCCTACACCCCCTCCCTTCTTCCACCCCCACTTGCCACTCTCAACTGGATAGCCAACTGTGACATCAAAAGGTCTTTGCCCTTCCTTGCTGTGATGACTTGTTTATCATAATGTGCAACTGGTAGTGCCTTGACCTCACATAACCAACTTGCAAAGTAGTGTGTATGGAGTAACATTAATGGAAAAACTGTTCAACAATTGATTTTCCCATTCTGTTCAGCAACTGTAGCCTACTTCACGCCAGCGTGGCTTGTGACAGCAGTCCTTGAAGCTCCTGCAATAGGAACACCTAACATGAAACATGGCCTAACAAGTCGGCTGTTAGCACAGGTTGTGTGTAAGTGGGCCGGTGTATGCAAAAGAGGCAGTTTCACTTGGAGCCTGGTGGGGAAATTTGGGCATTTTCCCTTGCCACTATTGTACTCCCTGTTGCATCTGCCTCTGTCTCTCTTTGCTTCTTTTTTCAAATTGCAGGAGGAGTATCATTCAGACACTGCACCAAGGTTAATGCAGTACCTCAATAAATTCTGGGTTATTATGTGCTGCATGTTTAATCCATTGTATCATACCCATTTGATGGGTGACTTTCAGTTTCTATTCATTTGCAGCTGTTTTCATCCTAAATCCCATCCAGCAAGGGATGGATGCTGAAATTGGCCAGCCCTCCTACTATAAAGATATTAGAACACACTTCTAGAAAATTACATTATTCTTATCTTTCATTTTCAACTTCAAACATCCTTTAATTATCTTCATGTAAGCCAAGAATTTCGGTGTTAATGTCATAATATGGTCCATTCCCTCTGCTCTATGCTTCACTGCAAGAGTCCCATTACAGGCATTCAATCTATTTCATTATTATCTCTTTACTGTTGTCTTTACTGAGAGGTACTGTTTGTAAAGACCCATTAAGAAGATTTGAGGGAGGCATCATAATTGTCTTTAGTTGAAACTGGAAAGTTTAGCTCCAGTTTCACAATTCTTAATATACTTTGACAGTCAAGCCAAGCAACCAGCGAAAAGCGCTGTTTTCCAGAACGCTGCTGCACAGCATGGACTCTGAACCAATGCTGCACTGGAATGTGTGAAGTCAGCTGTAATATTCACACCTGGTGACAAACAGATTAGCCACAGTGTGGCCTTCCTCCTGTTGCACTGAACTCTTCTGACTAGAGCTGAAAACTACACTTCTTAAAAGATTATTGGCTCCCCATCAATGGGAATGACCGGTATGTGAATCTATTGGAACCACCAGCATTTTACAGACATATTGTTTAATGCACGAGTTTAGTCTTGCTCCTGTGTTAATGCTACCACACTGATGTTATGTGTAATAACGATCCACACCAATGTCTGTTCCAAGTTAACCCAACACTATACAACACATAAGCTTCTCTCTTTCTGTCCTGTCATGTCACTACACACATTAGACACTGCAACTTGGACTTTGGCAATCCAACTGTTCGATTCAGTCACTTGACAAAATTACCAAGATATTGGAAGACTTGCCTGTTTCCATGTATGTACCAATGTTATTGTCAAACCTTTAGGGTTATTTTCTCACAGTGATCCAAGGTAATTACCAGCATTACATGAAACTATGATTCAAGGTATGGAGTGGTACTTGACGATACACACACTACCAATAAACACAATGTTCTGACTGAATGTGGTAACTTCTCCATTACATCAACAAAGAAAAATCTGCCTTTGAAATAACACCAGAGTTTAACTGCTAAGCAGGAATTCAATGGTATACTTAGTGACTTGTAGAGTCATCTTCTAATTACCACATTAGATTGCTGGTGTATTATTGGATTCCTACGTCCGCCCCCCAGTAGCTGAGTGGTCAGCATGACAGAATGTCAATCCTAAGGGCCCGGGCTCAATTCCCGGCTGGGGCGGAGATTTTCTCCGCTCAGGGATTGGGTGTTGTGTTGTCCTAATCATCATCATTTCATCCCCATCGACGCGCAGGTTGCCGAAGTGGCGTCAACTCGAAAGACCTGCACCGGGCGAACGGTCTACCTGACGGGAGGCCCTAGCCACATGACATTTCATTTCATTTCATTGGATTCCCACATCTCTTGGACCATGGCAATGTCTTTCAGCCACATCATTAACTAAGAAGTTGAACACTATCAATAATTCAATCTATATCACCAAAGCTTGGATTTCCCCCAAAGACACACTAGCAAAAAGCAGTCAGCAACCGCTGATTTATTGGTGGAATCGCTAATCGAACTACCTAGAATGCATATGTTGTGGGATGATAACTATTTTATAGCTTCCCCAGTTTGAACTCCCTGGCCCAGTTCCCAAAACCTAGTCCACAAGCTGGTTTCCTGTGCCATATCAAGTGCTGAAGTGATGGTCTGCCATGCTACAATTCACTTAAGAGATTGGATGCAGCTGTCTGTTTTCAACTGCACAGGCTCTGATGTGACATCATCCCTTCTGGAACTAGGAGTGCTATGTTGCTCACAGCAGCAGGTCAGTATTTTTCTTTGAAACTGCACGGAACATATTGTGCAAGCATAAAGTATGTGGTATTTATGAGAAGCCATTTTCTTAACAGCACTGTGACCGAGGGGCCTAACGTGTAGACTGGCAAACTTTCAACTCAGGTTCTATTTCTGGTGTTACCAACTTTTTTTTATCCACTTTAGTTTTTCTTTGGAATGTTAAAACAATTAATTACAAAATTTAAATATATTTAAGCAGTTCAATTTATATCTTTGAAATTAGTATATTCTATTTAGCTGTGATCACTATCCTTGTAAGTCAAAAGACTATAGGCTAGATGGTGATAAAATAGGCATATATGAGGAAATTTAGTATGAAAATGTTTTCTGTACATGATCTTCAAAGGAGCTCCTTTTCCAGCAGGTCTTTGGAGGAGAAAACTAGATTTAAAGAGTTAGGCAGATTTACTTTACATGTAAATCTAACAACTGAGGGACATGGGACAAGGCTCACCAATTTGGCATATGTAATGCTGAAGATTTCGAAACACTTGCAAAATATTTTCAACAGCATCTAGATTGTCCAGAACCAATCCATGAGCTCTAATACTCAAACCCTCATGAAAATGTAGAAGGTGGTTTACCCCCAACTATCAACGAAACTGAAGACATTATTGAAACCTTATAAAGCTGGAAAAGAATCTATTACAGTGCAACTTTTCATCTCTACCAAAAATAAAAAAAAGAGCTAAAATTAATCTTTGAGAAAACCTGAAAACAGAAACAGTCCCACGAGAGTGGAAGGCGGCCCTCATACACCCACTACATAAGAAAAGCAATAAACAAGATATTAACAACTACAAAGGAATTTCTTTGCAACCAGTTGGATTTAACATATTTTCCAAGATTATACTAAACACTGTAGAGTAATTTAGGTGAATATCAAGGTTTTAGGAATGGCAGATCATGTTCTGAAAAAATATTTAATCTGAAGTCAATTATTTGCCAAAGATGACTGATTTTAAAAGATGTTTGTTGATTTCCAAAAGGCCATCAATTCTGTGGACAAACTACAGATAAAATAAAACCCCTTTCAAGTTCATAGAATATTTCGCCTGAGTGGTCCACAGCAAAAGGTGAAATGCTCTCTAAAAATTTACGCGTAGAGTATGAGGGATTTCTAAGGAGCCATTCTTACAATGGTGTCATGGCCGAGTGGTCTAATGCAGAGACTGACAATTTGTCGATGCAGATTTGAATCCCATAGTTAACATCCTTTTTTTTAAATTTATTTTATTCCCCACAGTGTTTAACTATTAATTAAAGATTTAAAATATATTTACACAGTTCAATTTATATACATAAAATAAATTTATTTGATTTAGTTATGATGAGTACCTTTGCAAGTCAAAAGGCTATAAGCCCACCACATTGAAGCACACTGGTAAAATTTTGAATGATCTGCAACTGTCCTACCCATTAGAGGCTGCGTAGCATGTGAAAGCAGCCATGTCCTATACCAACTCTGTTGCACACAATGCACAGCTTTTTATGTCAGTATGGCTACCGACCAGCTGGCCACCATGATGAATGGCTACGGCCAAACCATTTCCAAGAACAAATTTGATCACTTTGTGGCATAACATGCTCAATTTCAATAGTTGCTTCACAACCCAGACCATCTGGATTGGTCCCTCCACCACCAGCTACATTGAACTGTGCAGATGGGAGTTATCCTTGCAATACATCCTTTGCTCCCATAATCATCCTGGTCTCAATCTCCGGTAAATCAATGTCCCCACACCCTCCACCCAACAGTTTCCCCTTCCTTGATCCTGTCACCCCCTCCTACTTCATGGCCCCACATCAACTTCAGCGCATACCACTCCCCATTGGCTGCAACAACCGTGCATCATATACCTAGCACTTCTGCCTGCCATCCCTCCCTTCCACATTCCTAACCAGCAAACTAGCTGCCTTCCTCTGAGCCACTAGCCACCTCCCCCAATCCACCCCCCCCCTCCATGCCTCTGCCCACCCTACTCAACACAACCCTCATAATAACAACATAGTCCACCTGCAAAAAGCAGCACTGGCACCGTTCATTCAGCTGGCATCATGTAGGGTCATAGTGCACGTTTTTATCTTCTAGCTCGAAGGATTACTCTGAAAGCTAGTATGTTTTCTTTCTTTCTGAGTGTACCTATCGACAACTCAATGCTTCTGATTTTTGGTGAGTGGTCTTCTTTAACTCAAAAGTATTTCCATTCTACCAGAACTTTCCTAACATAAATATATTAAAGCAGAACTGGACATGCAGACAAAACCATATAACTATGATGCGGATAACTGTAGTTGTGTTCTTCACTGACTAAAAAAGGACGAAACATGCACTTAGACATGTTAAAATAACCTACGCAGTGATTTGGGCAGGGCTCCAAACACCACATAAAACCTTTTTTAAAACATACCAGCAGCTGTTGCACTATTCTTTTTTATTTTAAAAATCATGACCCATTCCAGCCCCAGATAGACTTAATACAAACACACACACACACACACACACACACACACACACACACACTCACACTCACACACACACACACACACACACACACACACACACACACACACACACACACACACACACACACAATTTCGAGCTTTCGCAACCCAACGTCACTTCATCAGAAAAAAGGAAAGGAGAGGGAAAGACAAAAGGATATGGGTTTTAAGGGAAAGGGTAAGGAGTCATTCCAATCCCAGGAGTGGAAAGACTTACCTTGGGGGGAAAAAGGGACAGGTATACACTCGCACACACACACATATCAATCCGCACATATACAGACACAAGCAGACATGTGTATTACATTTCCTTTTATTTTGTCAAATTTAAAAACAAACTTGGTTTCGCGAATAGCCAGGAAGGATATTTGCTTCAACACCGTGTTAAAACATTCAAGTCTGCCACATTAAGCTCTGGAAGTTGTTCCTTTGCTATAAACCTGAGCACTTGCTGCCCTTCTGTGATTACATACATTCATTCTGCTCATGCACTGATAAGAAGATTAAAGACCTTACATTAGAGGTTTAACTGGAACTTATGTGCACCTCACACCATGAGGAGCTATCAGCAGATTCTTAAAGGCGAATTCCAGAGCCTCAGCACAGAGGCTGGGTATCTTAACACACTCCCCTGATGGACACCACTCTCCTGGATATGCAGGTCTGAGAGTATATGACCAACTCTGAACCTAAAATACTGCCCCAAGAGGACTGAGCACACTATAATGAAAAGACAACTTTGGAACCCTCATTCATACAGTTTTCAGATGATGACGTATCTCCATCTAGCGTAATACACCTTTTCAGCATCGAAAATAGTCCTATCAAGCACTGCCTTTAAAAAAAAAAAAAAAAAAAAAAAACCTCTTGTATTGCTGACTCTGGGAGTATTAGACTGTCAAGTGTAGAGTGGTACCTATGGAAATTGCACTGATAGCAACTGAGAAAATTTATGGTTTCTAGAGTCATACTAAGCTGTTGTTGGTTATTAGTTCAAATTTCTTCCATACACAGCAGTTAATTGCTATACTGTGTTAGTTACTATACACCACACACTGGCATAAGAACCTGGGCAGCTGGAAATGCTGTTACTAACTTTCATGTGCGAGATGCAGCCATTAGTAGTACCTGAAAGCCATAGTTTCCAACAACAATGGGAAAAATGCATCACATGATTTGTTGTGGTAGGTGCAGCATGACGCAGCCATGCCAAGCCCACCTCAACTGTCAGCGTTTTTCTCTTGCCACACAGACTACAAGGGCTGGTGCAATTCCTCCCAAGTTTCAGGAGCCAAATCATAATTACTTCCCTCTGAGAATCAGAGTATTGTTCTTCAATACAGATTCTATTAACAAGTCTGAGGGGTGTAGTGTTTTGTCTCAACTTTCAAATATTTCAACATGTAGCAGTGTGCTTCATCTGGCTCTAGCGTTGTCTTCATACAAAAGAGGCAGTTGTACTCTTGTGTTACTGGAGCTAAAGCCCAAATGTGTACTCAAATAATTCCCATCTGCACTGAGTGTGTTACCTTGCCTGGCATTTGATGTAATTTGTTTGAAGCTTTTGAAATTATCTGGGCTACAGCTTCCTGTGTAGTGATTAGACCACCACTGTACTGCATGGCCACTGCAGTGTCTGCACTACGTTTCCCTTGGATCCTTCTTATTGGCTCATATAAAGTGGGTGACTGTGTGAAATGGCTAACAGACTGTAAATATTCTAATGATGACTGCTTTTTATTCTCTCCAATAATGTGCTGAGCTTTCACTCTGGGAATGCGAAAGGCAGCAAGCTTGTCAGCAAATGGCGTACAGTCAAAGTTTCACAATGCCACCTGCCTGTCCCTGATGGCTACATAGCACTCCTGCCTCCATGTATGAACTTTGGAGATTCGTGATAAAGACTAAAAGAACTATAGCCCCAAATTGTATGCAGTAAATTAAATTCTGTGACTTAGTATAATGGCTTGCAGATGTAGCCTATGTGCTGTGGAGCTATTAGGAAGCTTACTAAAGCATTAGTTGGGTCTCTGTCAGACAACACATGCAGTTGAGAATTATGACAATGCTACATCAAAAAGAGGAAGGAAGAGAACATAGGCACCCCATGCATGAAGCAGCGTTTCACTTCTAAGAGGATGTACTGAAAAATTTGCTGCAACCCATATGCTTCGACTAGTGATAAACAGTATGGTATAATAACAATAATGTCGTGTGACGAGGCCCTCCCGTCGGGTAGACCGCTCATCTGGTGCAAGTCTTTTGATTTGACACCATTTCGGCAACTTGCATGTCGATGGGGATGAAATGATGATGATTAGGACAACACAACACCCAGTCCCTGAGCGGAGAACATCTCCGACCCAGCTGGGAATCGAACCTGGGCCCTTAGGATTGACAGTCCATCGCGCTGACCACTCAGCTACTGGGGGCGGACAACAGTATGGTGGATATGACACATTTTATGAAGTATTGGGACTACATGGGAATCTGTAGGTTTTGGGTTGCCATGTTCTTTCTATTAGGCCTAATAGTGTCAAACATTTTAAAAACTTGAAAATATCAGACCACAGTGAGAAACTATTTGTTTCAATGTTCAGTATTTAATGCACAATGTTGCAACCTAATAAAAATTGTGATTTGACATTTGTTGTCGTAATCAACTCAAAACCTACGTGTAGGACTACACTACCAATCTGTCTGCCACCACAATCTCCAGTTTCAAAACAGTGCTTGCTGTCATAACATGTCCATTGGCTTCAAAAAATCTCTACCAAACTATGACATTCATATCCATCTTAGACCTCAGACAATACAACAGAGCTTTTTTAAGGACATCATACTCACCTTAGGGCCATTTTTAAGTGGTACTGCAGTATTACTCAAAAATGGCCTGAAGTCCAAAACTGGAACAGTTATATAAATAAATTTCTACAGTCAACAGTGAATATGATGTCCTTTAAAAAATTCTACATGACTGAACCCTAACCGTGAGAAGTTAATCACTACAGAGTCGACCACAAAAACCTCCATTTCACATTACTGATCAAAGCAGAATGGCAGGACTGCAATCTACAATACACCAGGCCTGGGACATTAACTGGTGATGTGATTTTCCATGTGAAACACCTGCCTGGCGATTGGAAAAACTTGAACATTACAGTAGTAGTAATGATAACATGATCAGACAGCAAGAGCTCTTCAGTCCTACCACACCACAAATCTTTAACAGTGTCTATGGCCAACATCACTGGGTTTTCCTAGGAAGACAATCTGTCTGTTGTCCAGTGGAGTATAGTCTCTGGCTGACAACATGTAGGTCCCACATTTGGTTCTAACCTTCTGCCACTGTTTAAGAGTTCAAGAAGGCAGAAATAGAAGCCTGTATTAACACTTTTTTAATTAGTCCAATCTCTGTCTCTCTCTCTCTCTCTCTCTCTCTCTCTCTCTCTCTCTCTCCCCCCCCCCCCCTCCTACCCCCTTCCAGACAAAACAACTGCACACCCAGTAATAATACAGACTGCTAGTCATGGAAAATAAAGCTGTTATTTACAGATAATAGACGACGCACAAATCAAACAACACAGTGATATACACGGCTGATTTGTTCTCATACGACAGAGTGACTACCGCAAATAAGACCATCTAGTAAATCATTCGTCTCTGTTCGGTACAAAGAATTTAAAATTATTTTGATCAAACAAAAGCTATCATCCTTTTCGTAACTTACACGACAGTTTTCTTACGAACGTGTACAGAACTTGCATGATTACTTACGTTAAGCGCTCCAATTGTTAGATATACAGAAACCAAGTACAAAATAACTCCAGTGTTTTAACTATTGGGCAGTGCTTGCGGCAACAACTCCAAACCCAATGTGCGTAAACAAAAACACAGCACAAAATTACAACACTGTGGACATTCATATGTTTTGTTAGCCAACATTCAAATTCAGCAACACAACTTCTGACAAAAGAAATGAATCTCGATGCAGCAGAAGGAAATCATGTTAGCCAACAGTACAACCAGGAAAGACGATCTTAATTTGATACTAGTATGGGATGTTCTCTGTGGCAACGCAAGATGATAAGGATTTCGAGTGTGAACCGGTATCTTACGCTATGAAACTATCGGAAAAACATGCGGCAATGTTGTGGTGGGCTTCCAACTGGTTGATGTTTCGCAGCTGATTACTGACAGGTAGCACATGCTTACAGTGACTCATGAGTGCCGGATATAGTAGTGTAAAGGGCTTTATGTTGTTATTGGCTGTCTCTGTTTATTAATTACAGTAATCTCGGCGTTTGGAAGCTTGTTTTATATTTCAAGGTAAATGTCATCTCGCTGTAATAATATTTGTTAGATAATATCTAAATTTAGGCCTACCGAGCTTGTGTTATAGCGCCACTTATACCTACTGTACAGTTTATGTGGCTGCTGCTTTTGATACTGTAAGATTAGATACGGAGATCTGACAGAAGGGACTCGGTCCTGCATCATCATGTCAACAACGACTTACTGTCAAGGCATTGCCCCTCTTTACTTTTCGTAACAGTATAACCAAGCGAATACACCAGCTCTGCGTTTTTGAAGATAGTGAACCTACATACGTTGTGTTTCGAAATTCTTCTAGTGATGGATCCTAGTATTTGTTATTAGGAAGAACAGCTGTTGGTATAAAGTCAAAGAACGAATATGCTGTACATGTTAGTCCCCCCAAATCTGAACGCATAAGTCAAAAATTCCCAACATTTAAGGCCATACCAAAGTGTGAGCGATTTAGAGTGGGGGGGGACTGCAGATGATACTTTTTAAGGCACCAATGTTACATGCAACTTTTAGTTTGTACACTATGATTATACACCATCAACCACAGTGTATCACAGAAGAAAATTACCTGCTAGCCATCGAAGTTTTTCCTCATTAATTGCTTTATTTTGTCGTATGTTTAGTGATCTTGACAGCCACTAAATTTGTAAACAGAGGTAGTTGTAGCCAGAGAGAGAGAGAGAGAGAGAGAGAGAGACTAGAAAAGAAAATATATTGAACTATCAAATGATAGCCATGAAATTTTGACTGTGTTTTGGGCAGCTACTGGTATCTGCTTTTTCATTTTTTGTTTTCTTAATTCAAGAGAGACTGTTGGTGTGAGTAATTATAATTATTTCACAAGAGAACATAAAATTCATCCTCACCGTAATGTCCAACTTTTATGTTAGAACATATAAATATTGGCCTCAGAATTGCATGCTGTTCTTTGATCCCACCAGATACTACACTAGTGGTAGCAGACAGCTACATTATTGGGGTACATTTTCTAAAGCACTCAGGTACTATAAGAAATGGAACTTTCAATGCATGAGACTCAGTTGGTTGTTGAATATCAATTTTTTTTACACTATTGAAGTTCTAAATCTGCACTACCAAACAGGAAATGTAAACATATAGTGGGGTATGGTTTACCATTTAGATTTACTGTACTTTTCACTAAAATAATTTTCCATAGAATAATAGATATTTAATTCAAATTGAGATTGTTTTAAAGACTTGTGCTTGGGAAGAGTTACGTAATGTCTCCCATACCCTCTTCTCCTTTGGATTTTCCATAATTTGTGTTATGTATGTATGTAATATTTGGCAAAATACCCTGACAAGATTTCTCAGTTGTGTAATACAAATTTTGTGATTTAACTTGTAATATGTTTTTATGACAAAAAGTGCAGTAAATATTGACTGAACATAGACATCGGTGTGCTTTTTTTGCATAAAAAGGGGAATAGATCTGATGTCAACAATTACCGTCCAATCTCCCTTCTAACAGCTTTATCCAAAATTTTTGAGAAAGTAATGTATTCAAGAGTAGCTTCACATATCTGTAAAAATGAAGTACTAACAAAATGTCAGTTTGGTTTCCAGAAAGGTTTTTCAACAGAAAATGCCATATATGCTTTCACCAGTCAAATTTTGAATGATCTGAATAACCGAACACCACCCATTGGGATTTTTTGTGATCTCTCAAAGGCTTTTGATTATGTAAATCATGAAATTCTGCTAGACAAGCTCAAGTATTGTGGCATGAGTGGGGACAGTGCACAAATGGTTTAATTCGTACCTAACTGGAAGAGTGCAGAAATTTGAAATAAGTAGTTCTCGTAACATGCAAAGATCAGCACATTCCTCAAACTGGGGAACTATCAAGAATGGGGTTCCACAAGGGTCAGTCTTGGGTCCTTTGTTGTTCTTATTATATATTAATGACTTGCCATTCTATATTCATGAAGAGGCAAAGTTAGTTCTCTTCGCTGATGATAAAAGTATAGTAATCACACCTGAGAAACAAGAATTAACTGGTGAAATTGTCAATACTGTCTTTCAGAAAATTACTAAGTGGTTCCTTGTAAACGGACTCTCACTGAATTTTGACAAGACACAGTACATACAGTTCCGTACAGTGAATGGTATGACGCCATTAATAAATATAGACCTTAATCACAAGCATATAGCTAAGGTAGAATATTCCAAATTTTTAGGTATGTCCATTGATGAGAGATTAAATTGGAAGAAACACATTGATGATCTGCTGAAACGTTTGAGTTCAGCTACTTATGCAATAAGGGTCATTGCAAATTTTGGTGATAAACATCTTAGTAAATTAGCTTACTACGCCTATTTTCACTCATTGCTTTCATATGGCATCATATTTTGGGGTAATTCATCACTGAGGAATAAAGTTTTTATTGCACAAAAGCGTGTAATCAGAATAATAGCTGGAGTCCACCCAAGATCATCCTGCAGACAATTATTTAAGGATCTAGGGATATTCACAGTAGCTTCTCAGTATATATACTCTCTTATGAAATTTGTTATTAACAACCAAACCCAATTCAAAAGTAATAGCAGTGTGCATAACTACAATACTAGGAGAAAGGACGATCTTCACTATTCAAGATTAAATCTAACTTTGGCACAGAAAGGGGTGAATTATACTGGCACTAAAGTCTTTGGTCACTTACCAAATAGTATCAAAAGTCTGACAGATAACCAACAAGTATTTAAGAAGAAATTAAAAGAATTTCTGAATGACAACTCCTTCTACTCCATAGAGGAATTTTTAGATATAAATTAAGGGAAAAAAAACACAAAAAATAAAGTTGTTATATTAACTTAAGTATGTTGTTAAATTAACCTAATTATGTCATGTATTGGAAAATTCGACTCGTTCCACATCATTACGAAATATCGTATTCATGATCCATGGAACTAGTATTAATCTAATCTAATCTAATCTAATCTAATTATTACCACTTCAGCGTTCTTCCACACTGCAGGGACCCTTCCTTGCAAGAGACACCCAATGACCAAGATCGCACAAGTAACTATCTAATTGGTCGCATAAGGCTTGCATTACTTCGGCAGTTAGTCCATCCGGTCCTGGAGATTATTTCTTTTGCAGTCTTAAAATTATATGCCTAATTTCTTCTTGTGCAAAGGGGTACACAGGTTTACTGTTCCTATATTCTTCCCATAACATGTCCTGTAACCTACGAAGATCATCTGTCTTGCCTTCTTCTCCATACTCAAGAAGTAGGTTTCCCATTAGCAGGGCAACTGACTGTTCCCAGCATTCTCTTACCATCCCATCATTCCTTCTGAGAGTGGATAAGACTGATGGTGACCACATTTTCTTACAGACTATTTTGTATGGTACACCCCCAGGGATCGGTTCCTAAGTTAGCCTCCACGAATTGCTTCCATCGTTCCATTATGTTTTCCACAAATCTTCCTTAAAATGTTGTTTAAAATATCTGTATCTACGCAACCTTCGAATTCCTTTTTCTTGAGTCATGCTGCTCTGGTATAGCTTCCTGGCTCTTCTTGTGTTACATCCTGATTTTTATAGTTCCTCGGTCCAGATGCAAGGTACTCCTTTAGAGTGACCTCTGCTGATAGGTATTGATGCCTCCATTTCCCTATGTATAGCCACTGTCAGTTCTTGCACTTTAACATCTACATTATCACCCAATGATTGAGTTCCTGGACTCTGAAACACTCTTCTTAATTTTTCCCTGTTAGCATCCTTGATCTTATATTCGAGCCTTATGCATATGTTTTTTGTGTCCTCTTGGATTTCCCTTCCAGTGATAGTATAAGGTATGTTATTGTGGTCACTCACAACCTTCCAGTCTGTCACACTGCGCATTGCTGCCGCATTTGCTAAAGTGACATCAGTACTTGATGTTGCTCTGACCCTTCCTTTGTAGGTTGGCAGATAGTGAGGCGCATTCAATACCGATAGGTTGAGTTCCACAATGGCTTCTTCTAGTTGTCTTCCACAGTCATCAGTCAGGCGGGTATGCCACAATACTGACTTTGCATTTGTACCAATGGAACACCCAAAGGGCTTAGTTCGTCATTTTTTTTGGTCATTAGTCATCTGGCTGGTTTGATGCGGTACGCCATGAATTCCTCTCCTGTGCTAGCCTCTTCATCTCAGAGTAGCACTTGCAACCTATGTCCTATGTGACTAATATCCTTAAGTCTTAGCAGACACTCAGCTATCTCATGACTAAACTGAAAATACAGTTAACAGTTCCTCACAGATTACGTGTTCTGAACAGTATTGTGATATTTTTGTCACTGTAATGGCCTTGTTAAGTACTATTATTGCTGCCATAGGATGCTGCCCTTGTGTGACTATCTGGGCAGTTATTGGCATACTGGTGATCTGTACTGCCTTCGTATATGCTTCTTGGAGGCACTCTTCTAGCCTCGTGCAATACGCTGAAACTTCTCATGGCATTAAACTTCTCCTATTTTTATCTCCATTAGGGGTGATAGGTTTATATTCAACACACTTGGTCTACTCGCCTTTAATCAAATGTTGTATTACCATGTGTCATCACAAAGTGCTTGTACAAAGTATCTAAAGAGAATGATTCATTTCCTCTGACAGAAACCTGCTTCAGTAGCTTCTCCAGTTTTTCAACTTCTGTTGGCAGGTTGTTTACTCTGAGGTGGATTCTATCCACAAAATCAGGTACAGGAAAAGTAATATAATCCCCTTCTGGATGCTTATATCTTACTAGATATCTTAACACTGTAGTAAGCGTCATTGGCTCTTCCACTCTAGTGAGTTGCATAATGCTCTCTATGCATTCATAAATCTGTCACGGATCTGTTCTGATCTGTATGTTACTGTTTACTTCTTTGTAGAAGGTGTTTGTTTCCTGCATGAGCTGGCTCTGAGTCTCCCATTGTTTTTGTTGCAGATTCACTTCCTACATTGGCAAACCTTCTTTTGCTTCTGTAGGTAGCACAGTTTATTCCTCAGGCTGTGTGTTGTCACATTCTACATACAACTGCCCAGTTTGTCACCAAATCCTGTTCCCTTATATGTCACTCCCAAATCCGTCTCTGATCTTGCTTCTGTTATACCACATAGTTCTGAATTTTCACCAAAAACTTCTCTCCTGCTTTTTCATAGGTGCAGGATGCTCTACTTCAGTCTGTGTTGCATGCTCTGTTCTATGGTACTTACTGCTCACTTTTTGCAATAAATTCCTTGCTCTTCTGACACCACCTCCTCGATGGTGACATGTTTCTTACATAGCTCGCACTTGGTGTCATTACAGTCCTCATTGCTTTCTACTGTTATGAAAAACCTACACATAATCAATTTTTAAAATCTGCCTTGTTAGGAGCGTTTGATATATGTGACATTTGTTTTTGTTCCCTGTGCATTTTTTACACCGATATTTACATGGCACACACACTGCTGCATGTTTGATTTTATTACAGTCTTTTGTAATATGACCTCTTTCCCCACAGTGTCCACAACTTACTACTTGTTTATCGCAATGTCTTGCCAAATGACCTAGGTCTAGGTCTTGGCATGGAATGCAGTGCCTCAGTACCAGATAGTCTCTCACTGAAACCGAATGAAACCCAAGATATACTTTTTGTCACTTCATGAGAGCTGTTCTAACCTCGAGGCTCACTTCAGTAACTTGATGGACCACTTTTCTTCTCTTTGGTGCTGTCGTCAATTGTACAGTAAAGCCGCCTCTGAAGCTTTCCTTAGTCAGTTCATCTTCAAGGTTCTGCATATACAGTGTGTATACGACCTGGGACAACCAGGAGATACGGGAAAAACCCGGAAATTTTCTCATCCGAGAGAAAACCGGGAAAAACCCGGGAATTTTTTAGTATCCGGGAATTTTTCATTGTTTTAGTTTTTAGTTAATTTTTTTTTACTTTGACTGGTAAGAACCAATACTCTAACAAAGACTATTACTGTATCTCGCAACTGCAGAATAATACTGCAGCAATAAAAAATGAACAAGAGGGAAAAAAACGAAAATAAAACTTAAGTTGCAAAGGAAATGCACCATATACAACAACAAAACACAGTGCTCATATAAGTGTCTGCCAACAGCAAAATGTGCCAAAGGCTTTAGGAAGACTATGCAATGTTTCACAACAACAAATTGCCTCCGATGAGTGTGACTTCACAACTTTTTACAATAGATTCGTTTGAGTGGTTGCGAGCGAGCTTCTGCGCATGTGCAGTTGAGTCATGTACGACTAGTACCTTCTCCCACTTCTGGCTACAGAAGTGTGGCAGCTAGCTACACTGTTGTTGTTATGGTCTTCAGTCCTGAGACTGGTTTGATGCAGCTCTCCATGCTACCCTATCCTGTGCAAGCTTCTTCATCTTCCAGTACCTACTGCAACGTACATCCTTCTGAATCTGCTTAGTGTATTCATCTCTTGGTCTCCCTCTACGATTTTTACCCTCCACGCTGCCCTCCAATGCTAAATTTGTGATCCCTTGATGCCTCAGAACATGTCCTACCAACCGATCCCTTCTTCTTGTCAAGTTGTGCCACAAACTCCTCTTCTCCCCAATTCTATCCAATACCTCCTCATTAGTGATGTGATCTACCCATCTAATCTACAGCATTCTTCTCTAGCATGACATTTCGAAAGCTTCTATTCTCTTCTTGTCTAAGCTATTTATCGTCGACGTTTCATTTCAATACATGGCTACACTCCATACAAATACTTTCAGAAATGACTTCCTGACACTTAAATCTATACTCGATGTTAACAAATTTCTCTTCTTCAGAAACGCTTTCCTTGCCATTGCCAGTCTACATTTTATATCCTCTCTACTTCGACCATCATCATTTACTTTGCTCCCCAAATAGCAAAACTCCTTTACTACTTTAAGTGTCTCATTTCCGAATCTAATTCCCTGAGCATCACCCGACTTAATTCGACTACATTCCATTATCCTTGTTTTGCTTTTGTTGATGTTCATATTATATCCTCCTTTCAAGACACTGCCCATTCCGTTCAACTGCTCTTCCAAGTCCTTTGCTGTCTCTGACAGAATTACAATGTTATCGGCAAACCTCAAAGTTTTTTTTTCTTCTCCAAGGATTTTAATACCTACTCTGAATTTTTCTTTGCTTGCTCAATATACAGATTGAATAACATCGGGGAGAGGCTACAACCCTGTCTCACTCCCTTCCCAACCACTGCTTCCCTTTCATGTCCCTCGACTCTTATAACTGCCAGCTGGTTTCTGTACAAACTGTAAATAGCCTTTCCCTCCCTAAGAGTTTGACAGAGCACTGAAAGACCTGAGTCGAAACAAGGCCCCGGGAGTAGACAACATTCCATTAGAACTACTGACGGCCTTGAGAGAGCCAGTCATGACAAAACTCTACCATCTGGTGAGCAAGATGTATGAGACAGACGAAATACCCTCAGATTTCAAGAAGAATATAATAATTCCAATCCCAAAGAAAGCAGGTGTTGGCAGATGTGAAAATTACCAAACTATCAGTTTAATAAGTCACAGCTGCAAAATACTAACCCGAATTCTTTACAGACGAATGGAAAAACTGGTAGAAGCCGACGTCGGGGAAGATCAGTTTGGATTCCGTAGAAATGTTGGAACACGTGAGGCAATACTGACCTTACGACTTATCTTAGAAGAAAGATTAAGGAAAGGCAAACCTACGTTTCTAGCATTTGTGGACTTAGAGAAAGCTTTTGACAATGTTGACTGGAATACTCTCTAGCTACACTACTGGCCATTAAAATTGCTACACCATGAAGATGACGTGCTACAGACGCGAAATTTAACCGACAGGAAGAAGATGTGATATGCAAATGATTAGTTTTTCAGAGCATTCACACAAGGTTGGCGCTGGTGGCGACACCTACAACGTGCTGACATGAGGAAAGTTTCCAACCGATTTCTCATACACAAACAGCAGTTGACCGGCGTTCCCTGGTGAAACGTTGTTGTGATGCCTCGTGTAAGGAGGAAAAATGTGTACCATCGTTTCCGACTTTGATAATTGCCTATCGCCTATCATAATTGCAGTTTATCGTATCGCGACATTGGTGCTCGCGTTGGTAGAGATCCGATGACTGTTGGCAGAATATGGAATCCGTGGGTTCAGGAGGGTAATATGGAACGCCCTGGTGGATCCCAACGGCCTCTTATCACTAGCAGTCGAGATGACAGGCATCTTATCCGCATGACTGTAACGGATTGTGCAGCCACGTCCGTATCCTTGAGTCAACAGATGGGGACGTTTGTAAGACAACAACCATATGCACGAACAGTTCGACGACGTTTGTAGCAGCATGGACTATCAGCTCGGAGACCATGGCTGTGGTTACCCTTGACGCTGCATCACAGACAGGAGCGTCTGCGATGGTGTACTCAACGGCGAACCTGGGTGCACGAATGGCAAAACGTAATTTTTTCGGATGAATCCAGGTTCTGTTTGCATGATGCTCGCATCCGTGTTTGGCGACATCGCGGTGACGCACATTGGAAGCGAGTATTCGTCATCGCCATACTGGCGTATCACCCGGCGTGATGGATAGGGGTGCCATTGGTTACACGTCTCAGTCACCTCTTGTTCGCAGTGACGGCACTTTGAACAGTGGACGTTACATTTCAGATGTGTTACGACCCGTGGCTCTACCTTTCATTTGATCCCTGCGAATCCCTACATTTCAGCAGGATAATGCACAACCGCATGTTGCAGGTTCTGTACGGGCCTTTCTGAATACAGAAAATGTTCGACTGCTGCCCTGGCCAGCACATTCTCCAGATCTCTCATCAATTGAAAACGTCTGGTCAATGGTGGCCGAGTAACTGGCTCGTCACAATACGCCAGTCAGTACTCTTGATGAACTGTGGTATCTTGTTGAAGCTGCGTGGGCAGCTGTACCTGTACACGGCATCCAAGCTCTGTTTGACTCAATGCCCAGGCGTATCAAGGCCGTTATTGCGGCCAGAGGTGGTTGTTCTGGGTATTGATTTCTCAGGATCCATGCACCCAAATTGCGTGAAAAATCACATGTCAGTTCTAGTGTAATATGTTTGTCCAATGAATACCCATTTATCATCTGCATTTCTTCTTGGTGTAGCAATTTTAATGGCCAGTAGTGTAAATAAGCAATAGCAGCAAGCAGCCAGATGCTATCCGGAAAAATTTTACTGGTGCGCCTAAGCTGCCAGATTCACGTGTACGCATTCTAAGTTGATTTCTGAAAGAATAGCAAGTTGATTTTTGAATGCGTGCGTAGTGTATGTGATGTCTCTGCCAGCGGAATCCCCGTCACATTTAGAAATAAACTTTCCTGCAGACAAAAGGGGACGGGTCTATACAAGCTGAGCGGAATAAAGCTGATCGGGTGAATGCCAATCGCTGTTTATGTGGTTGACTGGGTTTGCAAATAGTCAGCGTTGTTATAACTACTAGCGAATTCCATAGATTCAGACTACCAGAGTGGAAATGAACGACTAACAGGAATAACAGGCAACAAATATTGCGTATTGTCTCCTCCGTGTATCCGAGAAAATGAAATTTTGACGGAAAATTTTTGACCAGGCCGCTGCACCACCCAAGGGCCAGTTATACAGTCCCCGGATAACAGCCGCTAAAGTTCTATTCTGGGAGTAGCGAGGAAACCGCGTTGTACGAACACTTAACGGCTAACCGGAGGACAAATGCGGGATAGCTAAATCAGTGATTGTGGCAGGAATAGTTACAGTGATGACAAGATTGTCTGTCAGAACGAGGAAGGAGAAGAAACGGGGACTCTCACAAATTACAGAAGAATATGAAGATTCCAGATTTATATAAAAATTTCATACTACTACTTTTCGATCTCATGCTTCAGGAGCGAGAGAGTTTGAATGAAATGTGAAACTATTTCCTAACATAAAATGTTTTCTTGTAGTAGGGCCTAATAGGCATTTGATATTGGTACTTCGTGAATTATATTCTGTCGTGTCATAAAAATGAGAATTTGTGCTAAAACAGTCTCGTTTATTTGGTATGTGTAACAATTGCTGCAATATTAGACAGGCCTATTTCGTTTTATCTAGCAGTGACAAAATACACGTAATCAGATCGAGAAACCACATCAGTCTTGGGTACAATTTGTATAACAGCTTTTCTAATAATAGACAACGACACTTGGTTTCTTCATGTAGCAAAACGTTGACGAACTTTGATGAGGTAATAGATTCGTTCCCAGAAAGGAAAGTACGCTATATAAAGCTGTAGCAATATTAGAGAGAAAAATAGGTAGGGCCTAAGGACTGAAGAAATGTGTACTGTCTTGCTTGTTTCTTGTCTTTACTCGTTTTATGTATCCTCTATTTAATTTTATATCACACAAAACAGCACTGTATTAGCTAATAGGCAGTAAAGACAGCAAATTTTCTGAAGAGTTCTTTTCTGTCAGTTAAAAATAACCCCATCCAGTATTAATTGCGAGATTTTTTAAAATAGGGGCAGGATGTCAAACTGGCCGACTGGGAGCAGGAGAGGCACCACAGGGCATTGTAATTTCCATTGTCGTGAATATAGTTTGATGACATCCATTACAAAACATTATGT
Source organism: Schistocerca piceifrons (assembly GCF_021461385.2). Classification (NCBI taxonomy): domain Eukaryota; kingdom Metazoa; phylum Arthropoda; class Insecta; order Orthoptera; family Acrididae; genus Schistocerca; species Schistocerca piceifrons. Next base: position 306,324,448 of record NC_060149.1, read on the forward strand.
CTCTTGAATTCCACAGAGCGAAATCAGAGACGTGCGATGGAAGAATGTGGCACTGCACTTTGGCACACTTAAGACCAAATGACACCGAGCGAGGTGGCGCAGTGGTTCGACACTGGACTCGCATTTGGGAGGACGACGGTTCAATCCCGCGTCCGGCCATCGTGATGTAGGTTTTCCGTGATTTCCCTAAATCACTCCAGGCAAATGCCAGGATGGTTCCTCTGAAAGGGCACGGCCGACTTCCTTCCCCATCCTTCTCTAATCCGATGAGACCGATGACCACGCTGTCTGGTCTCCTTCCCCAAAACCAACCAACCAACCAACCAAAGGACGTGTTACGTTTCCTCGAACATCTATGTATTACGTATCAGACTCTTCAGAAAGATGTGCGCTACAAAATGAAGATATTTTTGAAACGTCGGTTTTTTGAATTTTTGGCGTCCTACCACAAACGCTCGAGGGAGGGGGAGCGCCACTATCTAATATTGCCCCAGTTCCGAAAAAATCGTAGATCAGTCTGAGTTGTAGTGGGGAGGTGGTAGTCTCCACGTGACCCGTGTTTACGTTAAGTGATTTTGCTGTTTCCTCTTCGTGTATTGCTCTCACGTCAAATAAAAAAATGGATTTCTGTGACCAGGAGCTATCAAGTGAATTAAAATACATTCACATAATTACGGAAGGCCAAAATATGTAATTAGGTTCAGATTTTATTTTATTTCCACCTTTCTGACAGTCAAGCGTTAATCACCTTGCAGAACAGTGAAGTTATTTTTGTCGGTCTGTTAAAGAAATTTGACTTTTATTACTCTTTTCTGCTGAGGCAGTCAATTTATTTGAAACGAAGTGTTTAGTTCCACAGTATTGGCTAGTTTCAATTGTGCGCACCATTTCAAGTTCACGTTTACATCTTCTAGCACATACGGCATTATGCCTTTATAAAGAACCAAACATGAGGTAATACAGTACTGGTACTCCAAGAAAATTTACATATGAATCTGGGCACATGAATGTGCACTTTAAGCCGAATGATACATTTTAGTATAGTTCACAAAATTCCCACGCTCTTGGAGTATCCTCTAATGTCTTGTTTCTTTTATGAAATAATGTAACATCTTTTAATGTTTTACGCATACGAACGTACAGGTTTCCTCCGTCATCGTAGCTGCGCAAGCGCGGCTGCGCCTGCTATCTGGCGCTCTCTGGCAACTGCTGAAACGAATCTATTTCCAACAGGTCGTGGGAAAATATTCAGAATGGTTGTTTGGAAAGCGTTACTTTGAAAGTAAATTTCCTTTTACCCTAGATGAACTCTGTGCGCGAATGTCCGATGAATTTCTTAAAACACAGAGCGTTTGACTCTCATTTAAAAATCAAATCTTTGAGGACGACCATTTAGAATATTTTCGAGCCCAGAAGATCAGACATTTATGTCGATGTTAAAAATTTTACTGGCACATTTGTGAGATGTATCTTAAAGTGTAACACGTGCAAAAAAGGTCAACATTATGTGTGAAAGCTTAGCTACTTTTGCAGCTTATTAATCTGATAGTCCAGTATTATACGTAAAAGTGTTTCTTTTCTTGTAGCAACATTATGTATATTAATTTAAACCATTACCTTTTCCTGTTCGTGTGTGATGTTATTGGCTGACTACATCACATGTCCTATGCCCTGAATACCCACTGTCATTGGCTGGCGAGATCGCTTGACACGAGCTACGACTGGCTTACAGAAACACGTTGCAATCTCGATTTCAATCCTTCGGAAAGCAACATGCGGTGTTTGGTGGAATTCGAATTTATACCTTCGTAATACGAAACATGCAGTGTACATGTTGCTGCACTTCAGACATCTTTCCAAAACGTGTTTTTTCCCCTGAATTTAGTTTTCTAAAGTGCCGGGAAATTCTACACCGGTGTATAAAACCACAACCATTGAAAGGATTGATAAGTTTTACAGTTCTGAGGAAAAGTATACTGTTACTTAACACGGAAAAAGTGTATTTTCATCCGGGAGAAAGTGTATTTTTAACCAGGAAACCCGGGAAAATCAGGGAATTTTTTTTTTCCTTGTCCATGTATACATCCTGCTGTTAGTGCCTTGCCATCTGCATCCTCTGGGATGTTGTACAGTATCATTAAAGGGCTCATTTTCTTAGGCTGTTCACAAATCAGTGTCTCTTGCACCTCTGTTGTTCATTATCTTTTCCGTGTCACTTTATGTAGCAGTTTCCACGATGACTACATTATTGTCTTGCTTGATTTTACATATAGAAATTTTTTCATAGGTAGGGTTTATTAAGGTCGTTAGTTTTTGTTGCGCTACTTTTGCCTCTTCATTTGTTCTTGACTCTATGAACAATATATTTTGTTGCATTGTTTGCGCTGCCGCTATTTTAGCTGCAGGAGCTGTTTTGTTGCGTCTCTGCTAGGTGGTGTTGTTAGCCCTGCACTTGCATAGGTTTTCGCTGGTGTTTGTGAATTTTCCCTATAGCTTTCATTTCCTTTTTGTAATTGGTTTTTCCCTATGAACTAAGCTATTAAAAACCTATTCTAATAGGTAGTTTTAGTGCCTTGACTAATGTTAGCTATGTTGGCCAGATCATCAGTTTAAAAATTGAAATGTATAGTATCTTGTTGTGCTTACATTAGCTTACTGGGTATTGTGTCCACATGTGATAAGGGAGCAAAATTACACGATTTTTTAAAAAAGAGTGCATATTGCCCCCCCCCTCCCTCCCCCCCCCTCACAATTCAATGGGCCCATTGTGACCTCAACTGGCCATAGTGATGCAATACAATTTTTAAATATTATTTGATACTGCACTACAGTTTCATAGAAATTGTTGTATATCATGTATAATTCTTCCCTTGAATGTACATGCTCCAGTCACATTAATGTGACCACCACCTGTGTTTGATGTCAACATGCAGTAACCCCTCATAGATGGCAGGTGAAGTGGAAGATTTATAAAGCGCATCAGGGGGACACGGAACACAGTGCAGTCATTGCCTTAATGTGGAAATGGAGCGATTTACCTGACATCCAAAAGGCCATGAACATTGGCTTTTGTGCCAAGGGTCGAATCATTTCTGAAATGGCTAAGTTTGTAAACTGTTCATGTCTCATCGTGGTTAAAGTACACAGCACATGGCAAAATTACACTATCTGAAACTGGCACCAAGGCAACTGTGGTGCAATGCAGGCTAGAGATGATAGGGGAGAAGACAGCTGTGGAGATGTTTATGGGCAAATATACATGAAACTGTTGAGCAACAGACCGCCCGATGAACCAGGGGACTACCAACAGTTTCTCCTCAATGACCGCCAAGTGAATGTTACTTCGTGTGGGGCCTCTGCAGCAGACACCTAGTTCATTTACCTATGCTGACTGCTGTTCATTGGCAACGAAAGCTGGAATTTGCATGCCAGTACCACAACTTGGGTGCCCACTGAGTGGTGACAGGTGGTCTTTGAATATGAATCACTTTTTATGCTCCATTACACTGAAAGCAAACACCCTGTAACAATCATCAGATGGGTCTAGACTGGAGAGGATAGAGCGTTATGGTTTGGGAAAGCTTTTGTGGCATCTCCTGTGTGATGATGACATTCTGAAATGCACAGTGGATCAGCACAAATATGCATCTATCCTTGGGGACCATGTTCTCCTTGGTACGATGGCATCTACCAGCAGGACAGTGCAACATGTAACACAGCTTGCAGTGTACATGTGTGGTTCAAAGAGCACCAGGATAAGTTTCCCCATACTATCCTGATCACCAAACTCCCTGAATTTAATCCCAATTGAGAATCTGTGGCTCCTCATCCAAGAAAGCTAGCGCAACTGACCACAGCACTGGAGTCATCGTGCCTCCACATCCCTTCCTGCATCTCCCGCAGTGGTCTGTGTTGCAGAAGGTGGTTTTTCAGGCTTTTGACAGGTGGTTACATTATTGTGACTGGGCAGTGTATAACACTATGACTATAAACTTCTTTGAAGACTTAAAATATTAAATTTAGTATAGAAAGTAGTATAACCCATCTGTCCAAACATTTTCAAGACTGGATTAATGAAAAATAGACAAAAGTTAAGATGGTGGTTTTAATGCTTCAGGTGTTTACATAGTCTCCTTGCACTTGACCCCCTCCCTCCCCCCTCTCCCCAGGGGCTCACGGTTCTTTTGAGAGTTTGTGTGTAGAGCCCACGGGGCTCCGAGCTAGTGCTGCCCATTCTTCCATCCTGGGCTGCATTTCCTTCACCGTGCCCCATCCTCACTCCTTCTCCACTGCCCCCTCCTTCCCCTCTCTCGGTGTTCTGATTTATGTTGACCTGGCTGTCTACCTTGTTCCCTGTATTCCTTGCAATTTTGTTCCTCTTTGCTGTTCTCTTTCTTCTTTTTGGCATTTTGATCCCTCCTTGGTGTTTGATCTTCACTTCTAATTTTGTGTCTTTAGTGTGAGCTATTTGGGGAAGAACTTCCTCCCTTTCATCTATGGCATGGATTCCTCTCCCCCTCTCCCTTCCCCACTGTAGCCCCCTTCCACCCTGCTGGGTCACCAGCACGTGTAGCCAGTCCATGTGGTGGGGCTGTTATGTACGCATCTGGCTGAGCCCCCTGACAACACGGGGAGTACATTACTGGTACCTGAGCTGTTGCCTTCCCATGTATGCCAAGGAGTGGTTGCTTGTCATGCTGGAGCATTGGAACTCCTGGCAACAGCTGCTGTATCAGTGCTGCCAAGTGGCACCCATGGGGAGAGCCCCTGATTGGAGTGGGTGGTATCAGGGTGGACACTTGGTGTGTGAAGCATATCAAGCTGCAAAAATCCAGCCATTCTCAAATGGCTGTGTCTTGGAGTTGTAAAGGTTCAATGAATGTTGCTTTGTATGACGCTGCAACCTTCTCTTCCCTCTCCACACTCTGGGAGAAAGGCCAGGCTCTCTGACTTTGGATGAAACACTTTCCACACCATCTGGTCTGTACTAGGACAGATGGGGACACATTCACCACCACAAAACCATTGTTTTTTGTGGATAATATTAAGGACAAGTTTGGCGAAGTGGAATCTCTCAGTAAGATGCGGTTGGGCTCCCTGTTGATCATAGTTTCTTCTGCTGCCCACTCTGCAGTTCTTCATGCTTGTGATCAGCTTGGCAGTGTCCCAGTGCCTTTTCCCCTCACCAGCCTCTGAATATGATCCAGGGACAGATTTTTCATAGCGCTCTCGTCCCGCTAACTGAGGAGGAACTGTAGGTTAATCTGGAGCGATGCAGCATTCATTTAGTTCGACGTGTGCAGAAGGATTGTAAAGATAACCACACTGATACTGGCGCCTTTATTCTGGCTTTTGAGGGAGAAACGATCCCAGAGAAGGTCGAGGTGGTGTGTTACTGATGTCATGAAGCCTTATGTCCCGCCACTCATGAGGTACTTTCGGTGCTTGGGTTTTGGGCGTATGTCTTCCCACTCTACAGTGGACCCTCTGTATGGTGACTGGACACCAACTCCATGAGGTAAGCCCCTGTATTCTGCCACCTTTGTGTGTAAATGGATGTGACCGCCACTCTCCACACTCGCCAGATAGCCCATCTGACAAGACAGAAAAGAAAATCCAAGAGTAGAAGTCCCTGGATTGTCTATCTTTTGCTGAAGCTCACCAATATATAACCAACACCACACAGTGTTGAATTCTTCTACTTTTGCCCTATTACATCCTTTCCCCCTCCTACCTCTTCCTTACCTGAGCACCATTCCCATCTACCCTCCCCCTTCTCCTCCCCTACAGTTCCGACTCCCTCCCCTCCAGGTGATGCTCCCCCTCCTGAGCTGAAAAAATGCCCCTTCTTTGGCACCCGCCAGTGATGGCACCCCCCCCCCCCCTCCCCACCCCACACCCCTGCAGGTCCGGGGGTTAGAGTAGGCCCACGGTATTCCTGCCTGTCGTAAGAGGCAACTAAAAGGAATCTCTCACGTTTCGGCCTTTATGTGATGGTCTCCTGTAGGGTTTGACCTCCATACTTCCAAATTTTTCTGAAGAGCGAGCCAATTGGGGAAGGGCGCCTGACGAGGTGCATCATGTCCATCGTGCATTGAGATCTTTAGCCCGCTTTCTCGGCATCACGTTGCAGTCCCGCTCACTCTCCGTCTCTTGGGCGAGGATACATTCCTGAGTGCAGTTTCTGCCATCCACTATGCTGTGTTGCTTTTTGCGCTGATGACGACCATGGACTTATTTGCACCTGATATCCAGCACGGTAGTCAGTCCATTGTGGTGGGGTTGCCATGTACCCTGTTGGTTGTAGCCCCCTGACATAGCTCCCTGACAACACAGGGATCGCTCTGATCATGTCTGTGCCATTAACTCCCCACGTATGCCAAGGAGTAGATGCCTATCTCCCTGGGGTATCAGGACTCCTGGCAATGGCCATCCTGCCAGGTGGCCTTGCTGCGGCTGGGTGGCATATGCGGGGAGCGCCCTTGGTCGGAGTGGGTGGCATCAGGTTGGATGACATGCAATGAAGCGTGGCACATCTTCTCTAAGCGTTCCAGGACTCAATTTAATGGGGGACTGATGACCTTCGCTGTTTAGTCCCCCTTAAACATCACAACAACCAACCAACCAACTCAATTTAATGCAGACACGTATGACCCTAAATCGTTTTCCTCTCTGGCCATACCATGGGAGGAACGAGAGGCTAAGAATTGCAGCGAAGCTTCCGTTTGTGTCCATAAAGCCTCAGTTCTTCATAGTGCATTTAGAGGACAAGTTTTGGGAGGTGGAGGGCTTGTCCAAAATGCATTCTGGGTCAGTTTTGATAAAAACAGCATCCTCTGCCCAGTCATGGACATTACTCACTTGTGACAAGTTTTGGGATGTTTCAGTTACCATCACTCCCCATAAGAGTTTAAATATGGTCCAGGGTATTATATTCCACAGGGACCTTCTTTTGCAGTCTGATGACGAGCTGTGTGCCAATTTAGAGTGGTGAGGTGTTCATTTTGCCCAGCACTTTCATTGGGGTCTGAGGGATAATCAGGTTGCCACTGGTGCCTTTATCTTGGCGTTCAAGGGTGATACATTGCCTGAGAAGGTCAAGATGATGGTCTACTGCTGTGATGTGAAGCCCTATATCCCTCCCCCGATGTGGTGCTTTAAGTACTGGAAGTTCAGCCGTATGTCTTCCTGCTGTACTTCCAGCGTCACATTTTGAGATTGCAGACGCCCATCACATCCCAGTACTCAATGTGCCCTGCCTCCCATCTGTGTCAACTGCAGAGAGCATCATTCACCTTGCTCGCCAGACTGCAGGTTATTACAGAAAGAGCGGAAAATCATGGAATATAGGACCCTGGATCGACTGACCTACACTGAGGCTAAGAGGAAATATGAACTACTGCATCCTGTGCGAATGACTTCCTTTTATGCTGCCGCCATGACAACAGTGATAGCCCCATCAGTTCAGCAAATTCCAGTCGGCTGCCCGAGGCATAAGACTACACCTGCCTCCTTGACCGTGGGGGGCACTACTCTCCCTGTTGCTCCTGCGCCACCTACTTTGGGAGCAACACCTCCCCCCCCCCCCCCCCCCACCCCCCAACCCAACTTATCGGGGACCAGGGACATCCGTCCCCACTTTTAAGCCGGAGAAACATCCAACTTTTTCGGCTCCTCTTGCTCGGTAGGGGTCACTTGGGTCCCTCCATTCCCAGGTTTCCACCAGTGGGAAGGATGACAAGTAGCTGGTCGTAGGGCTTCACGATCCTCCTCAGTCCCGGAGACTGAATCAATCAAGCCCTCTCAGCCAATGAAACCCTAGTAGCAGTGAGAAAAGTCCAAGAAGAAGACCTCCAAGACCAAGGAACTTGCGGTGGCGCCCACCCCATGGCAACCTACAAGCTCTGCGTCTGAGGATGGGGTGAAGATTCTGGCGTCTGCTGAGGACCTAGATCTTGCCGGACCCTTAGACACCATGGAAGTCGATTGCATGGGTACTCAATTGGTGGCAGCAGGTGATCCAGCGGTGCAAAATGCCTCCTCGGTCCCTTCACACCTTCTTCGGCCGCAGACAGTGTCATCATCCAGTGGAATTGCAGCGGTTTTTTCCACCACCTTGCTGAGCTCCAACAACTTCTCAGCCTTCACCATTTCTTATGCATTGCTCTCCAGGAAACTTGGTTTCCGGCGATGTGAACCCCCACTCTCTGTGGCTATCGGGGTTATTATAAGAATCAGGCAGCTTATGAGGGGGTATCTGGTGGAGTCTGTGTCTACGTCCTTAACTCTCTTTACAGCGAGTGTGTCCCTCTTCAAACACCTTTAGAGGCTGTTGCTGTTCGGGTGTGGACACCTCAGGCTGTTACTGTCTGCAATCTCTGTCTTCCACCAGATGGTGATGTCCCGCAGCATGTATTGGCTGCGCTGATAGCCCAGTTGCTGCCACCTTTTGTGTTATTGGGCAACTTTAATGCCCAAAACCCTTTGTGGAGTGGATTGGTGACAACGGGCTGAGGCACTGTCATTGAGCAAGTGTTGGCACAACTCAACCTTTCTCTTTTAAATAATGGTGCCTCCACACATTTCAGTGTGGTGCATGGCACATACTCAGCCATCGACCTTTCGGTGTGCAGCCCTGGCCTTCTACCATTTGTCCATTGGAGTGTGCATGATGACTTGTGCTGTAGTGACCACTGTCCAATCTTTCTGTCACTGCCCCAGTATCACTCACCTGGGCGCCTCCCCAGATGGGCTTTAAATAAGGCTGACTGGGACTCGCTCACCTCCATTGCCACTCTTGAGCCTCTTTCTCTTGGCGCCAATGATGCGGCGGTTCACATGATCACCACCGGCATCATTTCTGCTGGGGAATATGCAATTCCCTGTTCTTCCGGGTACCCTTGGCGGAGGATTGTGCCTTGGTGGTCACCGGAGATCGCTGAGGTGATTAGAGGTTGCAGGCGGGCCCTCCAGCGTCATAAGTGGCACCCATCATTGGAACACCTTATTACCTTTAAATAGCTCTGCGCCTGAGCCCGACGCCATATTCGCCGATGGAACGAGGAGTGCTGGGAATGGTATGTCTCTACCATTGGCACCTGTACCTCTCCATTGCAGGTTTGGTGCAAGATTAGGCGACTCTGGATATCAGACACCCGTCAGTGTACCTGGGCTTTCCCTGAATGGAGCAGTCTGTACTGAATCAGACACGATTGCAGAATTCTTAGCGAAGCATTATGCTCAGAGTTCCACTTCTACGAATTACCCACTGGCCTTCCCCTCCTTGAAAGAGCGGTTGGAAAGTCGGAGACTTTCATTCCATTCGTGCCACCCTGAATTGTACAATGCTCCATTCAGTGAATGGGAATTCTACAGTACTGTAGCCGCTTGCCCTGATACGGCTCCCGGGCCGGATCGCATCCACTATCAGATGCTCAAACATCTCTCGGTGGACTGCCAGCGACACCTCCTTGACCTTTTCAACTGTATCTGGGTTGAGGGTGAGTTCCCCTCTCAATAGCAGGAAAGTATTATCATCCCAGAGTTGAAGCCTGGTAAGAACCCCCTGGAGGTGGACAGCTACTGACCCATTAGCCTCACCAATGTTATGTGTAAGTTGCTCAAACATACGGTGAACCAGAGGCTGAGTTGGCTACTTGAGTTTCGGGGCTTTCTGGCTCCGTCCCAGGGTGGGTTCCGTAAGGGCCGCTCTACCACCGATAATGTGGTCTGCCTGGATTCTGCCATCTGCACGATATTTGCCCGCTGTCAGCATCTGGTTGCTGTCTTTTTTGACATGCAGAAGGTGTACAATACAACATGGCGACATCACATCCTCACCACACTAAATAGTTGGGGTCTTAGGGGCCCACTTCCACTTTTTATTCAACATTTTCTGTTGCTTTGTTCCTTCTGCATGCAAGTTGGTTCCTCCCATAGTTCCTCCCAAGTCCAGGAGAATGGGGTCCCGCAAGGCTCTGGCTTGAGCATCTGTCTCTTTTTAGTTGCTATCAATGGGCTAGCTGCAGCTGTGGGAAAGTTGCACAGGTCACACCAATATTCAAGAAAGGTAGTAGGAGTAATCCACTAAATTACAGACCCATATCATTAAAAGTGATATGCAGCAGGATTTTAGAACATATATTGTGTTCGAACATTATGAATTACCTCAAAGGAAACGGTCTATTGACACAGAGTCAACATGGGTTTAGAAAACATCATTCCTGTGAAACACAACTAGCTCTTTATTCACATGAAGTGCTGAGTGCTATTGACAAGGGATTTCAGATTGATTCTGTATTCCTGGATTTCCGGAAGGCTTTTGACACTGTACCACACAAGCAGCTCGTAGTGAAATTGCGTGCTTATGGAATATCGTCTCAGTTATGTGACTGGATTTGCGATTTCCTGTCAGAGAGGTCACAGTTCGTAGTAACTGATGGAAAGTCATTGAGTAAAACAGAAGTGATTTCAACTGTTCCCCAAGGTAGTGTTATAGGCTCTTTGCTGTTCCTTATCTGTATAAACGATTTTGGAAACAATCTGAGCAGCCGTCTTCGGTTGTTTGCAGATGACGCTGTTGTTTATCGACTAATAAAGTCATCAGAATATCAAAAAAAACTGCAAAACGATTTAGAAAAAATATCTGAATAATGGTGCAAAAAGTGGCAGTTGACCCTAAATGACGAAAAGTGTGAGGTCATCCACATGAGTGCTAAAGGGAACTCGTTACACTTTGGTTACACGATAACTCAGTCTAATCTAAAAGTTGTAAATTCAACTAAATACCTAGGTATTACAATTATGAACAGCTTAAATTGGAAAGAACACACAGAAAATGTTGTGGGGAAGGCTAACCAAAGGCTGAGTTTTATTGGCAGGACACTTAGAAAATGTAACAACCTACTAAGGAGACTGCCTACACTATGCTTGTTCGTCCTCTTTTAGAATACTGCTGTGCAGTGTGGGATCCTTACAAGATAGGACTGATGGAGTACATTGAAAAAGTTCAAAGAAAGGTAGCACATTTTGTATTATCACTAAATATGGGAGAGAGTGTCACAGAAATGATACAGGATTTGGGCTGGAAATCATTAAAAGAAAGGTGTTTTTCATTGCGACGGAATCTTCTCACGAAATTCCAATCACTAACTTTCTCCTCTGAATGCGAAAATATTTTGTTGACACCGACCTACATAGGGCGGAATGATCACCACAATAAAGTAAGGGAAATCAGAGCTCGTATGGAAAGATATAGGTGTTCATTCTTTCTGCGCACTATATGAGATTTGAATAATAGAGAATTGTGAAGGTGGTTCAATGAACCCTCTGCCAGGCACTTAAATGTGATTTGCAGAGTGTCCAAATAGATGTAGATGTAGATCCGTATCGGTTTCTTTGTATGCTGATGACTTTTGCCTGTACTATAGCTCCACTGGCATTGCAGTTGCTGAACAGCAGCTACAGCGCGCAGTCTTGGACCGTCACGCTTGGCTTCCAGTTCTCGGCTGCCAAAAGCTGTGTCACGCATTTCTGCTGGCGTCACACTGTTCACTCTGAGCCACAGGTTTATCTTGACGGTGAACCTCTTGCCGTGGTGGAGACGCATCAGTTTTTGGGCTTGCTTTTTGAGGTGCGGTTGACTTGACTCCCTCATATTCGGTAGCTTTAACAAACGTTGTGGCACCATCTTAACACTCTTCGTTGCTTGAGTCACACCAGCTGGGGTGTCGATCTGTTTACCCTTCTAAGATTGTATCACGCGTTGATCCAGTCCCATCTCAATTATGGGAGCCTGGCTTACGGTTCGGCATTGCCTTCCCCATACTTTACTGCGATATCTGACTCGCAACTGGAGCTTTCTGCAAAAGCCCTGTAAACAACCTACTTGTGGAGGCTGGTGTCCCTCCATTGCGGATCTGCCGCCAACGACTAGTGGCCGCTTATGCTGCACGTTTGTAACTTGCCCAGGCATCCAAATTACCGCCTACTATTCCCCAACTCGATCGTCCATCTTCCAGAACGGAGGCCCTGGTCAGAGTGTATGATTGCAGTTTGCATCCGGGCACCTTTTCTGGTTTTGATCTCATGATATCCTCTCCTGGTCTTGTGCCTTCCCTACATGGGTCACACCATGATGATCTTTGCGACAGTGACCACTTTTTGGTGAGTCTATCATTCCCCTGCCACCACCAGGCAGACAGGCCCCTACATTGGGGATTCTGCAGAGCCTATATATGTCTGCTGTGCACTCAGACACCTCTCTCTTGGAGTGCATTGATGTGGTCGTGCAAGATGTCTCTGTCACTATTCTTCATGCTTCTGGCACTGCTATTCCCCTATCCACAGGTTCCCCTCATTGTCATTAAGTACCGTGGTGGATCAAGGTTATGGCAGTTGCTATCTAGGACTGCCGATGGGTGCTGCAGCGATATAAACAACACCCTTCACAGACCAACCTTATCACTTTTAAGCATGTCCATGCCAACTAAGACTTGCTGACTTATTAAGCAGAGTAAAATGACTGCTGGAAGCGCTATGTTTCCTCCTCTTCATTGCAGGTCTGGCTCAAGCACCGGAGCCATCAGGGCCACCAGCGACAATCAACTGTCCAGGGTCTTATCCTACAGGATGCTTTGTGTACCGATCCATCGGTCCTGGCGGAATACCCTGTGACACGTTTTGTGACAGCATTAGCATCCTCTTTCTATCCTGCTACCTTTCTCAGGCAGAAATGATGAGTCAAAGAACCCCCCCCCCCCCCCACCCCCTCTCTGTTTCAACCCTCACCAAGCTGAATCCTACAACAAACCCTTCACTGAATGGGAATTCATGAAGGCTCTTGCCTTTTGACATGAACAGCCCCAGGCCTGGATTCCATCCACAACCAGATAATCCAACACTTAGACGTTATGCAGAAGCAAGATTTACTCAGGGTCCTCAACCTTATTTGGCTCAAGGGTGCCTTCCCTTTGCAATGTTGAGACAGTGTAGAAAGAACTCAACATCTCTCGACAGTTCTCAACTGATTATCCTGACAAACATGCTTTGTAAACTGCTTAAGAGGATGGTTAGTTTCTGATTATGTTGGGTGCTTGAATCTTGTGGCCTTTTTGTCCCTGTATCAGTGTGGCTTCTGGGAAGGATGATCTACAATTGACCATTTACTCAGTTTGGAAACAGCAATCTGACAGGCTTTTACTAATTGCCGCCACCATGTTACAGTCTTCTTTGAGCTACATAGGGCATATGACATGGCTTAGTGCCATCATATTTCAGTTGCGCATTTGCAGCTCCTCCCAATTTCTCTTTGGGAGTTTTTATCCCACAGGCTCTTCTGGGTTCAAGTTGGTACTTCACTCAACGCCACTTGGATCCAGGAGAATGGTATCCCACAGGATTCTGTGTTATGTGTCACACACTTCTTCATTGTCACCAGATGGCTTCTAACCCCTTTGGGCCTCTGGGGTTACCCCAGCGTTGTATGTCCCACTCGGTAGCATCTCCTGAACGCAAGGTCCAAGGTGCCCTCCAATGGGCACCTGTGTGGGCCTTTCCCCATGGCTTCCAGTTTTATCCCTGCAAAATGTGGGTTATGCATTTTTGTCATTGACCCACAGTACAGCCCGATCCAGAACTTTATTTAGGTAACCTAGGTAACCAACACCTCGATGTAGTAGAACAGTCCTGTTTCTTGGGCTTCTTTTTGATAAAAAGCTGACCTGGCTGCCCTATATTCGCCACCTGAAGACTACATGCATGTGCAAGCTTAATACTCTCCGGCTCTTTGCCCACACATCTTGGACTGCAGAGCGTGCTACACTCCTCCTTATTTACCGTACTCTGGTTTTGTCCAGACTATATTATGGCTGTCAGGTTTATGGCTCAGTGGTTCCTTCCACTCTGAAACTGTTCATCATTGTGAGGTGCATCTGGCTATTAGTACCTTTCGCAATAGTCCTCCCCACAATCTCCTCCCAGAAGTGGGTATTCCTCCTCTACAAATATGATGGAGCCAACTCCGGGTGTCTTACACAATTGCCATTCGATGATCCCTTACCATCTCTTGTACCTCATCCTCTTTGCAATCGAGGGATGTCTCCCTCCAGATACCCGCCGTTGGGTGGGATTGCTAGTTGGAATGAGTCCCACTTTCCTCTGTTGGGATCTCCATCTCCACTCACTGGATTGTGCCTCATGTATTCCCTCCCGCACCCCCTCCTTGGATGGTGCCTTGACTACGGATGAAGACTGACCTATTTCAGGGTCCTAAGGTCTCTGTCATCATTATGAAGAGTTCGAGGGTGCTACCATCTTCTGCACTGATGGTTCTCAAATGAAAAGTAAGGCAGGATATGCTTTTATGTCCCCTACTGGCATGAAATGCCATTTACTGCTGGGATAATGTAGTGTGTTCTCAGCAGAGCAGCTAGCCATTAACAGGGCTCTCCATTTTGTTACTCAGGCCACCCTCCTCAGTGTTTTAATATGTACCGACTCGGTGAGCTATAGACTGATGCTACTATTGTCCCCCTTTGGTTTCTGCTATCCATGAACTCTGCCCTTGACAGTGCCAACTGCTCAGTTGTCTTTCTCTGGGTCCTAAGTCATGTGGGCATCCCAGGGAATGAACTGGCTGACCATTTGGCTAGAGAGGTGGATACTTACTCCCCATTCTCTTTCATGTTTCCAGATACAGATATGCGGTTCACTTCAAATCTCTCTTTGCCCAAAAGTGGGACGACATCTGGTGCACTACTGCTCTCAGTAATAAACTCCACACAATGAAGGAGACTACTACAGTTTGGCGCTCTTCCTTCTGCTCCTCTTGGAAGGAGTCCACTGTCTTATGCTGTCTACGCATCGGTCATACTAGACTCGCCCTTTGTTTCCTCTTGTGTAACAAGCCATCCCCACAGTGTGGTTCTGGAGCCAGACTAATGATATCCCATATATTGATGGAATGTCCCTTTCTTTTGGCCTTTGGCACTAAATATAGCCTTCCAGATTCCTTGTTTTTAATACTAGCAGGCGATTCATGGATGGTTGAACTGGCCCTCGGTTTCCTTTGTGAAAGCAGATTTTGTTTTCAGTTACAAGGTTTTGCTTTCCTCCTGGAGGAGGGGCAGGGTGATTGTGGTTGAGGCCTCTCTGTGTTTTCTGTGTCTGGGACCCATGACCACTCCCCCTTCCAAAGAGCACTCTTTTATCCCTCTGTTTTTCCAGTTTTTAGTTTTGGCTTACCCTTTTATGCCTTCTTCTGTGTGTACTTTTAGCTTCCTCGCTTTATAGTTTCACCCCTCTGCCTGGATCCGCCAACTTTTAGCGGATGCCTCTATCTTACGCATGTAACGTTTGAATTGCAGGACTGTTGACCTCGCAGTTTAGTTCCATAACCTCTCTGTCAATCAATCCCTGCACTTGAGTACAACACACACAATATTTATAAGGCCAGGATAGTCCACCTTTGGATGTTGTTCAGTGTGAACATCACATTTGCACCTTCTTTTGTCTTGGGTAACCATCAGAGACTCAATCTCCACTTTGTTGTTTTGTGGTAGGTTCATATTTATAATACCAATAACATCAACTCTCATCACTTGTGTTTTTTTTCCATAAAATGTTTGTCATGACAATTAAGTCATGGTAGGCTTCCACGCATCATTGTTCTTGTTTGGCAGTCAAAGTGTGTGATACAAACTTTGTGTGCACTTTTCTCTTCTTAACAACATTTTGGAGGATTTGTTGGACATTAGATTTCGTTTAGATTTTGTTGCTCCATTACGTTTTGTGACTCAACCATGTCGACACACTGTGGCAAGCGCGTCCACTACAGAAAACTGCTTGCTGACAACTGACTGGTTGAATGCACAACCATTGTTTACCATTTTTAGCTGCATTCTAGCTGCCACTGTAGTTACTAAACTGAAAGAAATAAAATCCATGTTGGAATGTTTTGGATGAACAGTGTACATGTGTTAAGCATCCAGACATAGCATATAAAATGTGTTTTGGGTAATGTATTGATAGTTAAGAGTGCATTAAAGAGCTTTCTGATGTTTAATACCTTCTATTCAACTAAAGTTGATCTTCAAAGGCTCCTTTAAAACTAATAAATTGATCTGTAATTAATAAAACACTATAAACTAGAATATTTAATAAATTTAATCTATTCTGTCATGTTACACTTACTCAGCCACTGCAAAAGAGGGACCTCTTTCCATCTTCCCCCACTGCAAATGAAGGTTCCCTGTTTCCTTCAACTGATGAGCAAAGTAGGGCCCCCCATCCCCACCATCCCAACCCCTCCCCCACCATCCACCCCCACCCCCCACCCCCAACCCATGCTAAAGAGAGACCCCTTTTCCACATTCAAACTCCCTGCTAAAACAGACTCTTTATTCTAGTGTAATTCACATGCTGTCTGTTTTTAATTGAAAATATTCACGTGTTTTCATGCAAGCACTTCAGTATATCCAGATAAAAGTTTTGATTAACGTTTCATCACAGTGGAACAAATTCACAGTCTTTCACATCAAATAATATGTGATGGGGTGCGGATGCACTCACATTGCCCGAGCTCTTACGGGAATTGGTAGATTGACTGCCACAAGCAATGAGTATAGCAGGTGGGGGCACTAAAAATGTAGTGTGTGGACAGTAAGTGGGGAATGTGGGTCTCACAGGGAGCGTGCCAGAGATAAGTCCCTGCAGTCGCACTATCCTCTGTGTCCTCAGGGGCTCAGAAGAATAGAGTGTCTGCCATGTAAGCAGGAGATCCCGGGTTCAAATCCCAGTCAGGGCACACATTTTCGACTCTCCCCATTGATATTTATCAACGCCTGTAAGCAGCTAAAGGTCTGGATTTCAAAAAATATATGGCCATCATCTTCATTTGTAATCTGACTTGATTTACCTGTTTCGCCTTGGTGATAGTGGTTTTCCTGACATTTGTTTGTCAATACATAATTGTAACACAATGCATAGCTAAAAGCCAAAATATCAGAAAGAAAAATGGGCAATTTTGCAGTTGCTCATACATGTTAATGAGTGAATGACACATTGGTAACGATACTTCAGGTGTCATAAGTAGATGCAACTCCAGAATCATCCTGTCACCGGCAATGTAAACAGCTCTTATGTGTAACAGAACTCTTCCAAATTTTTAACTGTTTGTTGTAACAGTCTCAGTTGCAGTTTGTCATGTATGATTACTAGTTTAAATCAATTGATCATCATCTTCAGATCTGACTAATCACGAGTTGTGAAAAGTCAAGAATTTTTAAAAAGAACACTGTCATTAGCTGTAAAATAAAAGGAACAGTACTATGGCAGAATTGTGATAACATTCAGGATTATCCAGCATTTACATTCATCCACAGAGCTATAGATGTTGGAACTCAGGTTGATGCCATGTTTCGTGAATTCAGGAAGGCATTTGACACTGTCCTGCACTGCTGTTTAGTGGAAAAAAAACATAAATAAATAAAATAGAAGCTTACTGAGTATCAGACCAGATCTGCAACTGGATTCTTACAGATAGAACTCAACAGAATAAAATCGACAGATGTGTAGGCAATTTCGGGAGTGCCTCAAGGAAGTCTGGTTAGATTAGATATAGGGTTGTTACTGTTTACAATCTATATAAATTACGTAGTAGAAGGCATTGGAAATCTTTAAGACTGTTCACAGATGATATGGTTGCCTGTAAGAAAGTGGCAATGTCAGAAAACAGTAACACTTTGCAGCAGGACCTGCAGAGTCGTGCAGGGACTGGCAGTTGACCCTGAACATAAAGAAATGTAACATATTGTGCATACATAGGAAAAGAAATGCACTACTGTACAACTACACTTCTGATGACAAATTGCTCGAAGTGGTAACTACTATAAAATATCTGGAAGTATCTAGATCTGGAGAGATCGTAAGTGGAATGATCACATAAAACAAATAGAAGGAAAAGCAGGTGTCAGACTGAGATTTAAGGAAACACAATTGATCCACTAAAGAAGAGGCTTACTGTTCTTGTTTGACCAGTTCTTGAGAATTGCTCATTAATATGGGATCCTTACTAGGTAGGACTGATAGAAGAAAGAGGGAAGATCCAAGAAAGAGCCGCACATTTAGTCATGGGATCGTTTAGTCTGCATGGGAACATAACAGAGGTGCTCAACAAATTCCAGTGGCAGATGTTTAGAGAGAGGCATAGTGCGTCATAGAGAGGTTGACTATTGAAATTTCGAGAGAGTGCTTCCTAGTTATAATTAACCATGGAGGTCCATTGCTGTGGCTGTAATTTTCATTTGGCAGTGAAACTTGCTTGATATGCTGATGACTTAATGCGGAACCCATTTGCACTGGAAGAAAATTAGTTCCAATTTTGGCCACCAGGTGCAAATCTGGACTGTACACTGTTTGTGTGATGGTATGACATCCACACTGTCATTTTGACATGACATAATGTGAGTGAACAGCATGGCTATCTAGAAGAGAAACGGCGCAATGCTAGTGAAACTGTTTTATGTGAACGGCAGCAATTATAGTGCTGCATGAAGAGAGTATCACCAACTGAAAGGTCTGAGTAGATGCCCAATGTCGTTAAATGATTTAAAGATGATAATGAAATTTGAAAACACGGGTGATCTTGGTGGTGTGGCTCTGGAAGAGGAAGGCATCCTATCCTGCAAGTTAATGACGAAGTTGCTGTTGCTGTAAATGACTATGCATCACATGCCTGAGTAGTGCTAGTGCTTGTGCAGTGTCACAAGAATTGTCCATCCCATGTTCAACTGTACTGAAAGTTTTGCAATCTATATTACAGAGGTACCTGTACAAGATCCCACTTTGCAATGGCCATTAGCCCAAGTAACCATTGCTCTGGCTGGGTGTCACCTATGGGGAGAGCCCTTGACTGGAGTAGACCGCATAGGGTGGGTATATCACACAGACAGACTTGATGATTTCAATGCAGATTTTTATTACACCAGGAACTTTCCCACCTTGGCTATGCCATGAGAGGAAAGTAAAATCAAGCAAAATGCAGAAACTTACTGTCCTCAGTTCCTGGTTTGCACCTGGACTGATAGAGGGTCCTTTGTAACTACTAATCTTATTTGTTTTTAGTACATAACATCAGAAATGTATTTGGAGAAATCTCTTCTTTCAGTAAACTATGGCGTGGTTCTGTTTTAATTAAAACAGTGACACCTACCGAGTCCTGAGCATTACTGTGTTACAAGAAACTTGGTAAAATGACTGTCACCATAACACCTCATAGGAGACACTTGACCCTACCTCCTTGACCAGCTTATCTTTCATCCCTTTCGTATGCTCTTTTTAATTGCTTTTAGATGCAATTTGTCTCCTTTTCTGCTGCACTTTATTTTCTGTTTTAGAGGTAGCACTCTGTTGAGTAGTGGGTGATCTTTTACCGCCATGTAGACTACACAGGGGCAGCAGTGGGAGGACTGTGGGAGGACGACTCCCATCATATGCAGACCCCCAGTGAGCCCACTTGATGCCTTACCTGTGTATTTCCTATTGTTCTTATTATTGATGGTCCAACTGACGTACATTATATTTTTAGCCTGCTTACTTTTACTATCATGAATGTGCTGATCAAAAGACGTTGTGGTGCTGTGTAACTTGTCTTCAGTGTTAATTGGGCTATTGGGGATCGGATGCAGGGTGGGGCCTTTCTCACCACTGGATGAACCCTGGGAGACTCCTTGTCTACTCCGACCAACACACTGGCCCAATCCATTCTTTCTCAGCTCTGGCATCAGTTTTGCCTTCAGTGCCTCAGTCATACTGTTCTTATGTACTTTCATCAGAACGTGTACTTTGTGGACATCACTAATCCTAGGTGAACTACCCCTGTTTTGGGGACTGATGATTTTGTTATTTAATCCTTTAACTACCAACCAACCAACCAACCAATCTGCCTCCTTTGCCAGCTGCCGTGGTCATCTTTCTTTTACTTTGTGTTAGTTGCTTTTAGCCACATGCAGCCCTTTTTTCCTGCCATGTCCTATTTTCAGTTTTATTGCTAGCACTCTGTGAAATAGTGGATGGTGTTCCCGTCTTTAACACTTTGACTGCAATTGATTAAGGGTCGGACGGCTCATGGGATGGAGGCCCCTGTCACATGCAGAGCTTCGGGGGACACATGCCTGGCCCACCGACTGACCTGATTATTTTTCTCACCTTATTTCATTATCATCAGCCCAAGTGATATCCTTTACTTTTTTAGCCTCCACACTCTTACTGTTGCAAATCTCCTGGCTAGAAGGCATTCTTTATTTTGTCTTCGCCCTTAATAGTGTTGGCATGGGGTCAATGTATGTGATGTTTCTCTTGCTATTGATGAGACCTGCAAGACCCTTCATGTGTTCTTATATATATACTGGCCTGGTCCATAGACTTATAATTTCCTGTAAATTTTTTAGCAGTACAGGCATCAGTGTTTCTTTCAAGGCCCCAATTTTATCACTCCTACATACTTTCATAATTCAATCAAATTTCTGGCTGATATGATTAACTCTAGATGAACTCTCTCTTGACAAAAGGGCAGATGATCTCACTGTTTAGTCCATTAAACACCAACCAGTCAACCAACCAATTTAATGTTGGCACCCAGACATTGGTAGCTAAATGTTATAACTTCCTTGCTCGCTGTGTGGTTCTTTAGTGGATACAAGAGCGAGGAACAGATGCTTTTAATGAACAGAGAATTCAAATATTGATTTATTCTACATCTAATATCAAATGGTAAAAATAATACATAATTTTGTTACTGTAGTTGCAGCATCAGTTGCTAACAGTATCTTTGAATGTTGAAATGTACAGATATACCACAGATTTACAAATGAGTCAGTCTTCAATACAAGAAATATTCAGTAGATCATGACACCTGACTGCTATGAAAGTCCGTAACTGTTATTCAACTGGCTAACACACAAAATGGGGTCAGCATATGAATGTTCGAACTTAAGCACACCCGCCACTTTAGCTCTGGAAAGGGGATTCTTGCATCTCATTGGCAGCGGCGTAATCATTTGTGACAGTGACCTTGTGCCATGGTGGTGGCTGTAGGAAATTCAGCCGCCTAACTGGCGGCACACATTTTTGGAAGTGCAGATGACTGGATAGTGGCTGATACTGCACCCGTCCCTGCCCAACTGGGATGGTACAGGGAGAAGCCTGTGCCATAGATAGTGATGACACTGGTTGCTTGGCTGGGAGCAGAGCAGACTGACCCACGTTCCAGCGTTGTGTCTTGTGAGCACCAGGTACACAGGCTGCATCAAACAGCACTTTCAGGAGCACACAGGGTGCTGCAGAGGATGATGGCGGCAATGGCCATGGGAGAGGTGATCTGCAACTTTGGCATCAGTGGCATCACAGGTGGGCAGGTGGAGACTTCCATGGGTGAGATGGCCGTGGGTGGAGGCACCCCACCCTGTAAGCTGCGTAGGAGGCTGCAGTGTGATGGATGGATGTGGCTCTGTCATGGTGACCAGACGCCATGAAATGAAGAAATCTGAAACAGTTTTATCTATGACAGGATCACTGAATTCACAGAACTGTAGCTGATATTGGTGACGTTGGTGTGTGTCTGTGCTGCTGCAAATAGTATACTATGCTCTGCCAGATGATGTGAAAACAATGCCAGATTCCCATCAATGTGACTTGTTGTATACCTGATATTGAACTCCGACATGTGAGTGAAATTTCATGGTGAAGTTTGAAACTGGAGCAGAGAGGTAAGGATGAAACAAATGCAGCAAGGTCTGATAGCGTCTCCCATGCAAACATTCTTCTGGCAAAATGTGAGGATCAGGCTGAGTACAATATGAATCATAAACATCACTGAGGCATTTTTATTTGAATGTGAAACTCGTAGTTTTGATATTTGCATCTTGAATGTTCAAATGAAACATTCAGTCTCGCTGTTAGACTATGGTGAGAATGTTACTGTCCTGACATGCTGTATTCTGTTGTGTTTGTATATTTGTGCAAATTCCTTGGAAGTAAAATGAGGTCCATTGTCAGAAAAAATTGTTTATGGCAAGTCTTAGAGAGATAATACAGAAGCGAGCACTTCGATTGTGCTGACAGCACTTGTCAGATGCATTGAGATAACAAAATGGTATTTGCTGTAGGCATCAACGATAATTAACCAACATGTTTGCCAGAAAGTGCCAGCAAAGGCTGTATGGAGGCATTGCCATAGAGTAGCAGAATGGGCAAGGAGTGGCCTAATTGTCCGCACAAGCGTAAAATTGTGCTGTCACATGTTCTATTTGCTTATCTAAACCAAGCCACATACAATGCTGGCATGCCAGCTGCTTAGTGTGAACTGTTTCCCAACGACTTCTATGTAGAAGACTTAACATCTGCTGTTGCAATGAGGTGGGGATTAACACTTATGTCTGTTGGTTAGGCATGTGAAGCAGAATCACATCATTCAGAACAGGTAAACTGGTGTGATGCACAAAGTATCTTTGCTCTAAAGGATCTGGAACACATTTCTGAGAGCGTGTCCAACCTTTGGAACTCTTTAGCAATCATCGTGACTGGTCATGGTTCGTGGCTTCTGCGATCCACCGTGAATCAATAAGAAAAGAAACTAGTGCTTGCAAATCAGAAGAATCAATATGTAAACAAGAAGCTTCCAATACGTCAAATGCTGCATCTGTACTGCCAGGTAAATGAGACAGTGTGTCAGCCTTTGTGTGTTGTGCTGTCGGATAATACTGAATTTCATACTGGTGATTTGACAGTAATAGCAACCAGCATTGAAGCTCTTGTGCCATCCAATCAGGAACTTCTTTTGACAGATGACGCAACAAAGTAAGAAGCGTATGGTCCGTGACTAAGAAAAATCTTCTGTCGTACATGTAATGATGAAATTTGGTGACAGCCTTTATTACAGCCAGGGCTCCCTTCTTGAGATGACTTTAGTTAATCTGAGCACTGTTCAAAGTTTTGGAAGCAAATGCCATTGGGACATTTTGTTTTGTCAGTTTTGTGGGATAAAACTGTCGCAGTGCCCTGGGATGAGGCATCGACTGCAAGCACAAGGGGTTTGAGTAGATCGTAGTGTATAAGGCAAGATTGATGAAGCAATGCATTTCTCTGTCTTTGAAAAACAAAGCTACAGTCTTTTGTCCTATGGAATAGAACATTTTTACATCTGAGGCGGTTCAGATGCACAGCAATTTGCGCCACATTAGGGATGAACTTTACATAGTAAATAAATTTTCCAAGAACAGCTTGCAGTTCATGTAAATTCTTAAGAGATGGCATTTGCTGAATTGCTTGTAAGTGTTTCTTCAAAGGATGAGCACCATTGGTGTTGATGATATGTCCCAAGTATTCAGTCATTGTGTTGAAAAAAGAACATTTCTGCAAGTTACATTTGAGGCTCTCCTTAGTTAAAACTTGAAAAAGACAGTCCAAATTTTTAAGGTGTTGTTCCGCTGATTGTCCAGGGATGATTATGTCACCAAGACAACGAAAACAAGAAGGCATCTTGGACATCACTTGTTCAAGACATTTTTGAAATAATGCAGACACAGGTGTTGATATTCAAACAAGTTGACATTCACAACATGCATTTTCTCTGTCTCTCTGTCCAATGGTAATTGAAGATCGGCTTCTGAAAGACTTATTTTTGGGTAGGAATCAGTGACTGCCTGTGAGTTTACCATGCACACAAAGACGAATCTTTCCATTTCGCTTACGAATGACTGCTAAAGGTGATGCCCACTGACTTGCTAAAATAGGTTTTAAGACACCAATGGATTCCAGCCTCTATAGCCACATTGTCACATAATGCATGTGGCACAGGGCGTGCGCGGCAAAATCTGTGTTGCACATTAGCATTCACTGTAATGTGAGCATAAAACCTATTGCACATCGTACAGTACCGCTGGACAAATGTTGATACTTACCAGAGAGTTGTTGAACTGCGGCATGGAAAACGTCTGTGTCTGTGGCATGCACATTGTCCTTTATGTTCAATCTGAAAGAATCCAACACATTCATGCCGAAAATATTTGGGCTCTTGTGTGGTTGGGCTACGGTAAAAGGAGCTTCCTTAATCATGCTTTTGTATTTTGTTACTAAGTGGCATGTTCCAAGCACTGAAATGCTGTCACTGTAGGCAGTGAGATGTAGATTTGATGTTTGCTACAGTTGTTGGCCAATTTTTTCCTACGTACCTAGGTTAAGCAATGTGACAGAAGCTCTGGTATCTAGTGAAAAGACAGTGACTGGTTACAAATTTGCTATGTAATCCATAGTTTGCAGTGTGTTCTCTGAATACAGTTGTCCTTTCCGTGTTGCGAAAAACTGTTCTGTTTCCACCTGCGCAGTAGAGCACTTTCATGAATTTTGAGATTGGGAGAGCCTTTTTGAAGTATGTGGATACAGGAGCGTGGAACAGGTACTGTTTGTGAACATAGAAATCAGATATTAATTTATTCTACATCTAATATGAAACAGTGAAAATAATACATAACTTTGTTGCTGTAGTTGTAACATCAGTTGCTAACAATAGCTTTGAATGTTGAAACATATACAGATACTGCAAATTTACAAATCAGTCTGTCTTCAATACAATAACTATTCAGTAGGTCATGAGCCCTGGCCACTGTGAAAGTCTGTAAATGTTGTTCAACTGATTAACACACAAAATGGGGTTAGTGCATTAATGCGTGAAAGTTCAAACTTGAAGCTGTGGAGAGGGGATGCTTGCATCTCATTGGCGGCGATCTAACATTTATGGCAGTGCGCTCATGCCACGGTGGTGGCTATAGGAAACGCAGTGGTGCAACTGGTGACGCACATATTTGAAAGTGCAGCTGATCGGATGACAGCTGACACTGCAGTAAACAGAGCACAACGACCTGCAATTGTAAATGTAGTTGCAAACCTGCATTACTGGTGAAACAGCCAAGCTTTCCTACAACCAAAATAATGATGGCAGCAGGATCTACTGCCAGGAAGAATAAAAAACCTCATGGCAGGCAGAAAAAGAGAATAAAAAAATGTTTCTTTTGAAACAGCCTTACCTCCATATCGAAAATCCGAATTGGGGACAAAAAAGGCCAAACAATCAAGTCCAAATTCTATCAGGCCCTGTGACCATGAGACAGTGGATCAGGCGATGAAATAGTAACAATCTCCCCAGGGGGCTCGCCACACTTTGGCGGGTTTGTGCTTGGCTACCAGGGGGCCCCAGCCTTTGCAGCATCTTTTCCCTTCCATGATGCATGTCTATCCTCTTGCTATTCTTTTTCGTCTCCCTTGGGAAACATGTCTGGGGTGTTATTGGAAATGTTCTGCATTGTCTGCCACTGACATAAGAACAGTCTCATTACTGTTTTTTGCTTCCTTTTCCTATCTTTGTTTCCCTTCTCCTCTCGTTCCTCCGCTTTGGCATTTGAGGTTCCTCCTTTTCTTCTTCCTCCCTGTGTGATCATGAAGGCCGGCCCACATGTGTGACATGTAACAGGTGATTGGGTAACACACAATTCCCAGTCCCAGGTCAACAGGTAGGTTTCACATGTACCCCCTGGTATAGGCCAGGCTCAGGGAGGGGTGATTGCCTGAGCTGCTACCTTCCCAAATTGTCGATTGGTCCCTGTGTCAGGTGTTGGGGAGGTGTGACCTGAAGTGTGAACAATTCAGTTGGAAGGAGTGTGCAATCGGAGATGCTGGCAGTCATGGGGGCTTTTCTCACAATCAGCCAATCACCTTCACAATCAACGTCTATGAAACGTAAGCATAATGAGGCTAATGATTGAAAGACCATTCCTGCTGCACTACGGTGCCTCATGGTCTCAAATACTGAAGACGGTCAGTCCTTTGTCACGATAAACTCATTTATTATTCAGAAAGGTGTTGATGCAGTTGTTGGCCCTGTGAAATCCTGCTCTCGTTTTCAGAATGGCACTTTGCTTTTGGAGACTACTACTTATTCTCAAGCACAACAATTGCTTGCCGCCTTGCTTCTCCACAGCTACTCTGTTCATGTAGAGGCCCATAGAACTATGAATTCTTCCCGTGGTGTTATTTACACTAGGCTACTCGATGGTCTGACAGAGGCCAAAATCCAACCTTACCCCTCTGATAAGGGTGTCATTGCCATCTATCGGGTGATGAAAAAGGTAGATTCCTCTTTAGTGCCCACCTGCATTCTTTTTCTCAAGTTTGACAGAGTGGTGCTTCCATCCAAGATCAAAGCAGGCTTTGAAATTATCACAGTCCGACCATACATTCTGAACCCGATGTGCTGCTACCAGTGTCATTGTTTCAACCACACTAGAATGTCTTGTCAACACCCAGCCAAATGTATCACCTGTGTTAGGGATGCACTTGTGGGTGACTGTCCACCTCCTTCTCCCCACTGTATCAACTGCAATGGCGGCCAAGCCACCGCCTCTCGGGATTGTCGCGTGTATCTTGATGAGTGGGCTGTGTAAGAGATCCGGGTAAAGGAAAAGGTGCCTTACCCAGTCACTTGAAAGTTATTGGCTAGTCGCAAACCCTGCGTTCTCCCATCAGGCACCTATAGTTCTGTTCTTGTTACCCCTCATTCCATGAAGGACATTGCCGTGCAGACATGCAACCTCAAATTCAGCTCTGAGGTTGTGAAATTGCCCTGTGTCAAGGTAGCATCGCTATTTCCCTGTCCAGCTGTGCAACAAGCTATCATACTGTCACCCCAAGGGGCGAAGCCACCAGGTACACAACCGGTAGGCTGGAAAGGACAGGAGGAGTACTCCCATGAAGACTTCCTACCTCTCTCCAGCCAAACAACACCCGAGTCTTCCTCTAACCAGAAAGGCTCGAAGAAGTCCAACAAAGGCAAACAGTCTTCTTCTTCGCTGACTTGAAGATCTTCTTAGACAGTGTTGCCACATGATACCTTGGCCCGGCCAGTCTCCGTGCCACGAGTGCCCACCACCAATCGTTTTTCAGCGTTGGACTCCACAGACCGACAGCACAAGCAAGCCGATGCTTCTGTAGACCCCATGGAGCAGGATCCTCCTGCTTCTGTGCCCTGTAGCAGTGACTCTTCACAGGCTGTCACTCTGTCGCTGCTGAGGTGAAACCCCTACACCTGTTCCTCATCATGACTCCCCTCCAATGGAACGTTCGTGGCCTTTGGTCCCACAAAGAGGATTTATGGCTGCTTTTAGCATCCCCATGTACTGTGCCTTCAGGAAATGAAATTGCTCCCTCGTGACCGTTTTGAGCTTTCACGTGTCTTCCTGGTTTGTTTTGACCTTCCTCCTGAGGTCAGCATTCCATCTCATGGGGGCGTCATGCTGCTCATATGGGATGACATTGATAGTCAACCCATCTCCCTGACTACACATCTTCAAGCTGTTGCAGTTCGCCTTTTCTTCCCTACATGACTGTTTCCCTCTGTACTATTTATGTTCCTCCGTCATTCGATGTCACCAGGGCAGACTTCCTTCAGCTTATTGGTGAGCTCCCTGCCCCATTCTACTACTCGGTGACTTTAATGCACATCATCCCTTATGGAGTTCTCCCAGAACCTGTGAGAGAGATGCCCTCTTGGCTGATCTTCTTAATCAACTCAACCTCTTGTGCCTTAACTCTGGAGCACCTACTTTCCTTTCTGACTCCTTGCACACCTAGTCCGATTTGGACCTATCCTTCTGTGCTGCCTAACTTGCCCATCATCTTGAGTGGTCTGTTCTTTCTGACCCCTACTCTAGCTATCCCATGTGCTATCCGTTTGCTGACTCCTACCCCACCTGTGTGTACACCCAAATAGCAGCTTAGTAAAGCTGACTGGTGGGTTCACTCCTCTTTGGTGACCTTCGAAGAAAAAGATTTCCACAGTTGTGATGACCAGGTGGAATATCTCACAAACATTATCCTTACTGCAGCAGACTCTCCATTCCTCGTACTTCCTTATCACCATTCCGTGTCCCAGTCCCTTGGTGGACTGAGGCGTGCCAGGATGCAGTTTGCCCATGGAGACGTGCTCTGCACGTTTTTAACTGTCATCCTACAATGGCCCAACTGCGTTCATTATAATCAGATGCATGCAAAGTGTTGTTGCTTTCTTCGGGATAGTAAAAAAACTAACTGTATTTCATTCACTAGTTCTTTTAACAGTTCCACCCTTCCTCTGTTGTGTGAGTCAACTTCTGACAGCTCTCTGGGACCAAGATCCATTCCCCAATTTCCAGCCAGATAGTAGCAGACGATGTTATTGTGGACCCTACTGCTATCTCCAACACCTTGGGCCACCATTTTGCGGAAGTTTCGAACTCTTCGCATCATCACCGTGTTCTTCCATTGGAAACCAGTGGAGGAGGCTTGGGTGATACCCTTCTCTTCTCAGAATCGGGAGTGCTACATTGCTGCCTTTATTATGAGGGAGCTAAATCATGCTCTCAGTTCATCTCAGTACCAGACGCTATCCACGGTCATATGTTGCAACACCTTTTTTTTTTTTTTGCGGGCGAGCACTTCCTGCTTAACATGTACAACCACATCTGGGCAAAGGGCACATTTTGCAGACTTTGGTGTGAAGCCACCATCATACCCATAACTAAGCCCGGTAAGTACAAAAACCTTCCTTCTAGCTACCGCCCCATCTCTCTCACCAGCTGCATTTGCAATGTGATGGAATGTATGATTCATGCCCGGCTGATATGGTGGCTTGAGTCTTGCAATTTACTAACGACTGCACAGTGTGGATTTCGAGCATGGTGTTATGCAGTTGATGATCTTGTTATTTTGTCCACCCATGTCATGATTGGTTTTCTGCTGATATCCCAGACTGTGGCCATGTTTTTCGATTTGGAGAAGGCCTACGACACATGCTGGAGAACTGGTATCCTCATTTCTCTTTACACATGTGGCTTCTGTGGCTGCCTGTCCTGTTTGCTTCAGGAATTTTTAAAAGACCGAGTTTTCAAGGTGCTTGTGGGTTCTGTTCTGTCGGACACCTTTAGCCAGGAAAATGGTGTGCTTCAGGGTTCCGTCCTGGGCGTCATTCTCTTTGCTATAACCATTGATCCTGTAATGGCCTGTCTCCCACTGGGGATCTTCGGCTTCCTTTTTGTTGACAATTTTGCCATCTATTGCAATTCTCCACGGACCTGTCTCACTGAGTGGCATCTTCAGTGATGTCTTGATCGTCTTTACTCCTGGAGTATCGGCTATAGTTTTCGTTTTTCCACTGACAAAACCATATGTAGTAATTTCTGGTGGCACAATTGGTTTCTCCTACTATCGTTACATCTTGGGCCTGTTGCCCTTCCATTTGTTGAAACTACAAAATTCATGATGCTCATTCTCAATAGGAAACACTCTTGGTCCTCCCAAGCGTCTTACCTGGCAGCCCGCTGTACATGGTTCCTCAATGTCCTACATGTTCTCAATGGTACATCCTGGGGTGCCGATCGAGCCACCTCCTCTGTTTGTACTGGTCCCTTGTCTGTTTGTCGAAACTCTACTATGGATGCTTTGTTTGTGTGTCTGCACGTCCATCCATCTTACACCGTATCAACACTATCCCTTTGAAGTGGCTATACAACAGGCTTTCCAGCCCAGGCATCACTTAATAAGTGTGTTTTTTGACATCATGGCGGCCTACTTGAAGGCACAATCTCTCTCTCTCTCTCTCTCTCTCTCTCTCTCTCTCTCTCTCTCTGTGTGTGTGTGTGTGTGTGTGTGTGTGTGTGTGTGTGTGTGTCCATCCTTTTTGACCTTTTATGTTCTGTTTTTAACTTTTCCAAGTTGAGGATGAGGGACAGTGTTTTCAGTTTCAAAGAAACAGAGAGGTTACATACCTGGTTACCACACATTAGGCACCGAAAATCCTGATTCCTAAAAGCTATTTGTATTTTAAAGTTTCTTAGCCATAATTTGTGTGGAGCAGAGGAGCAGGCTGATCCTGTGTGCTTCACTTTTATGGAGCCTTTGTGCAATCTTGGCCAGACTGTGGATGCACAGTGTGTGTCTGCACTGTGGTTGGTGAGCCACCACTTAACATCAGATGGTGACTCCTTAGGGTGCCACAGCCCTATAAGATAATATCCACACCACAGACACTTGCATATCATACTGCTGCTCACAGACCAAAGGAAATGACAGCAAGCCATTAAGCTATATGGGAGCGGAGTGAAAGACTACCTCTTAGAAATATGTGTGGCTGATTTTAAAGTTTTACAGCAATGCTGGAGCAGATCTTCACCTTGGCTCCTAAAAAGGCCTAGAATTGTTTTAGATTTGACAAAATTTTAAGGAAGATTACACTCCAGATTTTACATTCCAATCTTTGTTATATAAAATTTTAGGTAGGCATCACAGTTTTAAGAGAGTGAACACTAATAACACAAAGCAAGAGGACTCCTTTGGCTGTTGGTCATGTTTCCCAACTGTGTCTTCAGAATTTGCCTTCACATTGAATACACTGTGTTTACTGCAGAGCTCCATCGGAACCCGAAGACAATCAAACAGATGAGGCAGCTTCAGAGCAAAGAAAAAGTGCACTACAAGCATTTGCAACAAATGTACCCAGCAGAGAAACTACCCATTTAATAAAAGACAAAATGCTGTTCCTTCAGCAGCAGAGGAAGCATACCAGATGGAACTGTTGAAATCCTCTTCTTCTCCTCCCAGCAGGAAGGGTATATTGCCTGGGAGTATTCGCACCTATTCATCCAAAAGAATGAGAGAGGATAGCCCATCTGATAATAAGAATACTTCGGACTGCAGTAATAGGGCTCATGGGGTCATGAATAACAATGTGTTTCTGGTGATAAAGAGGAAGGAGGGGACATTTGAAAAAGTGTCCCCTTTTTATATCCATAAGGATTAATACTCTGTAGGAAACACCCTGGAGCGAATGGTTAGCCGTCCTCTGGTCTGTTTGTTAGAGACCAGGCAACTCCTTATTCGTTCTGTGTGGATTCCAAAGATTTCGGTCCACTGTTGACAATCTGACCCTCCTGGAGGTGGCTATTGAGCAGGCTTTCCTCCGTAAGCAACACTGTATCGACATATTCTTCAATATAAGTAAGGCATACAATATTACTTGGAGACACTGTATTCTCACACAGCTGCATCAATGGGGCTTATGTGACCACCTCCCCATCTTCGTACGGTCTTTCCTGTCTCAGCGGTATTTTAGGACCCGAGTTGGTGACATGCTGTCTGATCGATTTGAGCAGGAGTATGGTGTTCCTCAGGGCAGTGTTTTAAGTGTTACCCTCTCTGCCATAGCCATCAACAGTATCGTGTGTACAGTCAGTTGCAACTTACAGTCTAGTGGGGACTCCAGATTGTCGTGGTTACCACACCTGCGAGACCTGAAAGCCAGAACCCTGAAGGCACTGATCATCATCAAGTGCCTTAGCCACAGGCCTTGGGGGGCAGAGAGGCCATGTCTCCTGCAGTTTTACTGGGCTTTTGTGCGTTGGCAGCTGGAATATGGTTGCATGGTGTATGGGTCAGTGAGACCCTCTTACTTGCGGATAATTGACACTGTCCATCATGAGGGGATTCGGCTGGCTACAGGTGCTTATTGGACCAGTCCCATACCTAGCATCTGTGCTGAGGCAGGGGAACCGCCACTTACCATCCAGCACCAGCTCCTCATGGTGTGTCAGGCATGTGTGTTCCTTGCAGCTCGAACTTCATCTGCACACCATACTGTTGCTAGTCCATCTCTGGAACGCCTTTTTTCCAACCATCCACAAACCACGATCCCATTTGGGATCCATGTGCAGTGTGTGCCGGAGTCTCTCTGTGTGGGGCCAGTACGACCCCAAATCCCGGGTTTTAACCTCCTCACCCCATGTTTACTGGAGAGGCCCAGAGTGATTTTAGATTTGGTGCAGTACAGGAAAGACAGCACTCCTACTTCCATTTTTAATGTAATATTCTCTGATATTTTATCTGAATACCACAACCCTGTAGCTGTTTTTACGGATACAAAGTCATGTGTCGATGGGAAGACGAGTGACTGGCAGTGACTGATAACAAGCTCCGTGTCATCAAACCTACAACTCGGCCATGGAGTACTTCCTTCCAGCCATGTTCTTGGGACGAGGTCCTTCTTACTCACCTTTGCATAGGCCACAGCCCTATGACACATTCTTAATCCGGCAAGACGACCCTCCAATGTATGGTGCTTGTGGCGTTGAGATCACGGTGGACTGCATTTTGTTTTCCAGCCAGCTGATTGCGGTGGATTTGCTGTCTATTTTATGTAAAGATCAAATGAATGTGGTTAGGGTTTTAAAGTTTTGTGAATTGTCCAACGTTTTTAACAAGATTTTATGGAGATGTTCTTAATGTGTCAAAGGGTAGCTGGCTCACCTTAGATTTTTGTAAGTGGTCAGCCAGTCACATTTCCCTGCGATTTCCTTTTAGTTCTTCTGTGTTATGTTTTTTCTCTGTTTTAATTTCTTGATTAGCTCTCTTTCATCCTAATTGGTTTTAGTGCATGTGAGAGTACATGTGATACAGAGTTACTATGTGGTCATTTTGAGTGCTTGCGTGGACAAGACTTGTAGTTCATCTTAACATTAGTTTGTTTTTATAATTGTAAGGGCACTGATGACCTCGCCATTGGGCACCCATCAGATCCAAACACACACACACACACACACACACACACACACACACACACACACACACACTCTCTCTCTCTCTCTCTCTCTCTCTCTCTCTCTCTCTCTCTCTCTCTCTCTGTGTGTGTGTGTGTGTGTGTGTGTGTGTGTGTGTGTGTGTGTGTGTGTGTGTGTGTGTCTGTAATTTATGTGCCACAAAGATTAAATCATATGCTTTCTGTATTTAACTCCACAAGAAATACTGGACTAAGAGGCATTCACAGATGTTATAATAAAACTTCCACTACTATTTATCTTAGTGGGTGATTTCAATATGCAAAATGTGCTATGGGTCTCATAATCTACTTGCCCTAGGGACAGAGTTGTTGAGAAGCCACAGGAGTTCTATATCCATAGCACTCTCAACACTACCTACTTCAGTACTGTTGCTGAATTATCCTCAGTCATAAACATTTCATTCTGATCTCCACCTCTAGCATATTTTTCTCAGTAGGAAGTTACTGATGACCATCATTCCAGTAACACTTCTCTGTCTGGATTCATCTAGCAGGTGGAATAGATGCTGAAATAATGCAGAACATTCTGGACTCCTCGCCATACCTGCAAAAGCTTTCAGAAATAGGTGTTATTCTGTGACATATTTGGGCACAAGGAAATTTAAGGAAATTAGCTAACTAGCAAGTATGGCAGCCAAAGAAGCATGCTGTTGCTTAATGGGCCACTCCCTTACATGTTATCACTAGACCTCGGATTTTAGGTAAAAACCTATTTTGTTCCTGAGTTCCTATTTGCATAAAAATTTGTACTTATGCGTTTCATGACTATTTACACTTAATAGCGTTAATTCTATAGGACCTAAAAAAGCCTATTTCGACATTAGTGCCTATTTTTGCCTATTTCGGCTTTAATATCCTAAAAAGTGCCTATTTCATCATATAAGACAGTGGCTCCAAGTTTTTCCACGCTATACGACAGATGGAAAAAAAAATATTTTCTGCCCAGCGTGCAGCAAGGATGCTAGTTGATATGCGCTCATGCTTCGTATTTGCCTAACACTTCAGTCTTTTTTTATTTTTTTATATCGCTATCCCTGTTAATACCAAATACTCTTTATAGATGTTTTATTATTCATATGTAAAAAATAGATCACGGATCCTTAGGCTAAAACCTATTTTTTTTCCTAAGCTCCAATTTGAATGTAAGTTGGTACTTATGCGTTTCATCACTAACTAAATTGAATGCCGCCGTCCGGTGTGGCCGTGCGGTTCTAGGCACTTCAGTCTGGAACCGCGTGACTGCTGCGTTCGCAGGTTCGAATCCTGCCTCAGGCATGGATGTTTGTGATGTCCTTAGGTTAGTTAGGTTTAAGTAGTTCTAAGTTCTAGGGGACTGACGACCATAGATGTTAAGTCCCATAGTGCTCAGAGCCATTTAAACTGAATACCATTAGTTCTATTGGACCTAAAATTGCGTATTTCGACGTTGACCCCTAATTTTGCCTATTTCAGCATCAAAATCCTAAAAAGTACCTATTTCGTTAATCTGACAAACAGTTCTTGTGTTTTCAAAGATTAGAAAAAGGAAGTAAACTTAGGGTTTTACGTCTCGTCGAAGTCGAAGGTCGTTAGAGACTGTTTACAATTCCTTTGCTTGGCTTACTACCAACAGCACTCGGCACGGTTGAATGTTCATCCATCTAAGTACGCGCCAAGCGTGACAGTGCTTAACTTCGGTGAGCGAATGGGAACTGGTCAAAGATCTGAGTTACACATTAGAATCGAACGTGGGAGTACTAAATGTTATATTTGAAAATATTTCGTTTGTAGGGTTTTGGCCAGCTGTGTATTTTCGCAAAGAAACTGTTTCCTAGGCCTTAAGCTGAGTACGGATTAAAAAATCACAATGTTAATCGTAGACGCCCTCTATAGCTAAATTACTGCCCTTCGCGCATTTTCTCGCTGCTGTCTACAGGCAGTCCTATCAAACTACTCTGTTTCGTGAAAGGTATTATAAGTGAATTTTCCAGTTCGAAAAATAATTTGCCAATAGTGAAATGTTTTCATCTGAAGCACTGGTAGATTCCATTCGCTTGTTCAGAAGGGGCGGCCATCTGTCAGGTGCCATTTGTCCAGCAACGAGTACGGACCTCCTATCGCTCCCACGCACCGCAATAAAAGGAACAAAAACAGGTCATCGTTCACTTTTTACCCAGCGAAAACAAATCCGTACACTGTGTAGCGACCGACGTGTTAAGTGTTACTGACGTTCTAAGTGCAAAATAAATTCTAGTTTCTGTGTGAGAATACTACGCCATGCCGAAAACAACTAGTTCAAAGTCTACTCATATAAAGCAGTAGCTGCAATATTTTCCACATTATACAACAGATGGGAAAATTATTTTCTGCCAAGCATGCAACAAGGAGATTAGTTGATGTTTTCCTTAGCCTTCTTATTTTCCTGTCACTTAGGATTCTTTTTTATCGCTATCCTTTAGTAATACGAAATACTCTTTATATGCAATTCTAAACTGCATTTCCCTTTTCTCTCGTATTAGGTTTCGAGTGTAAAGAAATCTCACTTAACTCAGCATTCAGATGGAATCGCACATAAAGCTAATGTTGAACAAAAGTCAAAATTGAAGCAAAGTCATTTAACCAATAAATCTGGTGAATCCTCCGAGAAAAAACAAGTTCTGCAGTTATTTGTGTCATGCACTTGTGGCAGCAAACATCCCCTTTCGGAAATTAGAAAACCCTATTTTCAGCGGTTTTCTTGAGAAGTACTGCCATCAGTCTATTCCTGCAGAGTCAACTTTATGTAAGAATAATGTGGATTCAGCTTACAATGTTGCATTGCACAGAATCCGAGATGATGTTGGAGAATCTTGTATATGGATTTCTGTGGATGAAACTACTGACAGTCTTGGCTGTTACATTGCAAACCTGATTATTGGCAAGCTAGATCCAGATGCTCCATCCAGGGCTCATTTGATTTACTCAAAACAGCTTGCAAAAAAAACCAACAAACAATAGCACAGTTTGTGAACAATGGGCTTAAGGTGCTATACCCAAACGGAGTGGATGAGAATAAGGTACTTCTGGCCGTCACTGATGCTGCTGCATATATGATAGCAGTGTTTCAACTATTAAAAGTATTCTGCCCATTGATGCTGCACGTAACTTGTGTAGTGCATGGGATCAAACGCATAGCAGAGCAAGTAAGGCTACAATTTCCTAAAGTAAATAAAGTAATATCTATGATGAAGAAAGTTTTTGTTAAGGCACCATCAAGAATACAGGCATTCAAAGAACGGCTTCCAGATGTCCCATTGCCGCCAGAGCCTGTTGTGACCCGCTGTGGCACGTGGGTGATAGCAGCAGAATACTATAGTACGCATCTCTCAGCTGTCCAGAAGGTGGTTGAAAATATACCGGAGGATGCTGCATCCATAACTGCAGCAATGGAGTTACTCAAAGATTATTCTCTAAAACGGGACTTATCTTGCATTAGGGCCCACTACACATTTATGGCAAGAATAATTTCACAATTAGAAGGCTCAGGGAGACCTATCTACGACAATATTTCTTTGCTTGAAGAAGTCAAAATGAAAATTAACGAAGCACCAGGTGAAGTAGGGGAAAAAGTAGGGCAAAAATGCAAACGGTTTTTCAGAATAACACTGACCTGAAGGAGTTGTGTGCAGCTGCTGACATACTTAGTGGAAAATCCAGCACTCCTGACTACAACATTCCTGTCCAACATGTGCCGAAAATGAAGTACGCCCCTGTCACATCTGTTGATGTAGAACGTTCTTTTTCAGTGTATAAATTGATTCTGACTCACAAGCGCCACAGTTTTTCACTAGAAAACCTAGAAAAGATTTTGGTTATTTATTGTGAAGCCAACTATGGTCAGAATATGTTAAACTACGAATGTATTAATTAAACCGTTGCCACATTTTTATTACGGAGATCTATCTTGCAGGAACTCAAAAATATTTGGAGTTATGTTCATCATTAATGTTGTAGATTGCTGTGCTCTGTAACTGTGTAAATATTCATGCTCCTTATTTTAATGAATAATAAGATGTTCATACTGTCAACACTGTGTATTTTAATTTATTTTTATTTTCTCTGCATCATTTTTATTAGAGCCTATTATAGGTTTTATATAGCCTAAATGAACTACTGAAGGAGCCTTTTTTAGGTGCCTAAAACACACTTTTTTACGACCTAAAAATCCGTGGTCTAGTTATCACTTTCTACTGAAATAGAGAGCCATGGGGAAAAACTATGAGTAGAAATGGTGTGGCTGATAAAGGCGGCTACTTAGGTGTGGCAGATATCCTTCTGTCCATATAAATGGAGTGAATTTTTCCTCACTTATTTGGGGATTGGACACAGGCGGATGACCAACGGCTGGCTTCTTGAGAGAGAGAGAGAGAGAGAGAGAGAGAGAGAGAGAGAGAGAGAGAGAGAGAGAGAGAGAGAAAGAAAGAGAGAGAGAGATTTGCGTATAGTCTATGAAGGAATGATTCCCGCAAAGAAACTTTCAGTAGCAGAGCAGAATGAGTACTTTTATAAACCTCCATGACAGATGAAAACTATACTGGACAGTCCTTCAAACAGGATTTTTGGTCTTTCCAGTTTAATCCAGTTTCTGCTGTAGTATGAAAGTTTCATTCTGGAACTGCACTACAAGGTTGTGGAAGGCATAGTTTGCCTTATCATGGCTTCCAGTATTGTTTTTCTAGTGAGGTGCATGAGATAGCTTCACTGGAATTTAGAAAAAAATCGTAGAGGTGTGGACTTATTTTAGTTCTGTTAGGTCTTGAACTGTACTCATAGAATTAATTTAAAGAGATCCACTTCAGTTGTCCTAACAATTATTCAAATCACATCTGGTTTCGGGGTAATGAAATCGCATCTGCAGGTGTATAAAATTATTGTATGTGATAACACACAATGTGCAGTTGGGCTAGTCAGTGCAGGGGCACCAGATCACTTCATCTTGGCAAAATCTGTCTGCCGTTGGGCAGTCACACACATGAATGTCAACCATGTTGACCACGTTGGCCAGTCATGGTTGGCACTCATACCATGCACCTGTCCGACAGCAGACAGTTTCCACCTAGATGCAATGATTTGGAACCCTTGCACTGACTGGCCTGACCCCATATTATGCATCCCCAAATACAATAATTGTATACACCTGAAGAAGGGATTTTAATATTCCGACATCAGTCGTAGTTTGAATAATCATTAGTACAACTGAAGTGGATCTCTTTAAATTAATCATGCTTCTCAGTTGCGGATGTCCTACATACCAAATCATGTAATTATATAGTTCAAATAATAGAGCATTGAACGTGAAATACAAAGATCCAATTTTGATATCTGATGCAGCACACAGTTTCAATGTTTTGGTGAGATTCTGTATACTACATTACAAAGTAAATGTTTTGTTATCACGCCTGCTATAAGCTGTGCGTGGAAATGGCAATGACTGATGGTACTTGTTTTCTGATTTTCATTTTCCTCTTGTAGTATTTC
The DNA here is from genome assembly GCF_021461385.2 of Schistocerca piceifrons. Taxonomy (NCBI): domain Eukaryota; kingdom Metazoa; phylum Arthropoda; class Insecta; order Orthoptera; family Acrididae; genus Schistocerca; species Schistocerca piceifrons. The sequence continues at coordinate 306,362,636 of NC_060149.1, forward strand.
TGAAGTGTTCTGTGATGGTTGTAGATTGCTGTAGTGACAGATCTTACTAGATTCTATCGAGGGAAATGGATTGCTGCCAGTGTGGTTTGCACAGTTGAGACAGTAGTCACAAATGTCTTAGGGGTTTATAGAGCAATTGTATACAAGATACAGTGGATACTTTATGGTGTGACATTACTTCAGTATCAGGTTTGGAATAATACCATATATAAAACACAGGCAGAGTACTGGTGCTGTTATTTGCAGGGGATTTCATGATGACATTTAAATTTTGAAAAATGTTACTTGGCTTTTGGTTGTGATGACCAGTAGAACATGATTAATGGCAAACATGATAATTATCATAATCAAAATGGAGTATCATGTTTCCTGCTCTCTTCACAGCAATACTCAGTTGTGCTACATATGTTTTGACTTTAGACTGCTTTCATTCGTGTTACGGGGATTCTCAATAGCTTCATAAAGTGGATATAATGTTTAATAAATGCATATAGCGTTTTCATATCCTGAACGGAATAATAATGTTATGTATTATAGGTTAAAAGTTACTAATGCCATTGATCTCTTGGTGCACAGGAACCAAAATAATTCAGGTGAACAGTCTAAATATTTACAAGGAGAAACCAATAGAAAAGCAGCAAACATTTTAGTCAAGAAGACCCTGACTGAAACTAGTGGAAGCTTTAAAAACATAAGGATATCATTTCTGCAGCAGATCAGAAAAGACAGGTGAGATCCCTGCATGATCTCTCTCTGTCTCTCTCCTGTCTGTCTGTCTGTCTGTCAGAGAGTCAGAGAGAGAGAGAGAGAGAGAGAGAGAGAGAGAGAGAGAGAGAGAGAGAGAGAGAGAGAGAATGCATTCAAACAACTTTGTGCTGTCATGTAGTGAGCCAGTTTCTTCTTAGCTTATGTGCTGTTCTGTTCCTTACAGGAAATGCCAAAGACTCCTGCGTGACTGTGCGTGTATACTATGGCTCACAATCAAAGGTAAACATTTTCAAAATGATAATTCTAAGTAACTTGGAAATTTTGGTGTTTCTTTAGATTTTTCTCTATTCTAATATTTGAACTAATTTTATTGAGAAGTCTAGATGCCTCACACACACAATCTACTGGGTTTCTGCACTATTAACCTCTGGAAAATGGTATTTGGAAGGGAGTGAGAAATTCATTAGGGATAAACTGTAGGAAACCTGTTCTAGGACTGAATTAAAAATGGAAATAAAAATGATCTTAGCACATGTAGAAAGTTTATCCACAATTACAATTGTGTTTAATTTATCATGTCAGTACACATTTTGACCGTATGTTCGTCTTCAGATAGCCTGTAGTAAGAAAAGTTATTACATAACTTCTCGGATATAGTAAAATATGTTGCAATACTAAAGGAACAAAATTTATAAATACAATAATAACAGATGGAATATAGCTACCAGTTGTGAAATAAATATTTCACCTTATTGTGTATCTCCAACTTATCATAATCCATCCACAGATGTTGTCTAGTAAAGATATCCATAGGCTGATATGCAGCTGCTAGTTGTGTTCTGAATTATGATGGACTGTAGCCAGTTGAGTGCATATGTACCACTTCTCTCTCTTACTAGCATAATTGAAAGTCTACATTTTATTTATACAGATATAATTAATTACATATTGGTTTCCATTAGTGAAAACAGTTAAATGAAAGTCTGAGGTAATAAAATTAGGCCTACTTAAACTGCAACTATTTTCTTTAGGAGCCATCAAAAACATACAGTAAAGACACCAATCACATTATTTAAGGTGGACACATGATCTGCAACAACTCACAGCAAGCAGTGTTGCTGCATCAGTTTCTTGTGTTGTCTCACTTGGTGGCTGTCGCTCTATAATTGATAAATTATGGGGAATCTTGTGTCTTATATCCATGTAAACAATTGCCTTTCGCAGAATGCTTAAACTACCATTTAGTGACGCTTAAATACAAGAGAAGTTTAATATATGAAACAGGTCATCACAGTGATGGATTTTAGATCAACAGAAATTGTTAAACTTCATCTCTGAAGTTCTCCAGAGAAAGTATTATAAAACCACAAGATTAATATTAATCGTAGGGCATTGTAACTCTACAGAACAACATTATCTTATTTCTTATTGCAAATGATTGATAATATGTGGTAAATACTGTTTAAAGCCAGGAAACATAACAGAAAGCCAGTTAGGTATGAGATGACTTAAAACGGCACATATGAAGAATTTATTTTTAATTACACCTTGAAAGAAGTTCTAAAGGAAAGTGTGATTAAAATCTTTTGTGTTGTAAAGTAGACTGAATATTTCTATTTCTTCTAGCAAATTCATTAGGTTTCCCTTCTGAAGTCTGGGGAGAAAGTCTAAGTTACCATCATTACGTATTGCAATGTGATTTTGTGTTCTTAAGTGCGACCCAGATATTAGCTTAACAGCCTTCATCTTTTCTGTGTGCTGTTTACACTTGATGACAAAATTTTTTTCAGTTTGCCCGATGCATTATCACTATCTCAATATCTTAGTGTATAAATACCAGAGTTTTGATAAATTGCCAGCAATTTTTTTCTTTATTGTGTTCTCTTACCTTTTATAATATGTTTTCTGAGCAAAAAGAAATTTTTATACCACACTTCTTAAAACAGTTCAAAATTTTGTCTTAAGTACACAACTAGTTTTGGCCAAACAGTTATCTTGTGGCAGGACTTCTCAGATTTGTCACATCATTTGCTTTAGCTAAAGAAACTATTTTCAGATGTGGGTAACTATGCAGACAGGGGCACTTCATGGCCAAACTAGTACTTTCACATGCAAATGCGATTGCAAAATCTTTGTCTGTACTAGTACTGTGACTAATACCTTTGCAGTTCTTGGGTGTGGATACTAACAAAATTTACAAGTAACCATGCAAATTAGTCGCACATTATTTTGAGTGTGACTAATAATGAATTAGAAGGGGCTTGAGTCCTCCTCCTCCTACTTACTACTACTACTACTACTACTACTACTACTACTACTACTACTCCTATTGATCCTATTGTTGTAACCATACTTCTTATTCCAGCTTCTGTTTTGTTTCAGGTCAGAACTGACATCTGAGAAATTAAGACATCAGTATGAGGGCCAGTTGAATAAGTATACAAATGTTGTTAAAGGATGGCAGTATCGATGGTTTGTTTTGAATCCAGAAAGTGGCACACTGAATTATTATTTGGTACGAATTAGTATTATATAAAACTATAGTGATCTGCACTTTCCTCATGTCCTTGTTAGACTGTAGCCGAACCTAAACACTCTCCATGATATCTTTTGATTTTTAGTACTCTGCCATTTCATTTGTATGAAAAGGCTCTTTCATGCTGGATGTTTGAAGAGTAGCAATGCACACTTGGAACTTGAATGGTGTCGAATATTATGCAAAAGTGTAAATATGAATAATGAGACATAAATGTCCTATTGCCTTTTTCTAAAAAGGGTCCATCATTGATTATGAGAATAGTAGTCCAGAAGTAAGTTATGATGTCTTTACTGAAGCTCATTGTTGGATTTGGATCTAGTTAACTATGCAGATACAATCCATTCCATGATTATCAAATTTTTAGTTCGATAGTGAGTCACATTTTGAAGAAAAGATACTGATACAGTAACTACAAATAAACTGCTGTACCAGAAACACTTTTGGAAGACAGGGATGAAGGAAACCAATATGTTTTTCACTTTCAAACTCAACTGTGTGTTTCGAGAGCGATGGAGGGCTAAAAATTTTAACCAAAATCTGCCTATTAAGAGCTCATACATAAAATATTGTGTAAAGCTCGGCTCCCTCTGTTCATCCATGAGGCAGAGAAGAATGTGAAATGTTACTCTCATGTGGATTTTATATTCCTTTACTTTAAGATGGATTTTTGTTCTGTTTCATGTCAATAAGATACGCACTTACAATATAACTGGTGATGTATGGAACTGTTTCTCATAAGGTGTATGCCAGTATACTAGTATCTCTGTAGCTGAAGAATTATCATAAATGTATGTAACATAAGGTGTGTCCATTGGGAAATAACGCACCACTACTGTTTACAGTATGGATGCAGGGTGCCCAAAACCTACAGGGTCTGCTTTATACAGACAATTAATTATTGAAAATTGGGCACTTTGAAGTATGGAAGCAATAGTCACAGAGAATATTTCAATTGTTACAACGTCTTAAATGGGCATGACATGTGAGGCATGTGTTTGTAAAATGCTTATTTTTCATAACAAACAACTGCTTGCTGCTTCAGCATTAGTGTTATTACTTTGAGAAACAATAATGATTCATTTGTGATGTGTCAACAGTGAAGTTTACTACAGTTTACAGTTCATGTTATGTTCACAAATATGGTGCATTACACATTAAAGGAATTTGCAGTAGTGCATTTAGTATATGTTGCAGCAGAATGTTGTGCCTGAAAAATCTGTTCTCTACAAACCACTGTGAAGTGCATGGCAGAGGGTATGTTTCATTTTATTAGTTATTGGGGAATTTCCTGTTTCATTCACATATAGAATGTGGAACTGTGGAAAGAATGACTGTTTAAATGCCTCTTTGTGCACTGTAATTAATCTAATCCTGTCTTCATGATCCCTATTTTAGTGATACTTAGGAGGCTGTAGTATATTAGTACCATCATCGTTTAAAGCTGGTTCTTGATATTTTGTAAGTAGTCTTTCTTGAAAAAGTTAATGTCTATCTTCAGTAGTCTTCCAGTTAAGTTTCTTCAGTGCCTCTGTGACACTCTACCACAGGTCAGACAAACCTATGATCATTTGTGCTACCTGTCTCTGTAAACGTTCAGTATCCCCTGTTAGTCTTATTTGGTATGCGTCCCTCACATTTGAGTAGTATTCTGTGGTGGGTCACATGAGTGACTTGTAAGCAGTGTCCTCTGCAAAGTGATTGCATTTCCCCAGCATTGTACTGATAAACCAAAGTCTGCCACCTGCTTTACCCATGACTGAGCTGAGTGAACCTATGTGATCATTACCTTTCATATCCCCACAAAGAGTTACACCCAGGTATTTGTATGAGTTAGCCAATTCCAACTGTGACTCATTGATATTATACTTGTAGGATACTACATTTCCTCATTTTATGAAGTGTGCAATTTTCCATTTCTGTACATTTAATATGAGCTGCCAATCTTTCAGTATCTAATGTGAGAAAAGTGCAAGTATGGTTTCACATGCTCGATGTTTTCAAAATCCATTCTGTTTGCCATGGAAGATGTCATTCTGTTACAGATATCTCATTATATTTGAGCTCAGAATATTCTAAGATTCTACAACAGATGGATGTCCAGGGTATTGTATGGTAATTTTGTGGCTCACTTCTGCTGCCCTTGTAGATGGATGTGTCCTGTGATTTCTTCCAACTTCTGTGAATGATTTTCTTTGTTTGAAAGATCTACGAGAGACAGGCTAGCTCAGCCAGAAATCCAGTATAGAATCTGTTAGGGATTCCATTGATTGCTGGAGCATTGTTAAATTTTAACAATTTCAGCTGCTTCTCAATGCCACTGACAGTAATACTCATTTCACTCATGTTTTCAGTGGTGCAGGGATTAAAGCTGTGGTAATGCTCCAGAATTTTCCTTTGTAAAGGAACATTTGAGAACGAAGTTTTTGACATTGTCCTGCTACAGTAGTCATTGAAGGCTTAATGCATTGCTGTCTTGACAGCCAAATGGATTTCATTCAGCATCTCTCTATCTATAGCCCTATGCTGTGTTTTACACCTATTACTTGCAGTAGTCTGTTTCTTTAGAAGTTTCTTTGTGGTGACTGTATATCACAGAGGGTTCTTCCCACCATGAGCTGTTGTACTGAGTATGTGCCTATCCAGTGTGTGGTCAACTATTCTTTTAAACTTGAGCCATAGTTACTTTATATGCTCCTGTCATGAGATAAAAGTTTCAAGTTACATATTGAGATATTAAATTACTGCTTCTTTATCTGGTTTACTGAACACATAAGTATTTCTAGTAGTTTCTGCCCTTTGTACTTTGGTAGCCATTACTGTTACAGCTGCCTCATGCTCACTGATATGTGGACACCCTGAAAGAGGTCAGGTCTATTTGTGGCCATTAGATCTAATGTATCTTCATCATCAGTGGGATTCGAAACTATCAGTTGTAGGTAGCTTTCAGAGAAGGCATTCAGTTATATTTCCTATGTTGTCTTGCCATGCCCACCACTAACAGAACTATAAGTGCCCCAGTTGATTTTTGAATGATTCAAGTCTTCTTTAATGATTACAGTATGATTTAGGGAACTTAAAATACAAGTGAACTGAGGTTTTTCTATTTTTTTCATTTACATCAGGAGGCAAGTTCGGTGATATGTAAAAAGCACCAGTTATTACAATTTTATGCCCACCCTCGATACTGAGTCTTTTGCAAACAGTCTCACTTGCTACTTCAGTTTCTATGTTGGCAGATTAGAGTTTCTTGTCTATTGTGACACACACCACCTCTGTTCCCCATCAGCCTATCCTCTCGATACACACTTAAATTTCCCTAAATATCTCACTGCTATCAACTTGAAGTTTTAACCAGCTTTCTATAGCTAGTATTGTGTGAGCTTCAGTGTTTTTTAGGAGCACACCGAACTGTGGCACTTCGTTGTGGATGCTTTGACAATTACCCACTAGGTATTTAATACTCTTGCCTTTGGCGGGCATTTCCTTGAATCTTACACTGATACTTCAGCATCTCCTACAGCTGTCGTTATCTGGACTGAATGGAAAGTTGCCTAATCTAAAAATATCTTGTGTGCACTCCACACACTGTCAGTTGCTTGAGCAGCACTTTGATTTGTAATGCACACCAGACCCATTTTGGGGGACCTTACAGTCCTGAAACGTATGGTGGAAGTCTAGGAAGGCACAGGCTAGCTGGTCATAGAGCCTATGCAGTTTCTGGGTCAAGCCTTCTACATGCCTCAGAACCAGGGGGCCACAATCTTTTCTGAGGACAATGCTGCAGATAGTGAACTTTGTTGAAACTTAGTGAGCAAGGTTGGTATTCTTAACCTTCTCAGCCAGTCACTGGAATAATCCAAGTATGACCTCTTGAGTCCAGACGACAGGAATGGTTTGTCCCCATGTGTGCCACAATCTGCAACTGGTTACACCTGGTTCTTCAGTGGCTGCCAGAATGTCCTCTTCAATGTGTTGAATGTGGCCACAAGGCACACACACTCAGTGCACATGGTGTTCCTTACCATCCCATGCTGCCGTTTCCCAAGGGGTACCATCATTCATCATGCGCTTGAACTGCCAATGATTAATGTATGCCTCCCTTTTGTGTTTGCCTCCCTGGACACAAAACACATCATTTTTCCCAACAGCTGAAGTGAATCTCACTGGCTCAGTTTTGGTTTCGGTGGAAGACAACACTTTGAACTCCTTGGTCAGAGCAGTGAGTGCGACATCTTGAGATTCCCTGGTCCCTATATCACCTGTACAGGATTCTTAGACCTCCCATTGACATGCCACTCAGTTACGGGTCCTGTATGTCCTGTAGAAGAGGCAGTTTCCAAGGGACAGGATATTGCTGGAGGTACCTTTGGTATTTTTGATACACGACTCTCGGTAGCCCTCCCAAAACACCCATTCGACGCATATTCCAATCACATGACAGTAGTCAGGGCAGTATCCAGCTTCTTACGAATGACCAGTATTCATCCTATGCCCAAGAACAGCATACACAGTGGGGCTGCATTGTACCTGGTACAAAATTATACAGAACTGTAAACAGATAACTTAAAACTAAGTGTGCCCATTCTCTTTTAAGTTATGGGTCTGATATGCTAAAATTATTCCCAGAAGCTTTTTACTGCTGAAGTGATTTGTAGCCAAGACGAGTTATCTATTATGACAACAGAGAAACTTATTGCAAAATTAACCATTTCTCTGAAACATTTTTCGGGTTATAGTCACTAACAAATTTGATAATACTGTTAATTTAATTAGTTATGTCCCCCATATATCATTTGAACAATTTGATTCTTTTATCAAAATGATGAACAAGTCAGGTCAGTTTACAGCCCCCTTTTTTCCTGGCTACCAGTTTTTCAGTAGAAATTTGTTTATGACAGATGCAGACAGTATATGCTTATGCCAAAAGAAGAAACATATGTGATACAGTAGATCTTTAGAGTAACTGCAAATCACAAATAATGATTCATCACAAAATAGATTTGAACAACTCTCATAACTTATGAAGATTCTCCATTTGCAAACATCTGAAAACTATTCTCATGATTTCTGATAATTGTCAAAAAATGTACATTTCTCCACATTGATACACACTGAATCTTTGGCTGCATGATTACTTAAATGAGAATACTACTGACAAAATTGCAACAGATGTTGTGGCCCAAAGTATATTTTTTGTGGCACACGATTTAGGGAAAATACACAATGTATCATGACACATGCATGAGTCTTGACACAGTCAACACAAAAAACACATTTAAATTTTACATCATGTTTCTGGAACCAACAAGGGAATGGTCCAATCCAGTGTGTCAAAACCTACCCTGAAATTTTTCACGCAGGTAGAATGCATCGAAAGGAGTGCACTGTCAATATGTTTGCTGCTAAGGCACACGGCAAGTATTTCAAAGAAATTAAAATTTCTCATTTTTCCCACATGAAGAACTGCTTCTAACAGCACTTTCTACAGCCCTTCCTGTGTAGCACTCAAATCAGTGAATAAGCAGATGTAGCTGCCAAGATGATGTAGCACCACATGGTGTTAAGTCCAAGGTGCATGCATGCGATTTTTAGTACTTATTCCATGCCAAGAATTCCTTACTTCATTAATTTTTTGAATAACTTGCAGTTCATTTCGACAGATAAACTGTTGCAGATGTAATTGTTACAAAGGTGACTACAAGAGCAGAAAAAATAAAGGCAGTCTATGATGTTACCTTACGGATGACTTCCATCAGTCAGGACTTTAATTTGTTGACATTAAATATTTTATAACAATTCCTGTAGCACAGTTCTGATGATAAATTTTGAATAATGTATATTTCACTAACAATGAAGTGTTATCGTTGTTTATTCCCTGTACTTGTCACAAAAATAGATAGTGCCTATTGGATGACGAAACAATCATTTTTCTTACATCAGCCACACCTGATAAAAGAAAGATTAATGCATTCAGGTGCTTTACAGAAATTACCAGTGTTATTTAGACTAAACTGGAATGTAGTAAGAAAAGGTGGTGGTTGTTGTTCTGCATATTGTGCTGCGTACCAGGCATACTTGATCAACCGGGTTCCCGGGTTCGATTCCCGGTGGGGTCAGGGATTTTCTCTGCCTCGTGATGACTGGGTGTTGTGTGCTGTCCTTAGGTTAGTTAGGTTTAAGTAGTTCTAAGTTCTAGGGGACTGATGACCATAGATGTTAAGTCCCATAGTGCTCAGAGCCATTTGAGCCATACTTGATCAAATTTGTAAAATGTGGTTATGCAAACTGTCAATGCAGAAATGACTGAAGTTTAACAATACTGTTCCGCTGATAAACCTGAAATGAAAAAGAGCTTTCAGAAATTATGTTATTCTACAGTTATCTGAAAAATGATGTACACTACTTGAAAACATATTTTATCGAGTGGGTGAATCACACAATTAATTTTGAGTGGAATCTGAATTACATTAACAGTCGTTTTGTAGTCCTCCTAAAGACCAAGGTGCCATTATGTCCAGGCCAAGAGCCTAACAAAAGCAACAAATTATTCTCTATAAATGGTAGGAAGACATTTTGGATGATACATTGAAAATTATTCTCTCCTATTTTTCCAGATTTTGCTACAGTGATTACAAGACTTTTACAAGTAATTATCCTTTTTTTTAAATTTTTTGTCCTAATTTGCGTGATGTTCCTGAAGACGAGAGAGAGTTGCGGAAGCAGTAATGCACTGATATATATCAAACGAATGATACATATCGTACAAATGTGTCATAGCATTCATCGACTCTACAAGCAACTCTGCCCTGCAAATACATGCGGGAGGGGGGGGGGGGAGATATCTCAGAATGCAGAGTGTAAGTAAAATAAATCCTTAGCTATGCAATCTAGTTTTCTGGGAGTAAAATGAATGTGCTCCCTTACTAAGGCAAAACAAGTGCATTATCCTAATGTTCTCTGTCTTTTTTAACTTGAAATGGTAGTGTGGTTTGCACAAAACTTGAATGATTGGCTTAATACACAGCTTTTAATGGATAACAAGAAGCTGCGTCTTCACGTCAGCTATGACTTTCTCTATAGTATTATCTATTAATGACATCTCCTCTACACTTTTACTTGAAGCAAACTTCATAATTTTGCGACTTCCATTTCTGTATAACTTCCTAAATCTTTTTAACCAGTTCAAAGAAGCGTGGAAATCAATAATATTCATCTCATTTGCAGTCCAGAGCACCCAGTCTTGTAGACTTCCCTTGGTAACGGTGCATTGACTCTCACAGGCTGTTCTAAATCTTTCAAATAGTTTTTCTTTCACTCTTTTGTCAGTTTCATTTTGGTGCATGTTTTGTACTTTGTGTAAATCTTTTTCCCATTAATGCAGTTCATGTTGAGATTTTATAAAATGGAACCAGATTTGCACACTGCTTAAGTTTAAGTGTTTTCTTTCTCACTGGGAGCTGTTACTGTACATGTTTTCTTTGGGCTTATAAGGTACTCTATTTTTGTTCTGAACTATAATTTTGACAAGTCATCGTTCAAACAACAATTCATGGAATCATAGTGTTATTTCCTGTTTCTTCCAATGTTTCCACAATTTCTACAGAAATGTTCACATTGTTGGAATGAATGTCCAAGAAATTAACTAATAAACAACAATTACATCGGTCTTCAGGAGAATTAGGTGATTTTGATCACATATCGGTACCACATTCTTCATATTTCATCTTAACAAGGTGGAAAGCATTAATTGGGTTCCACATTACTGTGAACCTCTGGAACGTGCCAAAAGGCAGATGCTATTAGCTACATATACCAAGAAGTCACAAAGAAAATTAATTCAGTTTTATCTCTACTGTTAACACTTAGTGATACTGCGAAGATGACTGCCAATTGCACTGAAGCACCATTCAGATACAGTGATATGTAAACAGGCAGAATACAGCGCTGCAGTCGGCAACGACTGTATAAGACAACAAGTCTCTGGCGCAGGTCTTAGATCGGCTACTGCTGTTACAATGGCAGGTTATCAATATTTAAGTGAGTCTGAATGGTGCGTGAGCAATGGGACACAGCACCTCCGAGGTAGTGATGAAATGGGGATTTTGCCATATGACCATCACACAAGTGTACCGTGAATATCAGGGATCTGGTAAAACATCAAATCTCCAACATTGCTTGTGGCTGGAAAAAAATCCTGCATGAATGGGACCAATGATGACTGAAGAGAATTGCTGCAGATTTCAATGTTGGGCCATCAACAAGTGTCAGCATGTGAACCATTCAACGAAACATCATTGATATGGGCTTTTGGAGCCAAAGGCCCACTGTGTACCCTTGATGACTGCATGACACAGAGCCTTATGCCTTGCCTGGGCCCGTCAACATTGACATTGGACAGTTGATGACTGGAGACGTGTTGTCTGGTCGGACGAGTCTCCTTTCAAATTGTGTTGAGTGGATGGACATGTACGGGTATGGAGACAAGCTCATGAATCCATGGACCCTGCATATCAGCAAGGGACTGTTGAAGTTGGTGGAGGCTCTGTAATGATATGCGGTGTGTGCAGTTGGAGTGACCTGCACCCATTGTGCATTCTGACGGGCTTGGGCAATTCCAGCAGGAAAATATGACATCCCACACATCCAGAGTTGCTGCAGAGCGGCCCCAGGAACACTCTTCTGAATTTAAACACTTCTGCTGGCCACTAAACTCCTCAGACATGAACATTATTGAGTGTATCTGGGATATCTTGCAACATGCCGTTCAGAAGAGATCTGCTCTCCCTTGTACTCATACGGATTTATGGACAGCCCTGCAGGGTTCATGGTATCAATTCCCTTCAGCACTATTTCAGACATTAGTCAAGTCCGTGCCACACAATGTTGTGACACTTGTGTGTATTTGCAGGATCCCTACATGATATTAGGCAGGTGTACCAGTTTCTTTGGCTCTTCAGTGTATTATGAATATTAAACGAGTTCAAATTTGAGCGAATAGTAACTGTGCACAATTGTGTCTGAGAAACTATCAATGGAAACTGAAATTCTCTTTACAAATTATGATTGAATTGTGCTGAGGTTCCTGGTCTTTCATGACATTGCTCTACTCACAGTGTGTCTTGGCAGCTAAAATTTCGACATTATGATTTGTTAGGTGTATTCTTCCTGTATAAAAAAGTTCAGGACACGTTTCGACCTGTTGGATTCAACAGTTCCCTTGTAAGTTTTTGAGACTATTTTATCTGGTACACATGCCTTCTTTTGGTTCCTCCCATGTGCGGAAATAAGCTTGTTGTGTATACTGTGTAAGTCATTGATTGCATGTGTTTTATTCTTCTGTAAAGACTCACCTCTTCTTCATGCTTGTTACTTGCAAAATTCAGTATGTAAAACTTTAAGGAAATGATTTTTATTTTTGATGAGATGACATCTCACACTTCAAATGGGGTTCTGCCTTCTATGTAGAGGATAACATGATTTACACTGACATAAAATTCCTGTTTAATATCAAAGTCTTTGCGTGGATTATAAGTTGCTGTTGAGTGGTTAGCTCATACATCTTTTTGTTTCATAATCATCAGCCACATCCAACAGCGGACCCACACTGAATTTATTTTTCACTTAGGTAGGGGAATAGCCTTTGGATTTATTTTTAATTGTATTCTACTAATTAATTATTGCTGAGCAAGTCATTATTCAGAAGTGACAGTAGTGACAGAAGCAATGATACTTAGGGATTAAAAATACAAATAACTTGAACTGGAATGATCACCAAATAATTTTGTGGGGAAGCAAACCAAAGACTACAATTTACTGGCAGAACATTTAGAAAATGCAGCAGGTCTACTAATGAGACTGTTTACACCACACTTGTCTGCCCTCTTTTGGAGTAATTCTGTGCAATGTGGGATCTGCATCTGATGGGACTGACAGAGGACATCAAAAGGGTCCAAAGGAGGACAGCTCATTTTGTATTATCGTGAAATAGGGGAGAGAGTGCCATGATCATGATACATGAATTGGGGTGGCAGTCATTAAAATAAAGGCATTTTTCATTGCAACATGATCTTCTCGTGAAATTACAATCAGTAACTTTCTCCTCCGATTGCGAAAATATTCTGTTAGCACCCACCTATTTAGGGGGAAATGACCACCAGGGTCAATCGAGGGAAATAAAAGCTCACACAGAACAATTTAAGTGCTTGCTTTTCCCGCGAGCTGTTCAAGAGTGGAACAGTAGAGAAATAGCTCAAAGGTGGTTTGATGAACCCTCTGCCAGATAATTAATTGTGAATGGCAGAGGAATCACATAGATGTAGATATAGTAAATGAAGAAAAACTGTATTAATGATGAATGTGTTGAATATGTTGTGTTTATCTTTCCTTATCATTATTGAAAACATATGATTCAATTTCCTTTCTGTGTTGTACATCTGAAACTTGAAATTCCAGGTTGCTGGTTTGAGAAGAAATTATGTACCTTTCATGTTATTTGATGTATTTGTAATTCATAGAATATAACCTTTGAGTGGAAATATTAAGTGTTGCATTAAATTTCTTACCTAGAATGAAACTGAAAAAAGACAGAGACCAAGGGGCTCAGTTCACCTCGCTGCAGCTGTTATATCACCAAGTGATGAAGACAGTAACACTTTCACTGTCAATTCAGCTAGTGGTGAAATGTTCAAGCTGAGGGCAGCAGATGCAAGATCACGGCAAGAATGGGTTAATAGGATACGTGCTGTAGCTGAAATGCATACAATGGCTATAGCTCAGGTACATCAGCTTTAAATTTGTTGTTGTTGTTCTTGTTTGTGTGGTGCTTTTATTGAATAGCTTTTTCTTTGGAATTCCTATCCGTTAACTATGTTGGCATTAATATTGGTAACAGGGATTTTTTTTCCACTGCATAGCTGTTTGTTGTTTGTTAACATTAAGTGATTGAGTTGCTCCACGCTGGTGCACAAAACTTAAGGATGAAAGTAAGGACAAAAGTAACAATGATGTGCCATTGCCAAGTAATATAGCTCAATGGAACTTGGACCATAAATAGAAAGAACTGCTACAGTGTAGTACAGAAGGTAACTGAAAGGAATATGCAGTGAGACAAATGGAAATAATCGGTAAGGAGTTCTCATGGTAGAGCATTCCATTCATGTGACTGTGCAGTTGACAACTGCTGGTTAGTTATTAGTGCATGTAGATGTGCTCCAATACATTTCAACACATCACACATATGCTCAATGGGATTTCAGTTGGGGAGAATGGGCAGGTCAGTCGATTTGTTGAGTATCCTGTCATTCCAAGAGCTGCTCCACCTGTGCAGTTTGATGAGGTCGCATATTGTCACCCATAAAAATGAAGTTGGGGCTGTATGCACCCTTGAAAAGACACAACCTCTGCAACATTATGCCTCCACACATTAAAACATGGGAACCGCCAAAATGGTCATGTTAGACAATATTCCTGGATGCATTACATGTTCCCACCTCTTACCGTATGGTGCTATATCCAGCATAGTCGAACATCATTCTGGTGCTCCAGCTTTTATGATATGGGGAGGCATAATGTTGCATGGGCTTACTGACCTCCAAATCTTTGAAAATAGTACACTCATTGGAGTACATTGTAACACTGTACTCCTTCCACATGTGCAACTTTTGAGGGGTGCTTTTGATCCTGACTCCATTTTTATGGATGACAGTGCGTGACTACTTTGAACAGTGCAAGAGGAGGAGCTCTTGGAATGAGAGAATGTTTGGTGAATGGATTGTCCTGCGCGTTCCCCTGGCTTAAAGCATATCAAGGATGTGTGGGATGTGTTGGGAAACATATTGCAGCATGTCCACGTGCACCAGTGACCATCTAGCAGTTGTCAATTGCACTGGTGGAGGAATGGAATGTTACCAACCTTGTTTCCTGCATGCGAGCATGTTGCAGAGCATGCATTGCCATTCATAGCGATCACACAACCTGTTAAGAACCATGTCCTGCCTTTTGTAATGTCCAGGGGACATTATGAATCACAGCGACTACAGTGTTTTATTGTCTTTGACTGAAAGTTTCATTTCTGTTTCACCTTATTGTATATTTCTTTTAGTTCTCTTCTGTGCTAAATTTTAGGAGTTCTTTCTATCTATGGTCCAAGTTTCATCAAGCTATATTACTTGGTTTTGACAAGTCATGCAAAAGTTGCATTCATCCTTAATTTCTGCACACCACTACAGTAGTAGTATGTGGGCAATGATAAATAAAAAAAAGTAACTTGTAAATAAGTTGAAAGTTGAGTCGAAGAGAGTTCATGGGAATTGCATCAGTGCTCAAGACCACTCATTACTGATTAAATGAATTTAAATGTGGTACATAGCACAAAAACATGTAGATTTGAAACATTATAAATGCCAAGTTTAGATTTCTTTTAAAGAAATATTTGATAAAAATTATGTTATTAAGATAGAGTACCATTAAATTAAGAGTAATGATATTGTTGACATATTACATGTGTCATGTAATAACTTGTATGAAATGCTACATTTGGAGTAGTTGAGTGTAATGGATGCTGCATTTGTTGACTTGTGTGCACAGATGCTCAAGAGAAGACCATTTTAAAATCATGTTACAGCATAATTCTAAAGCGTTTGGTATCTTCTGTGATTGAAGACAAAATGTAGATCTCCACTACACCCTGAGATTCAATTGCCTTCAAAACAAGGAGTTAGCAATTGTGAAAGTGCACAATAAATAAATAAATAAATAAATATTTGATTGGTGAGAAAAGTGAAGGAAATCTATTTGTGTAATGTCCTTTTAATTGACTGTGAATAATGGTAAAACAGAGGCTCTTATTTCAGAGCGTTATGGACTGCCTAAGTGATTGGTTGAAGCAGAAATGACAAAGATTAGCACCATGACCATGTGTCAGCTTTCACTGCCACCACTATAACAGTAAAAGTGCAGTAGCTTGGCTTTTAACTAGTTCGCCCTCACACAGTACACCAGATTTGTTTCTATGTGACTATTTTCTGTTTCCTTCTAAAAAAGAAGTTCTTTGTGGACATAAATTTTTGGTCAGCAAAGAGACCAGTTTTGCTGTAAACGAGCACTTGCAATCAACCTGCCCAACATTAATTTTCTTGTAAATGAAGTGCTAATTTAGTATAAATTAATGTAATTTAGAACACAGCCTTTAATTTTGTCACCTGGAAGAAGCAGTTTTGCGATTATGAGCAATTGCTCTTACTGAAAACTGCAAATGTTTCCCATTGTTATTATTCATACCATTTGTGCAGCTCTGTGATGAGAGGTATTTGGCGTATGTATAAAACTAAACAGTTGATTATACATTTTCATGAGAGTTTTTAAAGCCTCATTATGACATCTTGGCAAATTATAGCTGTGTTGTTATTTGTAGAAACATTTTGTTTTTGTGGCACAGAGTAATCCACCATTACCACCACGGGAGCACATTTCCCTTGTACATGCTCCAGCACCTGTTTCACAAGTGCAGTACTCTCTAGAGCTGCTTGATGCATTTGCTACGGTGCGTGATCACATACATCGTGCAGAACAGTCTTGTCAGCTTATGAGCCAGGAAATTGAGGAGCTACCAGCTTCAGGTAGGTACCTTGAAGGAAAAATGTATGAGCTTCAATCTTTTTTTTTTTTACCAGACAGTATAGTTGGTTTTTGGGTCCAACAATCAACAGCCACCATTCTGTTACAAATCTGACCATGATCTTACACACAATGACTGTCAAATATAAGTTATTATCAAATTGTACATCACCTTTTTTTATATTTGGTTTTGAAACCCTCTTTGATTATTCGGATATCCAGACAATAAAATGATACCAAGATGCAATTCCATGACTGAGATCAAAATTGGGCAGAGGCAGGCTACTCACTGTTGATGTTGGTGTTCTTGATCACATTAAACTATGTATCATGCTGAGGTTCCTGGCCTGTCATGGCACTGCTCTACCATTAGCCATTCAAATTTGCATACAGGGTGAAGTGAAATTCGCACACTTGGGCTTCACAGTGCGGTTCCTCACATGCCAGTGACAAAAACATCTCTCTCACAAAATTTCAGGGTTTGATCCTAGGTTAAGGTACATGTTTTTTATTTGGTAAATGTAGTCCAGGTGGTGTGGTATCTGGCATCTTGGTTGTCAACAGCGATTGCAGCAGGTCTTCTAGAAAACATTTGCAATTACATACTACAATTGTAGAAATGGAAGATTGGTTAGCTTTGAAAGAAGCCCTTTCAATGTCTTGGCGTGAATTTATTCACATTACTTCATCTACTAGAAGCGAAACCTGTTTTCCTTGTACCCTTCTCCAATGGTCGCATAGATTAGTACCAACTATTATTCTTGCCTCCTTGAGGTCCATTACATTTTGTTAGGGACAGTAGGACTAGTAACATACTTTGAAAATAATGTCCAAAGTTGGTTACTATTTGTTTATCACCACCATGGTCCCATTAATTGTGCCTTTCACCGAGCGAGGTGGTGCAGTGGTTAGCACGCTGGACTCACATTTGGGAGGACGACGGTTCAATCCCGCGTGCAGCCATTCTGATTTAGGTTTTCCGTGATTTCCCTAAATCGCTCGAGGCAAATGCTGGGATGGTTCCTTTGAAAGGGCACGGCCGACTTCCTTCCCTGTCCTTCCCTAATCCGATGAGACCAATGACCTCGCTGTCTGGTCTCCTCCCCCATAAACAACAACAGTTGTGCCTTTCAACATTGAGTCTGGTTACCGTTTGCTGTTCAGTGTGTATGTCAATACATTATTATTATTATTATTATTATTATTATTATTATTATTATTATTATTATTATTATCATCATTATCATAATCGACGGGATTGTGGAAACATCACATCTGTTACCATTAGGGAAACAGTGTAATTCAAAAATGAACATTTCACAATTAGCGGTGTCGGGATGAATCGTGCAGTATAATATGTGTCAAAGGGATAATGCATGTTAGGTGCAACAGCGTGCAGGACTGACGACGTGTTTGTACTGCATGTGCTATCCACCAGACAGGGAGTAGTTGCGAGTGGAGTAAAGTGCCTGTGACAGACTGTAATGTACATGTGTACATGTATCGAATTTTCTCATTGTAGACCTCTAAACCAGCGCGACAGACATATGGCATGCACAAACGATGAGTATATGGGTATGTTCCTGTTCCTTGGTGCATCCGATAACTGGACTGGTGTTCCAACTCACAAATATGCTGTTAGATATCCTCATCGATGCCATCCAGATAAAGATGTGTTTCGTCGTCTGGAGCTGCACCTTTGGGAGTTAGGCTCTGTTCTTCCACAATCATGTGTCAGAGGTCTTCCATAAACACACCATACTCCAGCTACTGAGGAAGCTGTTCTGGAGGTCATACATCATGAACCTCAGCGAAGTACACATAGTGTAGCAAGACAGCTGCATGTCTTGCAACACAAGGTCGTTAACACGCTGCACTACCATGGGCATCAGCAGATGCAATTCTGTGAATGGTTCCAACAACAAGAATTGGTAGCACGTGTTCATGCTGCTCTTGTTACTGTGGATGCAGCTTCGCTGCGAAGGGTCAAGAGCTGTGAGATCTGACGGGTTTTGCAATGTTTGGATGTGCAGGGAGGTCGCTTTGAGCATCTGTTGTTCTGAGGACAACGTATTCTTTGTGAAGGTCATACGGTCATTAATATGAGCTTTATTATTGTCACTGGTTGCTAATGTGCGACATCTGAGTGCTCATAGTACATGTAGTAGAAATGACAAGTAGATGTTGTGTTATTGCACGGTGCTATCATCTTTAGTATCTCAAAACTGATAATGTTTTTGTAATTATTCTGTCCTATGACATGTTTTTTGTTTCAACTGTCTGTTTCTTACCTGTCTAACCACGTATTTATAATGTCCAGCATTACAAAATGTTGTAAATTTAGGATACATATGAACTAAGAAACGGTGTATGTTAAGTTTGATATGTCAGAATGAAATTAGCAAATAAAAAAAGTTTACCCCAACCCAGCATCGAACCCTCGACCTCCTGCATGCTAACCCAAAACTCGATCCACTGCACCAACTGTACAGCAGAACTAGTGTGAGGTGACAGGGTTAGTTACTATAAATATGGTTACAGTGTTACCAGATTGCCACTCTTTAACATCATTTTTCTGCCGGATGAACTCGCCAGACGAAATTTTGTGACAGACCTTTTTTATTGCTGGCATGTGAAGAGTCGCGCTGTGAAGCCCGAGTGTACGACTTTTGCTTCACCCTGTATATGCAAACTGAAATTGTCAGCCTGTCATAATTCCTCCCATTATTGTTAATAATGCACACCTATCTTTCTTAGAAGAAAGATGGAGGAGGGGATTACAGATGAATCACAATCTAAGCAACTGGGTTCTCTATTTTTATTGATTAAACTATTTTTTTGTTATTTGTAAAAGATATTTTAATCCTTTTTTAGTGTTCCATAGTTTTTGGGTGTTATTGTCACAGTTAACTACTTTGTGAGGAAAATGTTTTAGTGTATAAGTGTATATTTGCTTATTTACGGGGGATGCATTACATTTAAAATAAGCATAAAGGCAAGTTCTTATATTCTACACTTCTGTGATGGTTTCGAAAGTGGGCAATCATTGTGGAAAATATTGAAGGAAAGACAAAACAAGACACTTACAGAACAAGCAAGTTGTCCACTTCTTGATAAACTATATCTGCTTGATATGTTTAATACTGAATTGTGAGCTACACACTCTGAATGGTCCTATCATTTGCCAAACTATTTCCTATTGTTTCAAATTTTTCTTATGTTTTTGATATTCCTGTCAAGTAATCTGAATTTTGTTTTGCCTTGTATATCTGCCTCTCGTAATATATTTTTTCTTCTGGTAAGAGGAGGCCATGCATGATGTTTCAAACTTTGTATGCCTTTAGTAGGCCATTAAAACAACATAATGTGCAAGTAGTAAGGTGCACTATTCTGGCAATTCCGAGAAAATGCAAGAGAAGTTTTACACATCTGTTACATAACTGACATCTCTGTGCAAAGTTGCCAGTCATAAGAAGTTGTTGTGGTCAACTGGTTAGCATTCGTGCTTTGCAAATGGGTCATGGGGGAGGTGACAGTTTGAATCCCTGTGGCACTTAATTTTTTAATCAATTTTTTTTTATCACTGGTCACAATATTTAATTTATGTGAAATTTGAAAGGTAATATAATGAAGAGGAAAAAAGGAAACATGCATTTTCATGAAGTTGTAGTGAATTTTGATATGTTACTTGACTATTTACTATTTGTAATTAAATTTTCAAGTACAAGTGACAGGCTTGGAAAGCCCAAGTCAAACCTCGATAAATAATTATTCGAATGATGTTATTCACATTCAGTAATATAGTAGGTCACAATTTGCCAGACCACAATAGTAATGTAGAATTACTCGTCAGGTGTGCTCTACACATCACACATTGCAGGATGGTATTTGTCTTACAGACATGGAAAACGTAAATTGAAACTTTTTGCAAATAGTTCTTGCAAATAGAAGTTTTTTTTTTCAAAATGTCATGTAAATGAAATAATGTGACCAGTGATGATAAAAAAAGATTAAAAAAGTTAGTGGTAGCAGGACTCGAACCACAGCCTCCTCAGCACACAATGACTTCTTATGACTGGCACCTTCACACACATACATCAGTTACATAGTAGACGCGTAAGACTTCTCTTGTGATTTTCTCAGAATTGCCAGAGTAGTGCACCTTACTATTTGCACATTGTTTTTTTTTAATGGCCCACTAATGGCGTACAAAGTCTGAAGTAAATGTGTGATCCCAATGTCGTGGCCTCCCCTTGTGAGTAATACTTTGACACAATACATATCTTATATGAAAACTTTGTTGGTTTTGACAGGGGCCCTGAGACACAATGATGAAATGTTATTACTCCTGAAAGCAACAAGTGTAGCAACAGTGAGCTGCTTACGTCAGTGCCTTTCAATTCTGGAGCAGCAGCAGGCTGCTGCTTCCATTGCAGCCAATAACTCGAAGAGGCATCCACCTCCAAATCGACCAAACAATTCTCATTTTGTGTCGTATGCAGAAATCGGCACAAACAAAATAACAGTGCCAGGTGCAAATAGTGGTGCCTTAACATCAGTCTCTACAACTTCATTGGAAAGCAATACCAGCAGGTCTGGTACAAGTGCTTCATCTCTGCCAGACTGTGTACCATATAGACAGACGGGCTTCATATCATACCTGGAAGCACCAGATGAGAAGGAAGGGTATATTATCATTAAAATTTTTATGGTCTTAAATCAGACACATTTTTTAGCTCTTAATGTACATTGATTTCTTTTCTGCAGTGCTGAGCTCCCAAACATTAATTTCAAAATTTTCTTCATTTAGGGATATTGACAGATGATAATGTTTACAAATGTAAAATTTCTCCTCGGCTGGACATTTACATACTGTATTTAAAAATTAATTGTTTGCCAAAAATATGTTTTCCAGTTCGTTGTACTTTTTTAGTATTTGAATGTTTTTTTATGTAAGAAATCGTTGGTAATTATGGGAAATGTTGGTAGTTTTGTGCCAATAATTGGCTCAATCAAACAGTTGTAAGAAATGTAGCATACTGTCATTCCATTTCGTAATTTTTGTGTGAGGCCTGGAAATTGTATGCAGAACAGCAAATACAACTCGTGAAGGATTTGTAAATGTTCTCTCTGTCTCAGTAAGGACATATGAGTCTTGTAATAGGTGCTATCCAGGTATGTTCATGCTTCACTAGGCCTATCACTTGTATACATTAACCTGCATTCAGTAAAGCAAGATAATTTTAGTGTTGACATTGTATATAATTGATTGAAGAACAACAAAAAGCTTCATTGTTCGTGATCCATAAAATAAACTCTTGCTGCAGATCTTATTGTAAGTAATGTCTTACTACCATTGCCTTCAAGTGCCTGTTAAATAGACTTTTTAACAGCCAGATAACATTGTTTGTTACACCATACTAGTTCCATCTGTGTTACCAAACAATGTATGCAATGTTCATATGTGTAGTGCAGGAAAGTGCACTGGCAAATCAAATGCAAAGCTTCTTGGCAGATTAAAACTGTGCCACCAGTACATCACCTCCTACCTTACAAACTCCTCAGAGGTTCTCATACGTATCTCACAGTATGACTGAGTTCTAAGGGTGTACCATTAATGATTATGACATTGGAAACAGTACATAAGATTAGACCACTATAGCCAAAACTTCAGGCTGTTGAATCCTGTTTTTATGTTGTGAGATACAACTGGCATATTGAAAGTGAGAATTAAGTTATGTCAAATTCACATAAAATTCTTTCCTGTTCATGTTTAGTTGTTTTGTGTCTGACAGGCGTGCATGAGTGTGTGCGTGCGTGCACGCCTGTTAACTGATGATTACTAATGCCCCAGAATGTGTCCTATCAACCAATACTTTCCTTTAGTCAAGTTGTGCCATAAATTTCTCTTCTCCTTAAGTAAATTCTCTACCTCTTCATTAGTTATCCAGTCTACCCATTTAGTCTTCAGCATTCTCTTGTAGTGCCACATTTCATAAGCTTCTATTCTCTTCTTGCCTGACTTGTTTATTGATCAAATTTTACTTCCACGCAATTCTTCACTGCAGACAATTACCTTCTGAAAAGACTTCCTAACATTTCAATTTATGTTTAATATTAACAAATAACTCTTTTCACAAAAGTTTTTCTTGCTATTTTGTATGTTGCATTTTATATCTTCTTTACTTTGACTAATGTCAGTTATTTTGCTGTCTAAATAACAAAACTCACCTACTTCTAATGTCTCGTTTCAGAATATAGTTCCCTCTGCATCACCACATTTAATGTGACAACATTCCATTAACTTTGTTTCACTTTTGGTGATGTTCATCTTATAACCTGTTTCCAAAACACAATCTATTTCCTTCATCTAAGTTTCCAAATCCATTTGGTGTGTTTGATAGAATTACATTGTCATAGGCAAATTTCAAAGTTGTCAAGTCTTCTCCATGAACTTAAATTTGCCTTTCCAAATTTCTCACTTGTTCTGTTTGCAACTTGCTCAATGTCAGTTTGGATAACATCATGAATAGGCTACAACCCGGTCTTGCTTACTTCTCAGCTTCTGCTTCCGTTTCGTGTCCTTCAACTCTTACAACTGCAGTCTGGTTTCTGTACAGATAATAAATAACTTTTCACTCCCCCACAGTTTATCCCTGCTACCTTTAGAAACGCTGTAGACACAGGTTTACTTATCTCCAACCCATTTTCTACAATAAATCTTAGTCATTATTGTCTCACTGTGTTCCTACATTTCTGCACAAGTGGAACTTTGCTGAGATCAGGTTCTAACACTTTCTTCTCTAAATAACTTGTTTCAGTGTTTAGCCACTATGTCATATTGGCCGATAACATACATGTACCATTTTGTAAAAAAAGAAAAGGAAGCAATAATATATGGCACTATGAAATTCCAGGATGAAAATATCACCAGTATTGTTCAACAATGTGAACCATAGATTTGGCCATAGTGGACACTAAGTTGGTCACATGACTATGTACAGTCCCATCCCAGTTTGAACTATTGCACATTTGTTTCCTCACTGTGTGGTTGTGGAAAGTGATTATGGAAAATACCTTTGTTGGTAGCTTCATCGGCTTTTCGGTAGCATCATTCAAGTTGTTGTTGTTGTTGTTGTTGTTGTTGTTGTTTAGGAGGAGGAGGAGGAGATCCAATGATGATGAAAAAGGTGACATAAAATGCAAACAAAATGTTAATGTTGACTAAAATCACGTTGTGCTAATTACAGCAAGAGGGTTACCAATGTTCAATATCTATCCAGAACAAGAAGCAAGTTATATACAATAAATATCCTGTAGATGATACAGGTAAATGTATTGTTCTGTTTCTATTTCTGTCATGATATGAACAATGAAAAGAAATGCCAAATGTGTGAAAACTTCACAGGTTTCGTGTAGAAATAAGATGCCTAATTTAATATTTTTTTATTTTATTTAAAGGCATATCACATTAAAGTTTACACAAAAATGAAGCTTAAGAATTATTCAGGTGAAACGTGGATTCATGGACATTACACTGTCAATAAATGTTAACTAATTGACAGTGTACTTGGAGTATATTCAAACAAAAGTGCCAGTCATTGTTTAATTGTTGTTCCATGCAGGGTGTTGATGTATAGATGTTTAGTGTGTGACTGTACTCCACTTGTAAAAATATTGGAGTGTACACTATTACTCTCGCCTCTCCTTGTTTCTCATATGTAAAGATGATGGTGCTGACACCCTGGCCAAGCCTTCAATTTGTTTTGTTGGCTAGTAACGATAATAACAACAAAAAATACTAATACAAATGATGATGATGATGATGATGATGATGATAGAGCAAGAATGCATATAGATTACTTCATTCTACAAATGAAGTGCGTAAGAAAAGAGGAAAGTGTTGGCATGGCCTATTATTTGGAGCCAGTCCAACATTTTCCTGAAATGACTTAGGAAAACCCTATCTGTTGTTATTTTCCATACTGTGACCTTTGTGTGTCCTGATTGGACTGTCTTTTTATTATGTATGATGTCTTTTACTATATATGACTCTGTATGACCATCCTGCTGGGCACATGTATCTCAATCACAGATGACTAGTGATAGTTTTTAGGATCCGAGCAAAACCCTAGTCTTGGTGCTCTAGTTCTTCAAGTTGAAGTAAATATTTACAGTGGTTACCAGTATTGCCCAAGCTGTTTTTAAATGAGACTGGGAAGGAGGACAGATGTATACCATCTTTAATATTTAGGTAACTGTTTTATGCAGTTTCAGATGAGCAGAACAACTAAACATGTTTCCATTGAATGATGTATGCTAGGGGCTTTATTCATTTGAAACAGATGTGATCTTATCTTGGAAAGTATTGCGGCAAATATGTTGTACTAAATTGTCTTGCAATGATTTTTTCACTGCTGAGCTTAACAGTTCTTCTCACAGTAAAGTAATTAATATTATGAAGTGAGGTTTGTTAGTAAGACTTCATTAAGTATAGAAGTTTATGGCCACAATAGTTTTTTAAAATTTCCCGGAAACTGATTTTGTTCTTCCATACAGTAGAGCGTTGATTATCCAAATGTCAGTCAACCTGATGACTGCATAACTGAACTGTTACTTGCTCGTACATGTCACCCTCCACCCTGCTACAAACATGGATATATATGTTGCTGTTTACAAGGAAAGATCACAAGGAGAACCTCTCTCTTGTCCCATTCTACCAAAAAGGCAGTTCAGTTTAATGCAAATCTTGGAGGGCTGTCATATTTCAAAGCAAGCGTGGGCTGATTAAAACACTTTAAGTAAAGACACAGCATTTGTGAGCATCAAATAGAAGGAGAAATGTATCTGCTGGTTTTTCAGCAGCTGATTCTTTCGAAATCTAACTAAGGGATGTATTGAGGGAAAAAGATGGTGCTCATGAAGACATTTGCAATGCTAACAAAACTGAGCCCAGTTGGAAAACTTTGACAAGAAAAACTTGTGCTTCGTGTTGTGAATTAGCAGGTGATGGTCCTAAAATAAGCAAGGGTCGTATAATGGCTTTAACTTGTGCTAATGCTGCTGTTATCCATTGATTGCCTATGCTCGTCATTGGTAAAAGTAAGAAATGGCATTGTTTCAAAAATGTTTATATATCCGCAATGCCTGTTGTTTGCACCCCACAGAAGCATGCGTGGATGGATAGTACAATTTTCACAGAATGGGTTATAAAAAGTTTCATACCTTCCATAAAAGCACAGCAGTTAAAGAACGGCAAAAGGAAGAAAACATTACTGCCTCGAACCCAGCACCAACTCATCCATCATGCGATACCATAAACAAAAAGGACATAACCTCCTTACTTCAGCTCTTGGATCGAGGCACTGTTGAGACTTTCAAATGGTATTGCAAGAAAGGATTGTTACATAAGTTATTGTTAGAAATAGAATAGAAGAGGAAGGAGAAGACAGCCTGTTAAGAAATCGAAAAAGTGTTGCTTTGAAAGATGTGTCCTACACAATTGGAGCAGCATGGGATAGTGTAAAGGAACAGAGTTTAAAAGAAGCCTGGAATAAAATTTTGGGTATGGTGGAAAGTTTTTAAGAGTCTAATTGGAAATGATGAACAGAATATGTCTGAAATGCTCAATATGCTGAAAAATTCAATTACCATGAATGGAATGAAGGCGTTGAAGAATGGATGAATGTTGACAATTTAGATCCAGAGTGCCAGATCGTGCAAGATGGTGAAATTGTAAACTTTATCACTGATAAAACTGATGTCACCATCATCTCAACTACTGGTGGCCCAAAAAATGTGGATGAAAATATAAAAGCTGCTTCTGAAGCATTTACATGTTTAGTTACTGCCTTGCAAACCATTGCAACTCAAGATGAAAGTAACTAGTAAGCGCATGGCTTAGCTGCTTGTAAGCAGGCAGGCTTGCTTAGTCAGGAAAAATTAAGGATTTTCTAAGTATTAATTCTATACATATGTCCTGTACATATAAAATGCATATGTATTATATATTTTTTTCTTTACTAAGCTGTACTATACATATTCCTATTGTACTTGCCTTTGGGATAATGAGAGATTAATGTTGTTATAAATATATGTAGTTTTTATGGGTAAAACGGTAAATAAAAGTATACAGTTCCATTATCAGAATAAACCGGTTTTTCGAACATCAGTGTCCTCCAATTAGTTTGGATAATTGGTGCTGTACTGAACTTTGTATTTGTGATTCTTCAAAATTTGATCTGGCAGCTTTTTGCTGTTTATTACTTTATCACCACCACATTTGTTGTTGGGCTTATCAAGTTGTCTCTTGGATTTATGTTTAAGGTATTGCAGTGACATGTAGTGTTTGTGAGATGTGTTTTATTTGAGTAATACATAAAGATTGACACCCCCATGTATGTGTGCAAACCCCCCCCCCCCCCCCTCCCCGCTCTCTCTCTCTCTCTCTCTCTCTCTCTCTATCTCTCTCTATCTCTCGGTGGTGTGAGGCTTGTGTGTCTCTACCATATGGGTAGCCATTTTGTAGGTTCAGTTGCATCAGAGGAGTACGTTTTGAGGAGCCATTACAACATATAGTTCCTGAATGGCTGACTAATCATAACTTTTAACTTTAACCATCATGCCCTTGTTGTGTTAATACTGCAAGAAGCTGAAAAGCAAAGGGAATCTACAGCCATCATATTTCATGGAGCTATAAAGCTTTACTGTATGGTTTAATGGTGATGGCATCATCTTGGAAAATATGAGGTGTCTTCATAAAGTATTGAACCTTTAGTGGTCAGAAATACATTTATGCTTTGGAGGCACAGAACTCTAATCCCCTTCAAAGTAGTGTCCTTGTTAATGCACACACTTTTACCAGCACTTCCGCTATTGTTGGAAACACTTCTGGAACACACTTTTGGAATGGTGATTGGCTGGACCGTAGAATTCAGCGTGATGTCGTCTCGTGACTCAAATCATTTTTGGGGTGTTTTAACCTTAGGAAGTAGCCAAAATTCACATGAAACCATGTCTGGGGAATAGGTAGTCTGATTAACCACAGGAATATTGTGTTTGCTGAAGAAAGTCTAAATCAAATATGCAGAATGGGCAAGTGCATTATTATGATGAAGCTGCCAAGCTTTTGCTGCCTACAGCATCATAAAGGCAACAGAGGACCTTGTGGTGTGTTTGTTTGTGATGGTTGGGCCTTGTGTTGTGTACTCATATTACAACACTCATTGAGAGTTGAAGAAACTGACTGACATGACCTTGACATTGCTGCAGACCTGTTGTACTTTCTTTTTCCTTGAGAATGTCGGATGTTTCCACTGTTGTAACTGTATCTTGGTTTCTGCATCGTACCCATAAATCCGGGTTTCATCATCCATGATCACAGTGTCCAGAAAGTTAGGGTTACTGTTTGTATTGTCCAGCGTGTCCCTTGCTATTTCCAGATGGTGGTGTTTCTGCTCTTATTGTCAGCAGTTTTGGTATGAATTTTGCAGATGGTCTTCTCATATACAAACTGTCGGTCAAATTTGAATGTGCCAATCCAATTATTACCCCTGTCTCATTTGTAAGTTACCATACACTGGTACAGTTGATGTCCATGACCAAAGTCCGCTCTTGCTCAATGACATTGCCAATTTGGCTTGTT
This sequence comes from Schistocerca piceifrons, assembly GCF_021461385.2. Taxonomy (NCBI): domain Eukaryota; kingdom Metazoa; phylum Arthropoda; class Insecta; order Orthoptera; family Acrididae; genus Schistocerca; species Schistocerca piceifrons. The sequence continues at coordinate 306,391,141 of NC_060149.1, forward strand.
GAGTGTCTGCCTCAACATGGTTCACTGTCTATTGATATTTAGCAGATTTGATTCAATTTATCTGTGAATTGCTTGTGACATTGTCCATGAAAAACATGTTGAATCTGGCAAATGGTTTCCAGGTGGCAAAAGTTAATGCAGTATTTCTGCCCAGTAGTTTTCTCATTTTACAATTTATTGATATGTGATGAGCATTCAATTCTTGTCGTCCAACTGCCAGTGACTGATGCTTTCTGTTGATGGGGAAAAAATTCACGAGTGCATGTGGCATGTGAATGCCTCTCACCAAATCTCTGCTGAAGAAAGTCCCCTGCACTTCGTTGGCTTACATGGGAAATTTGAAGGTTTGATACTTTTTGAACGCATCTCATATTCCCCCATTCAGATCTGTGGACAGGGTTTACTTAGGAAGGATGTTGTCATCTGGAGGGGAAAAAAAGAACTTGTGTTCTGTGGGTCAAAGCATGGAATGCTAAGTGCCTTAACAGGTAATAAAAATAAAAAAATAAAAGACAGATTGTCGAAGTTTCATATAGTGGGAATTAGTGATGTGCAGCGACTGGAAGAATAGGACATTGGGTCAGGTCAGTACAGGATTATCAACACAAAATGAAACACTGGTAATGTGGAAGTAGATCTAATAGTGAATTGGAAAATAGGAATGGTGTAAGCTACTGCGAACAGTGTAGTGAGTGCATTATCGTAGCCAAGATAGAGGGGAAGCCAACACACACCACAGTAGTACAACTTTGTATGCCAACTAGCACTGCAGATGCTGATGAGATTGAAAGAATGTATGCAAAACATTTCCAGGGCAGACGTAAACTCTGATCATAATCTATTGGTTATGAACTGCAGGTTAAAAATGAAGAAATTACAGAAAGATAGAAAATTGAGGAGATTGATTTGAGAGTTTCAAAGGTAGAAGTAGGCAACAATTGACAGAAACAGGGAGGCAGAGCAAAAAGAGAACAAGACTGCGTAGCTTTGAAATGTGAAAAAGTGAAGGTAGCAGAGGATCAATTAGCCAAAACAAAAAAAAAAGAAGTCAGTAAAAATACTTGGATAATCCACAAGACAATGAATCAATTACTGACAATAGAAGATAGAAAAATGAAGCAAACGAAACAAGCAAAATGGTATACAGACGTCTGAAAAATGCAATTAACAGAAAGTGCCTAATTGTCAAGCAGGAATGGCTAGACAAGAAATGTAAGGCAGTGGGAACATCTGTGAATATGGAAAAGATAGCTACAGCTTATAGGAAAATTAAAGGAACTTCCGGAGAAAAAGAAGCACCTGCTTGAATGTTACGAGATCAGATGAGAAGTCTGCTCTAAGCAAAGGAGGGGACTCTGAAAGGTGAAAGGAATGTACTGAGGTTTCATAAAACATAAGACAGTATTCTTGTAATGCTCATTGAAGAGGAAATAGATTGAGATGAGTTGGGAGATATGACACTGTGAGAAGAATTTGACAGAACAGAGGAAGCTTGAAGTCAAAATGACCCCTGGAGTAGATGACATTCCCTCAGAATTATTGAAATCCTATATAGAGATGATCATGACCAAACTATTCCACCTGGTGTACAATTTATGGGCGACTGCGAAATACCCTCAGACTTTGAGATGAATTTAATAATTCCATTTTAGCAGAGGGCAGGTGCTTGCAGTTGTGAATATTACCAAACTGTCAGTGCAGTAAGTCATGGTTGCAAAGTGCAGTTACAAATTATTTACAGGTAGAAGTCAATCTTGGAAAACATCAGTTTGGGTTCCTGAGAATTGTGGGAAGCATAAGGCAATACAGACCCTACGACATGTAAAATAGGCAGAAGAAAGGCAAACTTATGTTGTTATCATTTGTAGATTTGGAGAAGGTTTTTGGCAGTGTTGACTGGAATACCCTCCTTGAAATTATGAAGGTAGCAAGAATAAAATGCAGGTAGTGACAGATTATCTATAACTTACATGTAAACCAGACTGCAATTGTAATAATAAAACAATGTGAAAAGGAAGGAGTAGCTAAGAAGGGAATGAGGCAGGGTTGATGCATCTTCCCAGTGGTATTCAATCTGCACACTGAGCAAACAGGAAAGAAAACCAGGGAGAAATTTGGAAAGGGAATTAAGATTCAGGAAGAGATTGTAATTCTGTCAGAGACAGCAAAGGACTTGAAAAGGCAGTTGATTGGAATGGGTAGTGTCTTGAAAAGAGGCTATGAAATTATCATCAACAAAAGTAAAACATGAGTAATAGAATGTAGTAAGATTAAAGCAGTTGATGCTGACGGAATTAGATTAGGAGATCAGCTGCTGAAAGCAGTCTGTAAGTTCTGACAATAAGATAATAGAATTGTTTCAAAATTTGGTGCTACATGAGAGTGCTAGAGATGAAAAACTAACAAAGAGGAACAGAATCAAACTTGGGGGAGGAGGGGGGGGGGGGATCAAGAGAAGGGACCAGTTAATAGGACACATCCTGAGGCATTCAGGAATTGTCTGTTTGGTAATGGAAGGAAGTGTCTTGGGTATGGGGGAGGGGCTGATTGTAGAGAGAAACAAAGGCTGGAATACATTACGCAGGTTGAAATGGATGTAGGTTACGGTGCACATGCAAAGATGAAGAGGCTTGCACACATTAGACTAGTATGGAGAGCTGCATCAAACCAGTCTTCAGACTGAAGACCACAACAACAATAACAACATAAAGACTGTACTGCTGTTGCCATCTAAATGTAAGTGTATAGAATAATAAGAAAGATGTCGATGATGGCAGAAAACTTCGTAAAGATACATACACATATCTACAGATTGAATCATCAAGTAGAGAATAAAAGATATTGTAAGGAATGCTGTTCCAAAAGGTAATTCTATTTCTGAAAAAATATTGGGTTAGTCAGTAATGACTTCGTGTGATGTCTTACATGGTTATCAGTAACTCCTACCTGGCATGGAAGAGAGGCTAGGTGCTGGTGCTTGAATATTTCATATACTTTGGTGCAACATTGTTTGTACTGTAAAGATTGAGTGAGTGCTTAGCACTCGACAGATGTTGCAATTATTTTAGATACAAGGAATTAACCATATGAGACTACAGGTAAACTGATAGAGAATACTTAGCAGCACTAGTGAATGAATTAGAAAGACTGCATGAAGCCTACAATAATTTTTAGTCATATCCTGGTGGAAGATCTATCCAAAAATTTTAGGAAGCTCTGGTAATAAATAAAGTCAATGAATAGGTCTAAAACTGCTGTGCTTGTCTTCTGTTGAAACAGAAGACAGGAAACAGCAACATTAAGCATTAGAAATGTATTTAAGCACGAGGAAACTACCATATCAATGTTTCATTGCTGGAAGGACTTATAAATGAGAGAGATGGTTGTAAGCATCCTCTGAATAAGTCTGTTTGTTGATGATGCAATTGTGTAGAGGAAAATCTAATTGCTGGATGGTAAGGAAATGCAAAACAATTTTGAAAAAATTGCCATTTTGTCTGGGCAGCGACAGTACTGTTTAAATGTGGATAAATTCAGGACAATCCGTATACTGTAGGGAAAATTAATGGTGAACATCTTGTACTTGTCATACCATATAAGTATTTTGGGGTTATACTAAGAAGAAAAATGAAATTAGAGATCACTTAAAATCAGTGTTATGGGAAGGTAAATTTGGTGCAGAGATTCTGTGAAAGTGCAAGTGCACCTGTAAATTGAATTGCTTAAAAAACAACAGTATGACCAATTCTAGAGTACTGCTGCTATGTTTGATGTCCTGATGAAGTATATATGACAGCAGGCATGGCATAAATTCAGAGACAGTGTAGTTCATGTGAAAGTGTAACGAGAGATGCTTGTGGAATTTGAATGGAAATCGTTGGAAGAAAGTTGGAATAGTTCTCAAGAGACCCTGGTGAGTAAATTTAGAGAACGTGTGTTTGAGGAAGATTATTATGCTACCACCATCATGTACCTCATACAGAGATCATGAGACTGAGATAAAATAGGTTAGGGTCGGTACTGAGTCATGTAAGTGGTTATTTTTCTCTTGTTTAACCTACAAATAGAATAGTGTACATAATCGTTAAAATTGGTATGAATTACTCATGCATGGTAAAGTGGTTTGTAGAGAATGTAGATGCAGAAGTTTTTGTAGACATCAACTGTGTAAAACTTAATGCGCATGTGGAGGCCTGCTTGGGCAGAGTATTAAGTACTTCTCATCAAGATGGTGGCAATTTTGAAATGTTGTCACTCCTACATATTCAAGAGGGTAAAAGTATCTTATAATCAATGAAGCCCCTGTTTCACTGAAGTCTGTTTATCTCAAGGTACCTTGCACCTGATCATCTACTGACAAAAACTAAGAGTGGCTTGAGATTATCAAATTATGGCAGCACTGTGCATCACAGTACATTTTGTGAATAATATTGTTTTTTGGAAGGATATTATATAAAGTATTGCCAATGTGCTGGAAGAGGAATGTGAAAAAGAACTGTGGCAGGAGAAAAATGTAACTTAAAATGTGAGTAGTGATTTGATAAAAACATTTTGATTGTAATGCTTAAAATAATTGTGCTTCCAGAGCACATCAAAGTGGGTTTAATGGGGCTGTGTGTGAGAGAAAATCTATTGAAACAAAATGAATGCACTGTTTCAAACTCCAGCAGTTCAACGGCATTACTCTAGCATGTCAAGGAGAGGCAGCTTGTAGAAAATGGAGCAAAGTCAGTCATGGAAGAGTTACCTGTTTGTCCTTGAAAGTTTACTTTTGTAGTCATGAGACTCGTATTGTATGAAATAATTTGCAGCCTGTATAATTTGTGGAAAAATAAATGGAGAAACTCACTATGGCAACTCATGTAAAAAGGCCTACACAGCACTATAGCATTTGTTACTCACAACTTCATTTTATCTAGTTGTGATAATGATAGTTGGGAGGGCTGACTTTTTTACATAGACCCAGCCAGGTAATGCTACCAGAAACTTCTGTTTTTCCAAGTGCCCTTGCATTAAACTGTGTTACCGTTTACACATCACCGGCTCAGACCTGTACAACACAATTTACCAAAGTTTGTCCACCACCTTTCAGGATCCAGCTTTTCCATTGCCACACAGTGATCACTGGTAGGGTCAGTGGAATGTCAGTTCCACCACACATGGAACTTGCAACCGTGGTTTCTCTCTGTATTGTCTATCGATTTTGACAACACCTAATTGTCAAGTCTGTCACATCTGGAAGCACTTCACAAAAACATCAAGGAAAACTTTCACAACTGTTTTAACATCATATAGGTAACTGGACATAGAAAAAAGGTGTTTCATTTCCTCCCTTGATGTGCCTCAAAAGACTATTATTCCCTTGTCGGTTATGAGTATTGAATTCACTGGTTACAGAGAAAATATTTTGGAGGAGATATTTACTTCTGGTCTTGTCTGGGGTCCAGAACCACATGACTCATTTCTTTTTATGTATGTTCAGAACAAATGTTGCTGGTGGCTCTCTTCACAGCAGACTTTCCTGAACAAACAGCACCTGGTAAAGTTTTCTTGATTTTGAGAAAACCTAAAATATTACTTTGAACAGCTCCAGTACTGTAAGTTTTGTGGATTTTTTTTATGTTAACATGCTTCTGTCTCTTTCTTGGACATTTTAGATATTGAATAGATGACTTTCTGCTTAACCATCTTGACTAGGGTAATGGTGCCCCTTAATATGTTTACAGAACATCTTTGCTGTCACAATCAGACAAAGAATTTTTGTGATAAAGGAGTTGTATTGAGTATTCCTTATTCATGGATTGTTTCTCTATTTCATTCCCCTCTTCTTTTTACCTGGAATTTGTGTTTATTACTTTGCTAAGTGTAAAATGATAACTGATCAGGATCATGTGAAATTTTACAGAAGAAAATATCTGAGAAACAGACTGTATTGTAAAACTATAAAGTAAATCATGTTACATCTGAACTGAACACGACCCTGCAAAGGCACTTGAACCATAGGAAAACTTATTTCTGTATGCGCCAGTTTGGTACTCTCCGACTTCCACCCATTTTCACGTTTAGAGAAAATTGTGACTAAAGAACCTTTTGGTTCTGATGGAGAGGCTATAGCACCTGTAGATGAGTTGTTTTTGCATATCTTCCAGAAAGCAAATACACTCACTGTAATAGCTTTGGATGAAGTGCATTGGTCTAAATGTGGGATGTGTCAAAAAACAGGGTACTTTTGCACTTTGATGTATTTCACTGCCAGGCAGAGGAATTATTTTGTTCCTCACAAAAACTTTTATTGATGAAACTATCTGGCAATGGTATACCAGCTTCCAATCACTGAATTTTGATAATGTGACTTTTACCATCTCCTTATTATGCTGTGTTGTCTAACATGAGTTTTTGTTACTCCTGTGGGTTAACCTGTGACTGTGTTGCTTGTTATACGAGTCTGTAGTCTGTGTTTTAATGGAGTGAATTATAGTTTTTGACAGTATGGCTGCTTTAGCCCGCCCGGTTGTCCGTGCGGTCTAACGCATGGCTTTCCGGGCGGGAAGGAGCACCTGGTCCCTGGCACGAATCCGTCCGGCGGATTTGTGTCAAGGTCCAGTGAAGCGGCAAGTCTGTGGATGGTTTTTAGGCGGTTTTCCATCTGCCTCAGCGAATGCGGGCTGGTTCCGTTTATTCCGCCTCAGTTACACTATGTCGACGATTGCTGCGCAAACAAGTTCTCCACGTACGCGTACACCACCATACTCTACCACGCAAGCATAGGGGTTACACTCGCCTGATGTGAGATGTTCCCTGGGGGGTCCACCGGGGGCCGAACCGCACAATAACCCTGGGTTCGGTGTGGGGCGGCGGAGGGGTGAAGTAGACTGCAGTAGTCGTTGTGGGGTTGTGGACCACTGAGGCTGCAGCGGGGACAGAGCCACTCCGTCGTTTCTAGGTCCCCAGTTAACATACAATACAATACAATGGCTGCTTTGAATATTATATGAAGAATTACGTCTCTCTATTAGTTAAGAATTAGAGGAGTTTGGTATAGTTTTGTGATGTGTGTTTTATGTAAACTACCTGTTAAGCATAGAGCATGAAGATTTTAATTTGTGTGTTTTTGTATATTAGCACTTACACATGCCACTGCTCTTACACATTTCATTTAGATTTGGACTACTTCCTAGTTTTTACATTGTAACCAACATTCAACTTTTTATAGTTTTTTGTGTATGCTGAAGGCTCCATTATTGAGCATCAAGCAACCCGTCACCACAGACTCTCTTCCCAACCTACTGACTCTGTACTTCACACCAAAACTTTATATAACCTTTAACAGAAGAAACTTGGCACCAGTAGGTTTACTCTTACAAAACTTGAGACAGGGCCTCTTCAGTATTCGTGTGCTGCAGCTCTCACTCAGAAAGTGGAACTAAAGAATGAAACTGCTGTTCCATACTTAAAATATACTGCAGTTTATGATATAGATATATAAAATAAGGCAACCCAGTGGTTCCAGTATTATTTTATTGTCATTGGTGGGATTATTTTTATGAAAAGTATCAAGACTCTAGTTTGGTGGTGGACAGGGGTGGGAGTATGATTTAAATTTTACTTCCTGCATCTTAGTGATTATAGTGTTTTGTATCTGTTACTGCACCCTTCAATTTTTTTTACTATTTTATTAATTGGAATACTTCTCATTGTTGTCAAATTTTCATTTAGTGTACCTGAAACACAGCCATGGCCCACAAATTTATCACCACCACCATCACCACCACCATCACCAACATCTGTCGATGCTTCATTAGGTGAGTTGTTTGAAATCTCTTTTAGTTTAATATAGAAATGGAAATGAACCTGATCTAAACATTAGTGGCTAAGCATACGTGCATCAGTTTGCTGCTTTCCTAGATTCTTTCTTAGCAACTTCTGCTGCAAGTACTGTAGCTACCCTTAATTAAAATAATGCAGTTACAAAATGTACATTTCTGTATTATTTTACTTGTGAGGTATGCTACTTTGTTCTGCTTTCCTGCATCATCAAGTGTTCCCCATTAGGTTCAGGGGCGTATAGGTAGGGACAGAAAAATTTCATTTGAATGATAATGCACTGAACAACATAAAATAGAATTTTTTAAAATTAAATCTCTCAAAAAATAGCTTTTATACCTGTTTTGGGTAAAAAAAAAAATTGCATGATAAAATGAGCATCTGATTGACATGCGTTAGCTATTTAATGTTGAAATTAGATATTAACTTTCCCATTGGGGATGATTGTGACTTGTATTCCAGTTGAAATTAATAGTTCATTTCCTGTGAAACAAGAAATGTTTTGTCCCCCCTCACTACCAAGCTTAATAGTAAAACAATATTGTGCATGATATCATTGTAGTAGTCATGGTTGAATGCTGTTTTTCATTATTGCTAATGCGTATTTTTGTAACAAAAATACCATTATTGAACATGTAAATATGCCATGTGGTTTAAATTTGAATCAGATTAAATAATTCAGCATTTGTTGTTTGGGTAAAAGCATGGCAAATTCTGTATCTGTCACAGTGTAAACTCAGCTTGTAATTAGTACTAACTTATGAAAATACAAGGGCCATTTCTAAACTTCTGCACAGAATGCATGCATGACCATAACAGTGGAACGATCCCCCATGCAAAGTGTAAACTGTGAGCAAGACTTTCAGCTATCACCATGAGTTTTCAGTGCTACGATAATTCATGTTTTGAGTGAGAGGTGCGGTTAGAGGTGCCATGTCACGAATCGGGCGGCCACTCCTGCCAGAGGTTCGAGTCCTCCCTCGGGCGTGTGTGTGTGTGTGTGTGTGTGTGTGTGTGTGTGTGTGTGTGTGTGTGTGTGTGTGTTTTGTCCTTAGCGTAAGTTAGTTTAAGTAGTGTGTAAGTCTAGGGACCGATGACCTCAGCAGTTTGGTCCCATAGGAATTCACACACATTTGCATTGAAATGGAGAGAAAAAATGATTCAGCTCATTTGGACAGCTGCACCACTTGGTGCAGATAGATGGTGAGCTCAGAACATTGGTACATAGTGGTTGCACCTTCTCCGACAATGAGAACATCTGAGGATGGAGGTCCAGAAAAATGACAACACTGGGTTCCAGATTTTGAGAGCTCTATGTCCTACAACAACATTACAACTGGCAGAAACAAATGAGGAACCTCAAAAGGATGGGCTATTGCATTTATTCCATTTTGTGGCACATTATCCAGGAAGATCGGATGAATTCTTCAGAAACATCAAGTGTATGCTGTCTTCCACCCACCAGCTAAAACACAGGCACTGCTTGGTAGTGTCAAGGATGACCTTGGAGTATGGAAATCTGGGATCTGTCATTCCAATGTGGCATGACCTACATAGGCCAAACTGTGGGTCCTGTCTAAGATTGTTATTGAGAACGCCAATGCCACACTAGACTGCAGCAGCGTAGCAAATTGGCAGTTGTGGAACACTGGCTATCAGAATCACATGGAATTGATACTAAGGTTTTGACACAGACATCTAACTTCTGCAACTGTGTAACTGAAGAACTTATTGAGATTCAATTAAGGGAGCTGCTGATAAATTGTGATAGTGGCTACATCCTTCGTAAGGCCTGGGAACCCACATTGAGCCTGATTAAGAAGAGGTAGACATCCTGCTATGAAATGATGACTTTAAAGGCAGAAAGAACAGCAGCAGAGACATTGCCAGCGCACATCCCTGGGTGTGAACCTTGGACAGAATGACTTGGTGGTGAGAGGATCATGGGAGAAGATGCTGGACCTCATACAGAATGCCAGGTGGGTGGGATTTGAAAAGGGGGGGGGGGGGAGAGGAGGAGATGAAATAAGACCTACACCAGCTCTGTGGTAGTCAGTTCATCAGCACACCTGATGAAGGCGACATGATCGTTTGCCAAAACATTGTGCCCATTGGACACTGACATCTGGTTGTTCACCAATGAACTATTCTGTCATGAATTACATAGGGAGTAGTTGAAGAAGCACAATAATTGAATTCTTCTGCAGTGGTGACATGTGGGAGCTGTCTAATGCAGACACTGAGTACATCAGTTCACTGTCGGATGATGAAGTGCATTGGATTGTTCTAGAAGCCACATTCATTAAAGAACAGGTCAGGGACTTCATTAATGTGACTGCTTTCATAGAGACTTCAAAATATCCCACTTTGTGCAAACTTTACTCAGTGTTAAAACAGCTTGAAGAATGTTTCAGTACTGTGGGCAAAGGAATTTTTTATGCTGATACAGATTGTTCTTGTCTTCTTTGTTTCCACTGTATCCAGCATCAGGCTGGATCTGGACATTTATGGTCCTTCTCCACTTTCCCATCTTTCTACCATTCTTCTTCCAGTCCAGATTCCTTCTTGTTAAGCTGGTGTTTGAGTCAGTATGTCTTGTCGTAGGTCTCCCTCTTGCCCTTTAACTTTGCCTCTATCATTCCTTCTGGTATTTTCCATCTTCCATTCTCTTCACATGTCCATATGATTTTAACCTGTTCTTCTCAATTATCCCATTCAACTTTTCTACTTCCGTTTCACTCCTCACATCTTAATTTTTTCACTCTGTCTGTCCTTGTTTTTCCTAAAATACTCCTTAGGAATTTTGTTTCATTAGCTTGGAGACTGCTCTCCTCTCTTCTTGTCACACAAATAAGATTTTTAAAAAGATAAAGAGACAAGTGATTCATGCAGGAATAAGGAAGGATTGAAGTGCACTGGGTTGCACCCTCAGATGAAGTTGTCAACTCTTTTGGGCTTCAGATTCAAATAAGTCTGCCTTCAAAGCCTTAGATTCATGTTGTAGCCCAAGGACGATGAGCTTGAATCCCATTAATGTAGACATGAGAAGAAACTTGCAGTCTTCACCTGGAATGGCTGATCTCAGTAGTTCAGATACTCCCAATGGGTAAAAATGAATTTTGCTGAAAAGCAAAAGTCCATGCAGTCAAGAAATGTTGACATAGCCAAACGTCTGCAGGCAACAGGGGTAGATAATCAGAAATTCACAGTTGTGGCACTCAAGGCTACTTGGGTTCCGTGTTTCAACATAGACAGTGATAAACTGTTTTCTAACTACAGTGAAGTGCTAACAGATGGGCAGCACAAAAACTCAGAAGATAACATAAAAATCATGCCTCTGTGTGTGTGTGTGTGTGTGTGTGTGTGTGTGTGTGTGTGTGTGTGTGTGTGTGTGTGTAAGGGGGGAGGTTGGGGGGATCATATAATTGCAACAGCTGTAACAGGAAGTAGGAACCTAACAAAAGATTTTTCAAATAGAAAATAAATAGGAAGAAAGTATTCCTATTAAGAGATACAGCCATATAGAAATGTCTAAATAATAATGCTGTTGCCATCTAGATACCATTCTGAAATTTTGTATTCTCAGGTGGTTCCTTATTATCCATTTGAAATCAGTTACATTTCATGTCATAGGACATGTCAAAACCATGATATTGTTTGACGATAGAAGAATGTTTATTTTAATGCCACAAATGTGGTATTCCACAGTACAAACTGAAAGTACAATGTATGGTAGATTGCCAGTGGCTACAAAGCAGAAATAGCAATTGTGTAGCAGGAAGGAAATAAAATTACAGAATGCATTATTATTTGGGAAGGGTTTTTTTGCGAAGTTGTAGTTAGTAATGTTGGTGCATAAAGTATATATGTAAATTATGAGACGATAGGTATCCTGGTGACAAGTGATTGATTTTGATATCTGACAGGCTAACAGAGACGTTGCACAAAGCTTTTGACAAAGAGTGACATGAAGACATGTAGCCTACAGATGTAACTCTCTCTATAAAGACAGAGGATGTAGTACTAGGGAGTGGAGGCAGCAGCTGCATCTAGAATTATAAGTTTGATGGGGATTATGTAGTCCCATCAAGAACTTTAAGTGTGCTGTTAGGAGACTCATTAATTATTTAATGGCAGAAGTTATGGTACCTGTGAAAATTTAATTACTTAAATTGCATATTACTGACAAGACCACCAATAAATCCGTAGTATGTATTAGATCAACATCTATCAGGTCCAGTGGCAGTAGATGTCAACATAAGCCTTGGCAAATATTTTCTCAGCAACCAGAAAATAAGATCCTACAAAACCACTACCCTGGAAGGACACTGCCTTTGACTATTGCACCATTTGTAATCTTATAGCATACACTATGTGATCAACAGTATCTGGACACATGGCTGAAAATGACTTAAATGTTCGTGGCACGCTCCATCGGTAATGACAGAATTCAATGTAGTGTTGGCCCACCTTTAGCCTTGATGACAGTTTCCACTCTCGCTAGCATATGTTCAGTCAGGTGCTAGCAGGTTTCTGCTGCACTGAGGAGAGGTATCGATGACAGTCGGTGAGGCCTGGTATGAAGTCGGCATTCCAAAACATCCCAAGGGTGTTCTGTAGGATTCAGGTCAGGACTTTGTATGAACAGGTGCTCGATCGTGTTGAAAGATGCTATTGCCATCCCCCAATTGCTTTTCAACAGTGGGAAGCAAGAAGGTGCGTAAAACATCAATTCAGGCCTGTGCTGTGATAGTGCCATGCAAAAGAACGAGGGCTGCAAGCCTCCTCCATGAAAAACACAACCACACCATAACACCACCGCCTCCGAATTTTACTGTTGGCACTACACACGCGTCACTCCACACAACGTTTCTCCTCTGTTCAGTCGTCCAATGTTTACGCTCCTACGCCAAGCGAGGCATCATTTGGCATTTATCGGTGTGATGTGCGGCTTATGTGCAGGCGCTCAACGATGAAATCCAAGTTTTCTCACCTCCTGCGTAAGTGTCATAGTACTTGCAGTGGATTCTGATGTGGTTTGGAATTCCTGTGTGATGGTCTGGATAGATGTCTGCCTATTACACATTACAACCCTCTTCAACTGTCGGCAGTCTCTGTCAGTCAACAGATGAACCCGGCCTGTACACTTTTGTGCTGTACGTGTACCTTCACGTTTCCACTTCATTATCACATCAGGAACAGTGGACCTAGTGATGTTTCGGAGTGTGGAAATCTCTCATGCAGATGTATGACACAAATGACACCCAATCACCTGACCACATTTGAAGTCCGTGAGTTCTGCGGAGTGCTGCATTCTGCCCTCTCATGATGTCTAATGACTACTGAGGTTGCTGATATGGAGTACCTGGTTGTAGGTGGCAGCACAGTGCACCTAATATGAAAAACGTATGCTTTTGGGGGTGTCCGGATACTTTTGATCACACAGTGTATCTTAGTCCATGGCAAGCATACCAAATATTTATTGACAATCTACTATGTGAATTCCAATGAGGTTTCCACAAACTCCATAACATGATACCTGCTTAAATAAAAGCAACAAACCATCTGAAGTTAGCCAGGATGAGACAATAAGTGACTGTTTTGTGCTATTAGAATTCAGCAAAGCCATTGATACTGGTGACTTCAACATTACACTTTCCAAACTTAGTAGCCTAAATTTTTCTCTGATTGCAGCAGTATGGTTCTTCCCACACCTCACATCCCACCAACAGTGCATAATGTCTTGAACTACAAAATCACACTGGAGAAAGGTTGTATCAAGCATTATACAGGGTTTGATGTAAGCTTCAATACACTTTTCATTGTACTTAGTGACACGTCACAGTTTTGCCACACTACGATTAACATTTGTGTGCGGATGTGATCTCCAGTTCTACATAACTGCAAAAGCCATTAACTCAAATATAGCCATCAAGAATGTAAGTGCTGTCTTGTATGTTTTATTACAGTGGAGTCTGACTATAGGATTCAAATTCAGTCCATTCAAAACCCAAGCAGTTGTGGTTCATCATTCAGTTCTTATTAACTCAAAATTTGGGGAATCCCATATTTTGTTTGAAGTGGGACAAACACAATTTTATCTTGATCAGGAATAATATTAGATGGGAAACCTAAACTGGACTGAACACACAGCTATGGTATTCAAGAAGGCATCATCTCTTCATTCACTACAAAAATATAAAAAACCCCTTCCCTTTGAAACTTGAACAAACATTTGAAATTTAATCGTAGACTACAGTGATATTATCCTGTAAGGACACTCTCATGAACTCTCATGGTATGTGGAGCTAGTGGTGAGCACATGTATAAAATATATCCGTTCGTCTCATTATTTTGATAGTGTTTCACCTTTTTATGCACAGTCTTCCTGTTTGTATGTAGACAGTTGCATAATATCCACACACACTCTCTACTGAGCAGTGTGTGTGGTTTTTCCCTCTCCCCCCTCAACCTTAACATACTTATCAGAGCAGAACAGCAGAAACACTAATTTCCATAAAGGAAAAATGCTGTCTGCCCCACTCCATCATATTGTTGCCTTCTCTAAATCCTTTTCTATAACAAGAACACAGCTCTGGCGTGATGTTTTCACAATGTCATCGATTTCTCTCTGTGTCTCTAACATTAGAATGTCTTCCCTTGATTTTAATCCACCCTTTACACTAGTACAGCTGAGTAACTTCTTCTGCCACCAGATTTTTCCCATGGCTCAAAACCCCTAGGTGTAACAACCTACCTGCATTTTTCTATCCTAGATCCCATTGCACAGTAACATTCTTATTTTTGGATCCTTCTTTCTGTTTATGTCAACATTCTCTGTATAGTAGTAATAGTAGTAGTAGTAGTAGTAGTAGTAGTTTTTGGTGTTGTTGTGAAGTTATTGGAGTTGTTTAAGATTTAGATATACTGCAGTCATCTTCCTACTATTACCATACATCCAGTAAAATAATTTTGTGATTGACATTTCAGTTAGTTGAATGATAGTGCTATCTTGAGTGGCATGTGTTCACTGTTTTTCATATTTTCTAAGTGCATACAGAGCCTTGTCATGTGTGGTTGGTTGTATGCTGACAACACTGTACCCCCTCCCACATCGACAACACTGTATCCCACTCCTGCATCAAAAAATCACTGTAGTCTGTCAGTCACAGATTTACTTTATTTGAGCTATACTATAGCAATTACATTGCTGCTGCTTCTACTTATAACTACTACTACTACTACTACTACTAGTACTACTACTACTAAACAATAATAACAATAATAATAATAATAATAATAATAATACTATTGTTATTGCTATCATGTTATATTCATTATCGTTGTTTAAATAATCTGTAATTCAAAATGTTTTGAACATGTAAAGTGTGGACCTGTGGTAAGAGGTAAGTCTGTAATGTGACCAGGTTTATTATTATTTACAAGTCATAAAGGCTCTTCTCTGCAGAATATACTATATTGAGCCACTTTGCTTTGTCATCACAAAAAATTTTCTAGTTGTGACCAGAGTAATTAAATAAATAAAATATGCTTTGTAAATGCAGAGTTGAACAGACTGCTGTTGTATGAAGTGAAATCTCACACTGATATTGTGCATGTTAGTGATGTGGGAAGTCAGCAATGGAGTAGAATAAATTTTCACTCTGCAATGGAGTGTGTGCTGATATGACACTATCTGGTAGATTAAAACTGTTTGTTGGTCTGGCATTCTAACCTGTGACCTGTGTCTTTTCATGGGCGAGTGCTCTCCCAACTGACAGGGCTGTCCGAGCAAGACTCGCAGCCCACCATCATGGTCTGAGGTGCTGTTGCCATAAGGCTGTGATGGCAGGTTGTGTGTCATGTTTGGATAGCTCAGTTAGTAGGGCACTTGCCTGTGAAAGGCAAAGGCCCCAGGTTTGAATCCATGTCTGGCACACAATTTTAATCTGCCATGAAGTTTCGGTAATGGAGGAATTGTGATATCTCCTTAGAGAAGTCAAGGCAGGTTAGCTGAGCTATTGGCAAAAACGAAGACACTATCACATAGGCAAGATGCCTGTGATAACTAGAGTCAGAAGGGAACCTTTTTCAAAGTTTTACATTAACTTATTGTGAAACACTAGAACTGTGTAGAAGTCATGTGGAAAATAGGAACACTTGCCAAAGAAGCCGAACACAAATTCAGAAACACTGAAGTACAGATTGATTTCAGTAATTTATTTTCCAACAAGTGTGTATGAAGATAGTTGTATCCCAGTTCATAATATCTTTGTAGATGAAGTTCAAAGCAAGCAAATAAATGAGTACTGGATAGTAGTGGACTATCCTGTCATCATGTACACTATGGCAACCAGACTCTAGAGCAAAACAACTTTAAAAAGTTTCACGAGAGGTAGACTGGGATGAAATATATATGAAACAAAATGCCAGTGTCAGATTTAACATTTTTTTGTGATAAGTTTGTGGCATTATTTGAAAATGTATTTCCCAGTAACCTAGTTAGTAAGGACAGTAAAAAGCCATGTGAAAATTATAACCAGTTAAATTAGTGTCTTATAAATAGAAAAGTGAAACCTATATTTTTTTAACAATGAAAACAAAGATCCTGTTTTAGTTTCATAGGACAAAAATTACTTAGAATTGTTAAGAAATGTTAGGAATAAGTCTAAAAAAGTATTTGCATTATGTCTGAAATTAATAATGCAAATAACATTGTTAAATGTATGGGGAACATAGTAAAACAAGCAAGAGGACTGCAAATCACATAACAATATAATATGTCTATTGATTTGAATGTCAAGTTTATAAATTATAATTCACAGGTTGCAGATTCTTTGAGCATAATTCCTTAAAAGCAGTAGAGACAATAACATCGAGGAGTTAGCAGACAAGTCAGTACGGTATTAAGTGACCTTGTATTATCAAACATATCTCCGTTTGACATTAAGAAACTAATAACTTACTCACAAATAAAAGACCAAACAGGATTGATAGGATTTCAGCAAAATAAACCTCTTCAAATGAATGGTGATGAGTGTGATGTCAACAATCACTGAAATGGTTCATTGCTGACCTGTTTTGTGAACTATTTCAAAAATAATATAATCTAAAATGGTGACTTGTTTCATTAATAATAATAATAATAATAATAATATTTTAGTACATAGTAAATCACAATTTGGATTTCAGAAAATTTTCTGTTTACACATTCACTCACCAAATTTTACAAGCATAAAATAACGAAATAGCATTTGTTGGAATTTTCTTTCACCAGTCCAAGGTATCTGACACACTTAATATCAAAAATTTGTTTGAAAAACTGACATTTTACCAATTTAGTGGTGTAGCTAAAAAGTGATTCATGACATACTTAACAAAAATAATGAAGAATGTTTTGGTTACACAATTAACAACTGTAGATCGGGATATCCTTCTGAATGGAGGTAAATCGTTAATGGAGTCAATTCTTCTCATTCACCACTACTTCTGATATGTCATCTACCTGTGTTTTTATTTCATGTCATGCACTGTTCTAACATTTTAAAAATTGAGATTTACGTGTATAGTTTTGTCTCTGTTGTTAGTTATTGTACCATATACTTCTACACTCTGCAGTCTACTGTAAAGTGCTTGCCAGAGAGTACATCTCATTGTACAATGTGTTAACATTTCTTACTATTTCATTTATGTTTGGAGTGCACCTTAGGATCAATCTAATCTTGGCTTTTGTGGCCCATATGTGCCATCTAGGCAGCTCTATGTTCCTAGATGCCTCAGTTAAAGCTAGTTCTTGGAATTATGTAAGGAGGTTTACATAGGATTCATGGCATCTTTCTTCCAACATCTGGCAGTTCAGATTTTTCAGCATCCAAGTGATGCTGCAGGTCAAACAAACCAGTGATCATTCACACTGCAATTCTTAGCATACATTTGATATCCTCTGGTAGTCCTATTTGGTAAGGGTCCAATTCCATATCCCAGCAATTTGTTACTCACATATTTGTACAGATTGACTAATTCCAGTTGTCACTCATTGATACTGTAGTCGTAGGATTTATATTTATATATTTTATATTTTTTTGATGTTCAAAATTTGTCACTGAACATTTAAAGCAAGTTGCCAATATCTGCGTCTCATTGAAATTGTATCAACATCTGAGTGAATATTTGTGCAGTATTTTCAGACAGTACTTCATTATGGAACAATGTATCGTGTGCAGTCTGAGGTCACTATTAATATTATCTTCTTCTTTCTCTTTTATTGCATCTGTCGTATGACAGGTTTCAACTGGTGGCTCTCCATAGTGTCCTGTTCTGAACTTCTTCCTTCATCTATTTGTAAGTTCATCCTCTCCTAATGTCAGTCATCATTCCAATTGTCTTCCTACCTCTTTCTTTCAGTCCTAGTACATGTCCTGTGAAGATTTCTTCTTCTTTCTGATTACTTTCAATAACCTCCTGTCCTTCCCCTATTATTTTTCATTGCTTCTTCATTCTTAAGTCTGTCTGTCTACTTTAAGCATTTTTCTCTGTAGCCGCGTTTCAGAACATTTTAAATATCTTTTTAACTGTCCATGATTCACTGGTGCATAAGACTACACTCCAGGCATAACATTTAGCAGATCTTTTCGTCAGCTCTATTGGAATTCTTCTAGATCTTAATAACTGCTTCACCTTTTCAAATGCTGTCTTTCCCATAGATATCTTTCTCCTTATTTCTTCTGTACTGTTTCGATTCCATGTTATTAAACTTCCCAGGGAGAGAACGTATTTTACTGGTTCTATCCTTTTTTCCATCTAGGAATATGTTAACTGGAGGCTCCTTATCTACCAGGTCAGTAATGTACAAGGTGAACAGCAAGAATCTCAAGACACTTTCCTGGGGCATGCGTAAAGTTGTTTGTACATTTTTTTTTTTTTTGATGACTCTCCATCTGAGGTAGCATGCTGTGTCCTCTTTACCATGAAACTCTTAGTCCAATTACACAAATTTTATCTGATGCCTTGTATACAGTGATGAGCCAAAACATTATGAATATCTGCATAATAGCTCGTTTGTCCATCTTTCAAACAAAATACATAATTGATTCTGCATATCAAGGTTCCATCCGTTTGTTGGTAGGTTTGCGGAGGTTTGTGGCATTAGATGTGTATGCACAGGTCATGTAATTCATGTAAATAATAGGCCGCTGATTTGTGTACATGGTGATGACACTCCAATAGCGACCCAGATGGATTTGATAGGATTTACATCAGGCGAATTTGGACTCTGGGATGTCAATGTGAGTTCACTATAATGCTCCTCAAACCACTGTAGCATGCTTTTGGCTCTGAGACATGGACAATTGTACTGCTGAAAGATGATATTGCCATCCTGGAAGTTATCAAGCATGAAGGTATACAGGTGGTTCACAGCTGTCAGTGTGTCTTTGATTACTACCACAGGCCCCATGCAAGTGCAGGAGAATGTCTCATGTAGCATAACATGGCTCCCAGCAACCTGTGTCAGTGGTGCGCTGCACGTTTTGAGCCACCATTCACATTGATGGTGGCATATGTGGAGACCTGGCGTAGCAAAAATGTGATTCACCCGAAGATCCAACATGTTTTCATTGATCGACAGTCGAATCCCAATGGTCTGGTGGCCACTGCAATCATAATTGTATTGTATTGTATTGTATTGTTTTCATGATGTTGTTGGGTCAACATTGAATACATAGGGGTGGTCTGTTGCAGAGCTCCAGGTTCAACAACATATGATAAACGATGGGCTATTAAACACTTGTGCATGCACCAGCTCTGTGCTCTTGTGGCAGAGATGCCACAGATCACCATCTATCATACTTTACAGAGCAGACAAGCCTCTGAACCCCATGTTCTATGAAGAGTTGTGGATGCCAACCATTTAGAACCTAGTGGCAGTTTCACTGACCACCTACATTTTTCTGTAGATGCTGAAGACATTAGCAGGTGAATGTCTGACCAGTTTCATTGTTTTTGAGATAACCTTTTACAGGTTGTGCACAATAATAATCTTCCCTTTGTCAAAGTCATTTATCTCAATGGATTTTTCCCATTTGCAGCCTATATCTTCACTAGGATAAAGGTGGCTCATATTCAGAAAAATAACTGACCAAGAACTGGATAGATATGTACTTAGTAGAACCTTTTCATGACATACAGTCACTTTAATGAAACTTACAAAGAAATAGCAACTGCTGTACAACAAGTGTAAAACAAAGCATACGACTACAGGTAGATGATCGATAGATAGAGACTGAAGGAAACACATTCAGCTCTTGAGGATAAATATGTGAAGCCTTCAATTACTACTGCACATAATCTTATCTTAATACATCTAAAAAAAAAACAAAGAAATTATGATCATATTCAAAAGCTGTCACTAGTACCACGTACTTGTGGATGAGACAAGTACTAAAATTGAAGGTAGCAAAAGCAACAATGCTGAACTCCATTTTCAAATGTTCCTTTACAAAGGAAAATCCAGGAGCACTTCATCAGTTTAATCCTTGCAACACCATAAATAAGAGTGATATAGATATAAGTGACAGTGACATTGAGAAACAGCTAAAACCACTAAAACTTACCATAGTCCAGGACTTGGTGGAATCCTAAACAGAATTTAAATCTGAGTTAGTCCCACTTTTAACTATAACATACTGTAGAGCCCAGAATTTGCAAGAAAGCACAGGCACATCCTTATACAACAAGGATAGCAGAAATAATCTACAAAACTACTGTAAAATATCTTTGATGTCCACATGTTACAGACTCTTACAACACATTCAGAGTTCAAACCTAATGAAGTATCTGTAATA
Organism: Schistocerca piceifrons; assembly: GCF_021461385.2. Lineage (NCBI taxonomy): Eukaryota > Metazoa > Arthropoda > Insecta > Orthoptera > Acrididae > Schistocerca > Schistocerca piceifrons. The sequence goes on from NC_060149.1 coordinate 306,411,807, forward strand.
GAATTATCTCCTCCATGCCAACCAGCATAGATTCTGCAACTAACAGTCATAACAAACCCAGTTTACACTTTTCTTGCATGATATGCTGAAAGTCATGGATCAAAGCACTCGGGTAGGTGCAGTATTTCTTGAATTTTGAAAATCACTTGAGTAAGTATCACACCAATGCTTATTAACCCTATAACCATAGGCAACACAGGTGTGTCCATTCAACTCTTTCCATACAATTTCACGGAGCCCACAATTATAATGACAAACGTAATTTCTGCTCTCTTTGCATGTCACAATTCACCATTTTCCTGTCGAATAATTTTATCTTGCTCTGGAACGTTGTAAGGTGCTACTTTTCAGCCAAATCTTTTTCTGTTGCTCTGGAACACTGGCAATCATTATTTTCCTGCCTGAAATACTGGGAGTCATGTTTTCAATGTTTTCCAGTATCACACATGTATACCTTCTCATGCTAGAAATTTTGTATTCATATTCCCGATCAGCTAGCTTATGGAACCTTGCTTTAAGGGGAGACCGAAGGCAAGTGGACTTCAAAAATTTTTTTATTTTTATTTTAGCATATTTGAAATGTCTGGTCTTTCCTGCGTGAAACAGTTTTTGTTTTATATAAATACAACAATTTTTTTCGTGAGACATGATGGTTTTCTTGAGGCTCTGTACAGTCTGGCATTTAAATGCCACGCCTTCCACTGTGATAGCAAGGCTTATGACCAGGTACGTGCAGAACAACCCTATGGTCCTAGTGTCACAATTTCTAAATTAGAGTGCATTGGGCATGTCCAGAAGAGAATGGGGTCCAGGTTGAGAAGATTATTGAAAGAAAAGTCAAAAATAGTATTGGAAGATAGTAAGAAGATAGGTGGTAAACGTCGCCTGACAAATGTTGAAATAGATAGATTACAGAATTATTATGGCTTGACCATGAGAAGAAATGTAGGAAATTTAGAATAGGGAACTTAGAAAACATGGAAAAAAGCTGTGTGGGCTATCTTTTTCCATAAGCATTCCACAAATGAATATCCAGTGCACGGTCTTTGCACGAATAATCCTGACACTTGGTGCAAGTACAGGAGAAGTGCCAGATATGACCACAAACATTCTTTACCTGCATCAGTAATGAATGAAATTAAACCCATATTTAGAGACCTTTGTAAAGATACCATGTTGGAGAAATGTCTTCATGGGAAAATTGAAAATTTAAATGAATGTGTGAATTCTGTCATTTGGAACTGGTTACCGAAAACTGTATTTGTTCAGCTTACAACCCTCAAATTTGAAATTTATGATGCTATTTTATGCTTCAATGATGGTGTAATTAGAAAACTGGATGTTTTGGAATTATTGGGCATAAAATCTACTGGAAATACTGCAAAATCCTTGATGCAAATAGATAAAGAGAGAATCTGCAAAGCAGATATTGCTAATTTAAAATGCACAAAAGAAGCCAGACAGAAAAGAAGAGGGACCAAGAGAAGAAAAGATCAGTATGATTCAGATGCTGCTCAGTATAGTGCAGAAAAGTATTAGTGGTAAGTAATTCTCATCAATAACTATACTAGAATTGCAATATTAAACTTTAAATGGAGTTTTCTCAGAACTACCTTTTTTTTTACTTTCAGGTACCATTATTTGATAAACTAACGGGGTTAGAAACATGAAATTTGGTCAATTTGTACTGCAGATGGTAATAAGTTATTACAAATAAATTGAGAACCACCAAACAATCAGAAACTGTTTTATAATAATTAATGTACAAAAAAAGTTAAGTTTTACTAGTGAAAGAATATATTTTTTTCCTTCAAAAATATATGAGGTATTGTGTTCATTTTATTTGTAAATTGAGGCATATATGTTATATATATATATGCAGTAAAAATTTCATTGTTCTATCACTTATAGTTCTTTTGAAAAGTGTACCTATTCAAAGGGTAAAATAGCATTAGCAGAATAGCGATAAAAATTGCCTTCTGTCTCCCTGTAAGATACAACACTCAGAAAGTTTATCATCTACTCTTGTAAGGTTAAATGCAATTTTCGAATCTCTCACATTATTTGTGTCACGTGTCAATTAAAAATGAACCCAAAAGCACTTTTTTGGTTTTTTGTTACGTTTCTATAATTCTATCCTTACAACTACTCTCATTATCAAATAAAAATTCCCTGCAATTTGCACGGAGGAACTGGAAAGTCGCCCACAATTACAGGGTTAATACATACATCAACACGATGTCGACCTTTTCCGCAATTGATAAACGGTCCATTTTAAGACGGGTAATGTGTCACGAAGCAAATACCGTCCACACTTGTGGAATGTTACATGATACCACGTACTTACACGTTTGTGACTATTACAGCGCCATCTATCAAAAAGTGAAAAAAGAGGTCCAATTAAAACATTCATATTTCTTTACGTACTACACAAATATGTAATAAAAAATGGGGATTCCTACTTTAAAAAATGCAGTTGATATCCGTTTCACCCATGGCAGCGCCATCTAGTGGGCCCACCATGGCGCCATCTAGTTTCCTCCTTCAAGCTAGACGAGTTCAGTTCTTTGTAGTTTTTTCGTTTTATGCTTATTTTGTGGCATATTTATCTCGGTCACTATCAATGGATCACTCTGTATATTGTTGCGGTATCCTTGAGACAAAGTGTGGCACATTTGATTTTCAGTGCCCTTGAAATGTTGAATTGGCATGAATATCTCCTCTGCTGTCTTTTGCCTTTTAAATATAACTGTATTCAGCTTCACTCACTGTCACATTTTTAAGGTGTGTTTACACCTGTGCACTTTGCAACTAACCGCCGTGCGGTTGTAGCTTGCTCGCACATGGAAGTAGAGGTGCCCTCTGTGAACACAGGTGTGTATGGAATGACTTGCACACACATGTTGAAGGAGAAGCATGCAACCTACATGCCTGCCTCTACTTCCGTGTGTTGCAAGCACAGTAGCACAGCCTCTGGGCATAATGCGCACAGGTGTAAACACACCATTAAAAGGCACTGGTATTGGCAATTGTTCACTGTTGTATAAAGACCGTATAACATATGGTAAATTAGGATATAACAGTTTTCTTTGTTTTTAAGGTGATCCCATCTATCTACCAAAAAATATTTGTCTGTTGTGTGATCTGTTGATCCCTCCAGACCATGGGAACAGCAAAGGCTATGTGGTGTGATCCTTGTAACCAACCTGTCAGGAGTGTAGTACATGATGAACAACATATGAAGGGCTTATTTCAATAGTGGTACAAGTCCATTTTTGTTCATATTGAGATACAAAGTCCTAAAGTTAAATGAGTGCTGAAAAATCTGCAGTTGAGATACCAGAAATATTCAAGCATATGGCTTCTTGCTAGAGATGAACCTTTCTTTTTGTTTGTTTGGATCATTACTTTCAGAAGCATTATAGACAGAAAAGTGAAGGTAATGGACTTGTACCACTATTGAAATAAGCCCTTCATATGTGGGAGGGTCAGTTCTTGTCGTGGTCACCAACTTTAGACCCAAAATAAAGTTTGTAGCACTCTATTACAAGATAATTGAGTTTCTGTTTTGCTGTTTCAGGGTTAGCTCTCTACAGATATAACAAAAGAATTTTTGCTATTTACACAGGCATGGGGTATTTCTTCTTCTGAATTAACACAAAACACAAACTCCAATGAAATGAGAACAACAAGCAGTTACTTCCAACAATTTTCAGAACTCTCATTGCTGAGATGCAACTGGCTACAAAGACAACTTGCTTATATGTGTTAAAGAATGACTCCTCAGCAAGGCTGCTGAACCACTGTCATTTCTTTGAGATAGGTTTCTGAACATTACAAGAAACGTGTATTCTGCATTTTGTTTAATGAGTTGAACCTTATGTTGCCTTATTGGATGTCTTGTCTAATAATAGCATATAAAATTAATTATCTGTAAAAGACATTTGTTTTACTGAGCCTTGAATGTGTATGTGAATGAGATCAAGAATTATTTTTATTGGTAACATCGCATGAAAAATGAGATTCCTGTGTTCAACGCCACAATATTTCATGATATTTTCACTGTAATTTTTGAATCTCAGCAGAAATTAAATGCATATGTCTAAGATAATCGTAATTTCATAACATGGTATTTATTATATCTCATAGTGATTTCACGTCACACTAAATTTTCTGTTTTAGTGGTTATTTCTTTAACTATTTCAGATGATTATAATCCAGATGAGGAAGTTACTGATAATGAAGATCTAAGTGATGGTGATCAAGATGACACTGAAGAACACAAATCTGTTATTTTGCATTTGTTGTCGCAGCTGAAACTCGGAATGGACCTAACACGAGTAGTTCTCCCCACTTTCATCTTAGAACGGCGTTCCCTTCTTGAAATGTTTGCTGACTGCATGGGGCACACAGCTGAATTTGTAAGGTAAAATATTTAACATTAAATGTTTGTTGAGAGTAATGGTTGTTGACTATCATATTTTGGAACATTTTTTCCCACCTCTTTACAGGGAATTGTGTTACTTATTACTGTATGTAAAAGATTCTTGTATTCCTTTTTTTTTTCATATATATCACTAATAAATCCTTTAGCATATAACTCTCTGGATTTTCATTTACGGTTAGGCTGTTGGCTCTATAAAAATATTGTGTTCTTTGTTTGTAGAGTTTTGTATGAATTTAGGTGCAATTTAATTGTGGTCTGTTAATTACAACCAGAAATATGAAGAACTGTAAACTTGCATTACATCATTGACATTTTTAAGTTAAACATTTCACATTCTGGGTATTTCATATCAGAATTTCACTGAATCCCTTTCATCCTGCACACAGGTAAAGTTAATTTAAAACTTCATCTGTAATTGTTGATCGAAGACTGGCAATTTATAGATACCAAATGATCTGTTAATTTATTATTTAGTGATTATATGTGAAGGCTACCAACCTTATGATTATAAATTACTAGGTGAGTACCTGGCATTGCCTGGGTACGTTGAGCGAGGTGGCGCAGTGGCTAGCACACTGGACTCGCATTCGGGAGGATGACGGTTCAATCCCGTGTCTGGCCATCCTGATTTAGGTATTCCGTGATTTCCCTAAATTGCCCCAGGCAAATGCCGTGATGGTTCCTTTGAAAAGGGCATGGCCAACTTCCATCCCTAATCTGATGATACCGATGACCTCACCGTCTGGTTTCCTCCCCCACACAACCCAACCCAGGGTATGCATTTATTCTAATCTTCTATTAGTATACCACCTCCTTCCTTCTCTGTTTCTTCGTCTCGTTGTCTCTCACCTTTCTCTGACCTTCACCACCACCCTAATAGGTGGTTTGTAGTTCTTACTCCAACAGTATTTCTTAACAGTAGTAAGTAACATGTGTATCAAATTTGGTTGAATTTGTCCAGGGGTTTCGGAGGAGCTTTTACATGCAGCTTTACCCATGAATGCACATCACATATATTTGACATACTTCATGCATATTTGTACACATATTTCACCTGTATCTCTTGCACATTTTGCCCTACAGTTTTGTTTTCACATAGCTCACTGTTTATGGCATCTTATCTTATATCATTGTACAACTGTGTTGCATGATGATATAATTTTGCAGGTGTATACAGTAGCATATGTGGATACTGTCTGCGAAATGTGTTGGGAGTAAAGTTATTGGTAAAAGAAGTAATAAATTAAACTGTCATGCATTATGAAGCATTTTTCACACGCCTTGGTGTTTTTGACTTCGTATCACCTGAACTATTTGTTGTACAATGATCTAATTTTGTTGGTCAGTTAGTTAGTAACAGGTTCCATGGGCCATTTTGTGTGATACATTGTAATGATGTGGAATGAGTCATCATACATCACATCACAAATTAATTTGTACAGACAGTTACACTGTGTACATTTCTATTTTTTTTTTCTTTTTCATAAAAAGAATAAGAAAGATGTACAGATGTGAGTTAATAATTCTTACCCAGCACTTTTTACACATTACAATAACAGAAATTCTCCTACAGAATAGAAGGAGTTATCAAGGAGAAGTTTTCCCAGTTTGTTATCAAATAATTCTTTGCTGTCTGTCAGATATTTTATATCAGTGGGTAAATAATCAAAAATTTTTGTTGTGACATTGTGCTCCCACTTTTTGTGCTAAGGACAACTGTAATGTGGAGTAATGAATGCCATTTTTCCTTCTGGTATTTACATACCTCATTGTTCCTCTTGAACTGTAGTGGTTTTATTTACAACAAACTACATGAGGGAGAAAATATACTGTGAAGCAGTAGTGACAATGGCCAACTCCTTAAACAGATGTCTACAAGGTGACTGTGGGTGAGCACCACATATTGTTCTCACAGAACTTTTTTGCACAATGAAGACTTTGTCTTAGAGATGAGTTACCCTGGAACATTATTCCTTATGACATTATTGAACAAAAACATGGAAAATATCACAACTTACTGATTTGTCTGTCCCTAAGATTTGCAATGATTCTAGGTGTAAATGTGGCTGAAATGAGTTGTTTTTGGAGTTCCAAAATGTGTTTTTTCAATTTAAATTCTCATCAATATGAACTACTAAGAATTTTGAAGTTTGTGCTGTGTTTATTATTTCCTCACCATTTGTTAAACATATCATTGGTGTAGTACCTCTAGATGTGCAGAACTGGATATGTTGGGTCTTTTTAAGATTGAGGGTGAGACCATTCACAAAAAACCAGTCAGTGATACTTTTAAGAACCTTGTTTACCATTTCTTCTGTTTCTGTATGTATGCTTGGATTCATTACAATACTAGTGTCATCTGCAAGAAGAATTAATTCTGCTTGTTATATACTAGATGGAAGTTCATTTACATATATGAGGAACAGTAGTGGACTTAAGAGTGAACCTTGGGGAGCTCCATACATGATTTTTCCCCAGTCAGAATTATGTCTCCGGACTGTATTGCTCGAATTACTAAGCACAACTTTGTGCTTTCTTTTGGTAGATATGACATTATCCATAGAATGTTAATTTATCTAGGAGAATACTGTGTTTTGCACAGTCAACTGCCATAGAGAGGTCGCAGAAAATACCAACTGGTGCATTTTATTACTTAATGCTTGTAAAATCTGGTTGGTGTACACCTAACTGTGATTTGCTAAGGATACTATTGGTGCTAAGGTGAGATACTATTCTGGAATACATCACCTTCCCAAAAATTTTGGAGAAAGATTTCATCAATGAAACAGTTTGATAATTACTGCTTTAATGGTACACACAGTAGCATTTACGAATACTGTCCGCAAAATGTGTAACAAATGAAGTTAGTAATAAAATAAAACATAATGCCTGATGCAGCACTGTTACTTGTGAGCAGTGAAAATTTAGTTAGCAATAACTTTTTTCCTTTCAACATTTTGTGGGGGTGTCAGCAAGAAAACATTTCTTAAAGCTGTGAAATTATGTGTAAAATTTTGAAGTCAGCAAGTGTTACCATTCTCAAATCCTGGATAAATAATGTCTGGGTATTTGGGCATCATGGCCTACACGTCTTTTTCACTCCTACCACCACTACTTTGGTAAGTAAGTGGTTCTTACCCCCACAGCATTTCTTTCCAGACAGTAAGTGATATCTGTGCTAAGTTTGGTTCATATCAGTTTAGTAGTTTAGGAGGAGATGTGGAACGTACATACATGCATACATACATACATTCATTTTTATAGCAGATATTTATTTATTGGAGAATTAATATGGCTATGATAGTTAAAAGCAACAGATTTCTCACACAGCAAAGTGAAACATTTGTCTGATGAATTAAATTATATTTTATGCCATTATCAGAGTCAATGAAATGATACCTTGTAAAATATTCCTATTTTGTGATGTGTGTTTGATGTGCCCTTGCAGATGTGCTAGTACAGAATGAGCTGCTAATTTACAAAGATAGGCAAGTTTTGAATATAACACATATTGTGGATGATAAAACATTTAGCAGCTAAAGAAAGAAAGAAAGAAGAAAGTACATTAAATCATTTTCAGACTCATTGATTGATGATTGCAAATGCTTAATTCAATAACTCTTTTGTTAAGCATGGAATGTAACTGCAGTTTGGACATTACTGTTCAGATTATTTTTCCATGTATACCTACTTGGAAGGGAGCTACAGTGGTGGGACCAGCGCCAGAGGGCTCTATGCTGCAGCCTGATTTTCCGATATCTGTTCATCTCGGGTCACCCGTAAACAGAGGGAGATAAGGGCATGGCTGGGATTAACAAACAGGTCCGAGAACCAGAGGACAGGTTCAAATGGCTCTGAGCACTAGGGGACTTAACTGCTGAAGTCATCAGTCCCCTAGAACTTAGAACTACTTAAACCTAACTAACCTACACATCCATGCCTGAGGCAGGATCAGAGGACAGGAACAGCTTGGGAACAAGAGGGAAGATAGCTGAGGGTCTAGCAGAAGAGAAGTGAAAGGCGGTGTCACCGTGCTGTGTGTCCACCAGAGTGCCCACAGGCGATGTTGGTTGCTTCTCCCTGCCATGGGCAGATTTGATTTTGATGGCATGTCCAATCCTCCAGGGACAGAGTGAACCCAGAGCTTCCCCAGTACTGCTGGACGACTGCCAGGATCCGCTTATCCTAGCGTCCTAAGCTCCACACCCACACATGGGTGCCTGGGCAGCTGTGGACTGAGTACCTGCAGTTCAGCTGCCTACATGTGGTATGACTGATTAGGCATTTTATGACACTGGATGCAATGTCATGGCATTGTCGGTAGTTAACAGAAAGCACATTTTGTCAAAGGCCAGGTGTGTCAGTTCTGTGAGAGGGGCCAGTCTGCACGAAAGCTGGTACGTACTGGGTCTGATCCATGACAGAAAAAAGTGATTTTACAGCATCTGAATCCATTACATGGAATGCGGCAAAGTGCTACTGGAGCCTCTTCTAGTACATTTCCAACTCTTCTGCAGTCTCACCACAAAGTAGGGATGGTGGCAGATCTGTAGCAGACTTTCGGGAGAGCAACAATGACAAGAAGGCTTCCTGATGTTACCATCCTCCAAACAGCTGTTGCAGAAAGTGCTGTACGACAACTTTCATCAACGCACCTGGTAAGGTAGCCTATTTCACAGGGTCTGGGTTGTGTAACGAACAGGAAAAATCCCATCCTTATTGCCAATTATGTTGTAACTCCCAGCGTTAAAGAGAGAGAGAGAGAGATAGATAGATAGATAGAGAGAGATAGATAGATAGATAGAGAGAGATAGATAGATAGAGAGAGAGAGATAGATAGAGAGAGAGAGATAGAGAGATAGATAGATAGAGAGAGAGAGATAGATAGATAGATAGATAGATAGATAGATAGATAGAGAGAGAGAGAGAGAGAGAGAGAGAGAGAGAGATAAAACCTCCAAAACAAGTATATTTAACAATTTCACAGGACAATAGCTCACAAAGGATACAATGTGTGGCATTGCCACATGGCAAAACAGGTACAATACAGTTCTAGTTAGTGTAGTAAATAGCACGATGAGCTAGAGCAGACTGAGGGTGATGGCCAGGTGGCAACCGCACATGTATACAGTGTGTCGCAGGTGATGCTGGAGGCACCTGCACAGCTGTCATGCTTGGTCGCTGGGCTGCATTGTCTCCCCCTGGCAGTCACGCTTCACAATATGGGATGTGGAGTGACTGTTGTGTCGCATGTGCCAGTCGTGCAATGATGGCTGACATTGGAGACAGGGGCTTGTGCCAGACTTCCAGGCAGTAGCCCAGTGGGCTACCACAGAAGCATTTAGTGTTTGTGATGAATATTATGTAGAGAAGACAATGATGAATGTGAATTCACCATAAGAGCACATCTGCCATTTTAAATGTGTCTTAACATTTCCTGTTAGTTACCAGTCTCTATATTTCTTACACTCGTACTGTTTATTATGTCGTGCCCCACATTACCTTTGTTCATCATAGAGCAACAGCCACCTGATGGAGAAAGGATGTGGTGAGGAGATACAACAGAGTTTCTTTAAGAAAAAATATTTATCAGCTTTTTGTGAGATAAATAAGTAAATAAATAGACGTAAATGTGTGGCGTCTGATGACAGTTCAATGGAATTCAATGTATAATCTTTGCAACTTTTTAAATTCTTGTAACATGATATTTCTTGAAAGTATCTCATATGTATGTTCTCAATCATAAAATCTCTTATACATCTATAACGTTCGTGTGTGTGTGTGTGTGTGTGTGTGTGTGTGTGTGTGTGTGTGTGTGTGTGTTTTACTGAACATCAGCATAATTTTCTTACAAAGCTGAATGTTAAGACTTCGTATTATTGTGTGGTTTTTTAAGCATGAGTCTTGTGGAAATGTTTCACTTTCCATTAATTTATATTAATTTGATATCTAGCATGTGATCTGAGAGAAAAAGCATTGTGTTGAAGCTTCTTGATGCAGTCAATGTGAAATCGAAAAAGACAAAGTCCCATCATATACTCAAGCAAAAGCAATACACTGAATTAATGAAAGTCATGGGATAGCGATATGTACACATACAGATGGTGGTAGTATCACGTACACAAGGTATAAAAGTGCTGTGCATTGTCAGAGGTGTTATTTGTACCCAGGTGATTCATGTAAAAAGGTTTCCAACATGATTATGGCCCCATGACAGGAAGTAACAGACTTTGAACATTGAATGGTACTTGGAGCTACATGCATGGCATATTTCATTTTGGAAATCATTAGGGAATTCAGTATTCTCAGATCCACAGTATCAAGAGTGTGCTGAGAATACCAAATTTCAGCCATTACCTCTCACCACAAATATCACAGTGGCCAGTGGCTTTCACGTGACAACCAAGAGGAGCAGCATTTGCATAGAGTTGTAGTACTAACAGACAAGCAACACTGGGTGAAATAACTCCAGAAATAAGTGTGGGATAAAATTTGATATTAATGGGCTATGGTGGAGATGACTGACACTAAGGGATTTGCTAGCAACATGATATTATGTGCAGTGCCTGTCCTGGGCTCGTGGCCATATCAGTGGGACCCTGGACAACTGGCAAATAGTGGCTTGGTTATATGAGTCCTGATTTCAGTTGGTAAAAGCTGATAGTAGTGTTCAAGTGGGGTGCAAACCTAAGCCCTGGACCCAGGTTGTCAACAAGGCACTGTCCGAGCAGGTGGTGTCTCCATAAAGGTGTGACCTGTGTTTACATGGAATGGACTGGGTCCTCTGGTCCAACTGAACCAATCATTAAATGGTAATGGTTATGTTTGGCTACTTGGGGATCATTTGCAGCCATTTGTGGACTTCATGTATCCAAACTGTGATGGAATTTTTATGGATGACAATGCATCATGTCACTGGGTCGTGATTGGCTTGAAGAACATTCTGGCCAGTTTGAGTGGATGATTTGGCCACCAAGATCACATGTCATGAATCCAATCAAATATTTATGGGGCGTAATCAAGAGGTCAGTTCATACACAATATCCTGCACTGGCAACACTTTTGCAGTTATGAATGGCTATAGAGGCAGCATGGCTCAATATTTCTGCAGGGGATTTCCAACAACTTGTTGACCCCCATGCAACCTCGAACTGCTGCACTACACTGGGGAAAAGGATGTCTGACATGATATTAAGAGGTATCCCATGACTTTGTCACTTCAGTGTATATAGGAATGAGGGAGTGAAATAACATTTTTAGAAATGCAGTTGCTACTTTGAAATTGTTAGATGTCTAATTTCTAATTAGATTGATACAGACTGTAGTGCAATATTCTGTGACTTGTAAATACTATCATTTTGTCATTTACATAACATTGAAAAGAAAATATTTGATATAGTCTAGTTTATTGTTGTTATGAAAATGTTGTATCTATGTTTTTCTTGTACAACCAAAGTTTTTATTTATTTATTTATTTTGTTCTATAATCTGTTATGTTTAATATTAACTTCTTACAATGAATTGTGATGCAGATAAGTAATATGTGACAATACTTTTAATTGATTACTTTTAAATGATTGACATGAAGGTATGTAATTGACTTCAAATTATGTGACTTGAATTAGGTTGTTTATGTATCTAATGACTGTGCAGAAGTAAAGGTGCTGTGAAGGATCCTTCTGTTTTCATACAAATTGATTGCTCAGGGGGAGGAGGGAAGGGTCTTTACGAAATCTTCACATTCATGCAAGAAATTTTCTAACACCACAGATAAAAAAAATTACAACTTGAGTATAAATATCATTTCAGGAAAATAAACTCCTATTTATCAGAAAAATAAGGTAAATGGTCAGCTGGTTCCTATGAAAAGGGAAAGATTTTCTTTCTCATCTTTGCCATGTCCAGGCCTACACTCACTCTAATGACCTCATTGTTAACAGAATGTTGAACACTTTATTTATTCATTCATTCATTAATTCATTCAAACAAAACAGGCCATTGGTGAGAATGGAGACAGAAACTCTTCTCACCCTCTGCTCATTTCCTTTGTCTTGAGTTATGAGCTCTTTTGTTAACCATCTGTTGTTGTGAAGAAGAACACATTCTCATGATACCACAGTCTCGTACCTCAGGAACAGTTCAAAATCTAAAGAAATAATCAGTTGTGTTCTTGTAATTCTATTGATTACATGCAAAACCATATGAAATATAAGCTTAAAGACGCAAACACAAAGCTTACTCTACATCAGTTCTTGGATACCAATTACTGTATTGGATATGTTTCATTATATTTAAATACTTACATGACAGCAATTTTGTCACAACATTTGTTCCAATTAACATATCTGATAATACTTGCTTGCCATTTTGTAGGATTCCTGATGCAGATACTCCAGAAGCAAGAATGCTTGCTGTTTTGGAGTGGTACTTAACTTCATTTCATATGGGCCGTAGAAGCCCTGTCGCAAAGAAGCCGTATAATCCAATTATTGGTGAAATATTCAGATGCTCATGGCGGCTTGTGCTCCCAGTAGATGAAAAACAAACAACAGACAACTCATGCAATGAAATAACAGTTACATATATAGCAGAGCAAGTGTCACATCATCCTCCTGGTAAGTGAAGGTCATCTTCAGAGAACAGCTTCCATTATATAATGATGGTATGAACAAGTTAAGATGGTTAGCAGTAATAGTAAGGCCATCTGGTTATCAATGGTACTTAAGTACTTGAAGGGTATGAAGTTCTGAAAAAGTGTCGTATGCTATTCTAAAGACAATTCTATTTGAGCAGTTTAATGGAACTTATAAAACAATTAGATATTATATTCTAAATTAAATTGTTCTTGGAATATTCATCTTGAACATTTGTCTGGTGGTTGATATGGGAGTGGGAATTTTTTCTTGTTTTGGAAAAGCTTTGATTTGACTATGTTAAAGATAAGCAAGGCAACAGGGAAACAACTGCTTTAGAAATTATTCAGAAAGTAGTAGATTGTCTGTCATAAAACATTGCCGATTAAAACAGGCTGAATGCAGGCTAAGAACAGTTTTCATATACTTGGGATTAACATACTGTATATTGTCTTGTGTTAATCAAATTGGGCCAGTGATTATAGGATGACACATAAAGTATTAAACTTATTTTTGATGCAGGTTGATAAAATGAGGATTTTTGTGTAATGAAGCAAAGATTCTGAGCACAAAAAGAGAAACTGAAATGCTGCAGCAGTCATAATAGTAAATGTTGAGGTATACATTAGTTAATAATGTATAAAATGACAGACAATTAAGTTTCACTAAACTGATGTAAGATCAAAACTGCTAAACAGTAATCTACTGTTTTCTACACTGTCTCTTGTAAAAATGAAGGAAAAGGACTGTGTAATAATGGGTGACTGGAACAAATTTCAAAGAATTTTCCATGCAGTCAGAAGTTACTGTACAGGTAAGTCATTAAGACATTCAGTCCAGCCTTGAATGTAAGTGCACTTGTGCATTACCCTGTATAATCTAGTTTTCACTTTGGGGCAAGGTGAGACACGTATTTTGTATGGAAACCCAACCATGAATATGTGATCACCAACCACTACAGTCAAAATAGGAAAAAATCTGTAATTTCCGAAGTAAAAATGTATTGTTTATTTATGACTGTTTTGATTATTCATTAATAGTTTCTGTCCATGTTGAATTTGATGTTAGGCATCATAAATTAATAATGATAAAACACAGAATACACATTTAGAAACAGTGAGATTTCTGAAATTTGGACAAAAAAAGAGAACTGTTTTATAGATTTAAGAAAAGCAGGCAAAGCTTAAATTTTGTAAAAATGTTCGTGACATAATAATAGTATTTACTTTCAAGCCAATACAGTATGAACAACTGAAACAAACGTAAATTATATTTACATTTAAAAGCATGGCGAGAGTCAAGTTTTCCTCAGAGAATATATAGTTCAAACACGTTCTGTGTGTATAGTGAGCATGGGGGCCCAAGCTATTGCAGCACCCACTTAGTTTCTTGTGCTACAATCTGTCATTTCAGACTCTCCTCCTTTCTCTTACTCTCTTTCCCATAGTGACAACCTTTGATGTTGACCTGGCTATTCCAAGTGATTTTTGGTTCCCTTCTGTGTTTGACCCACATTTTCCAAATTTTTCGGTAGTGTGGACTGACTTCAAAACACCACCTTAAATACTGCTACTGTGTGCAGCATTTAAGATCATCTGCGTGCAATACCTGTGTAGGCTTTTATATGCATTTCAAGGCCACCAAGAAAGCCAATCCTGCCTTTTTGGTTGAGCCCCCTGATAACATAGGAATCACACTGCTGGTGCATGAACTGCTAGCTCCCCATGCATGCCAAGGAGTAGATGTCCATCTACCTGGGGCATAAGGACTCCCAGCAATGATTGTTGCACTAAATGGCCTTTGCTGCATTGGGAGAACTTGTGATAGGAGTAAGGTGGCATCAGCATATTTTTTTGCCGATGAAACATATTAAACTACACTTAAACAAAGGCCATTCATATCTGGCCATATCATCAGACAGGTGTAGAAATATCAATGCAGACAGTTACAGCCCATCTGCATTCCTTACCCTGGTGACCCTCTGGGAACAGGAACAACCCAGACACTTGGGAGCAAAACAATTTATTTAACTCTTAATGTACTTGAACTGATGGAAATACTTTTACTGTGACAAAACCATTATTTTTTGTGGGACATATTGGAAATTTGGAGAAGTTGAGTCTTTGGGAAGAAAGCATAATGGATCGCTGTTGATTAAATCGTCCTCTGCTGCACAATCTACAGCTCTTTAGGCATGTGAGTGACATACCAGTGACCATTGCGCCACATAAAATTTTGAATATGCTCCAAGGAATCATCTTCCACAGAGACCTTACTCTGCAAACGGATGAGACGCTATGGGCTTATCTCGATTGGTGAAGCATACATTTTGTCTGATGCAGCCAAACAATCTTCTTGGACTGTGACCCCATGCGCCCCCCCCCCCCCCCCCCCCTGTTTTGTTTTTCCAGTTTTTAGATTTGGTCTCACCTTTTATGCCTTTACTTTGTGTATTTAATGTTCATTATTTTATAATTTGAATCCCATGACTGGATGCGTCCACTTTTAGCAGACCCTCTTTCTTCTGTGACTCACTTTGGAATTGTGGGACTGATGACTTCACTGTTTGGTCCCATAACCCCTCTCAATCAATCAACCCGATGCATCCAAGAAGATCCTGAGGATAATCAAACATATAGAGGCACTTTCATTTTAGCCTTTGAAGGAAATTACCTGCTAGAAAAGGTTAGTCATGGTGACTAGGTGTGAGGTGAAAACTTAAGTCCCACCACCAAAGAGGTGCTTCAGATTCTTATGCTTTGGTCATATGTCATCATGTTGTACAATGGACCCAAAATACCGTAACTATAGATGATCACTTTACAAAGGTAGTCCCCACAAGCAACCACTTTGTGTTGCAGTTGGGTGGAACACCATCCTCCATATTCACTGGTTTGCCAGTCTTGAACAAATAAAATAAAATTCAGGAATATAAATTTATTGACCACATTTTGTTCACTGTGTAATGAAAAAAGTATGAATGGCTACTTCTTGTTGATGTGATGACCAATTAAGCGAAAGTCACAGCTATCACTCTCACTACCTCAAATTTGTCCAAACCAGTTCTTCGGCACCATCTTCAGGAACCACTTCCCAGACTTAGCTGGAGGAACAACTCCCTTCTCTGGTGTCTATTGGTGACAGGGCTCCTCTCAGGATCCCTCTACCTGAACACCGTCAGATAGTGGCCTGACGCCAACCAGTGGCTGAAAGAACTGATCTTTGGGTGCCAGGGCTGCCCAGCCTTCTGCCACTCCCACACTTAACGTGATAGGCCCTCAGTAGAACCCCTGCCACCAAAGGCTAAAAATGAGGTGGAGGACAAGGCTACTCTGGTAACCCTGGGGGTGCCAGATACCCTCCCCTGCACCTCCCTCTATGCCCTTACTTTAGAGAACTGTTATTTGAAGCTGACTGCAGAATGATTCTGTTGCCTCCAAGATAAACTGTGTGTAATGACCATGAAGATAAGATACGGGAAATTAGGGCTCATATCGAGGCATATATACAGTCGTTTTTCCCCTCATTCTATTTGTGAGTGGAGCAGGACAGAAAATAACTAGTAGTGGTACGGGATACCTTCTGCGAAGTGCTGTAAATGGATTGCGGAGTATCAGTGTAGATGTGTGCCATCAAATTTGGAACCGATGCTCATTGATGCGACTCTATCCACATCGATGCCTGCTAGGCAGTGATCCTGGGGCATGACTGGTCCTCTTGTGACCTTCTCGTCTAACTTGATCATCCGTGACATGATCATTCAGGGGAACTTAAATGGATATTACTGTCACCAGCCAGAACTGCAACACATTATTTTCTCCTCTTGTGCAATTTGTATTGCTCTACAAAAAACACATCATGCCGATGACCAGTACCCAACGATCTGCGCGCATCGTACACTCTGTCGGACCCATGCTGGCCCTGAGAGGGTATCTGGAGGTGTTCATACAGGAGTTTGCATAGATGTCGTTAGTAACTGGATTACCCTCATACTATGTTGGAAGCTGTGGGGGTGTGCGTGCAAACAATCTCACCGATCACCATTTGCAATGTTTACTTGCCTCCAGGCAGGCCACTTACTTACATTTAATTGATGACATTAATCCAACAACGTCTCCTCCTTTTCCCACTAGGGGATTTCAGTATGCACCACCCTGTGTAGGGGAGTACCACTTTGTCTGGTAGGACCTTCTGTTTGTCCAGCTTGTGTGTCTCCTCAAGGATGGTACTCCTACTTACTTCAGCTGTTGGATTAAATGACACCCCCCCCCCCCCCCCATCTCATGTCTTTGCTATACTGGTCACTACATGATGACCTTTGTTACAGTGACCACTTTGTGGTTGTCTTGTCATTTCCTTGCCAATACCAGACAGACTAACTACCACACTGGGTGCTTCAAAGAGCCAACTGGCAGTTGTATGCTGCTGCTAGTACCTTCATCCCATCTCTGTCAGATTGCTCCGACAAGGCTGTGCAAGGTGTCTTGATGCAGGTGTCTGATCTGCTGTTCCGTTTCTACAAGTCTCTGACATTACTGGACGGTGCTATGGTGGACCAAAGACATTACAATAGCTGTTCAGGATCACTGCGGAGCTCTGCAGTGTTTCAAATAACAACTTCACACAACAGCCTTGTCACTTTTCAGTGACTTCTTGATAATTAAATGCAGTGAGAACCAATGCTGTGAGTGCTATGTGTCCTCCTTGGGAATGTATGCCTCTTTGTACCAGATGTGGGCCAAATTCCATAGTCTTCTGGGCCACCAGAGATCCACAACTGTACTAGGTCTCTTCTTCTTGAAGGTCCCTGTACTGACACCTTGGCTGAACATTTTGCAACCCACTTTACAATAACATTGGTGTCCTTAATCTTATGTTGGACATGCAAGTGATGAATAGAAGACATTCCCATTTTCTTTGTCCCTCAACGTGCTAAATTACATAAAAAAACCTTTCACAGCCTGGGAACAGTTTCATGCTCTTGACCACTCACCTGATTATATCCACCTGGGTCTGAGTCCATTCAGAATCAGAAGATACAACATCTGACTGTTACTCAACGGCTCCATTTCCAGAGGGTCTTAAATGGTATTTGGCTCAACAGTGTTTTTGCTTCGCAATTATGAGGGTGTATCATTGCACCAATTCTTAAGCCAGGCAAAAACCCAGCATCCATCGACTGTTACTTGCTGATTAGCCTCACAACATGCTCTGCAGACTGCTTGAAATGATGGTTGGCCAAGGATTATGCTGGGTTCTCAAATCTTGGGGCCCTTCGTCTCCCTATCAATGATGTTTCCAGGAGGGAAACGGCTACCCGATAGGCTTTTTCTAAGCACGAACTCCTCAGTGCAGTCTTGTTTTTGACCATAAGGCATATGACACCACCTGACATGATCGCATTTTACTTACCCTTCATGACTGGGGCTCTTGAGGCTCCCTACCAATTTTTATTTGTCAGTTTTTATCCCACAGACTGTGAATTTGAGTTGGTACTTAACTTAGTTGTCTATGGGTCCAAGATCACAGCATCCCATGAGGCTCCATGGTGAGTTTCACATTATTCCTCATCGCCATCAAAGGACTAGGGACCTTTATGAGCCACTGGTCACCCCCGCACTGTGTGACAATGACTTCTGCAGGTGGGACTGACGGATGACATCGAAAAAGTACAAAGATGGGCAGCTCGTTTTGTATTATCAAGAAATAGGTGAGATAGTGCCAAAGACATAATAAGTGAATTGGAGTGGCAATCATTAAAACAAAGGCGTTTTTCATTGCGACAGGATCTTCTCATGAAATTTCAATCACCAGTTTTCTCCTCCAATTGCAAAAACATTCTGTTGCCACCCACCTACATAGGGAAAAATCATCATCACAATTGGGGCTCGCACAGAAAAATTTAAGTGCATGTTTTTCCCACGCACCTTTAGAGAGTCGAATGGTAGAGAGACAGCTTGAAGGTGGTTCATTGAACCCTTTGCCAGGCACTTTATTGTGAATAGCAGAGTAATCACGTAGATGTAGATGAGATGTAGGTTTGGTACAGCTCCCACTGTGTAGCCTTTGCTGAATACCAATTTCAAGGCACCATTCGGTGGGTCTCTGCATGGACACTTTTGCGTGGTTTCCAGTTCTCTCATGCAAAAATGCAGGTTGTGTGTGTTTGTCATTGTACCATAGTCCACTCTGACCCAGAATGCCACTTGGGAACTCAGTGCTTGGATGTCCTTGCCTAGTCTTGAATTTTTGGATTCCTGTTTGCCAAGAAGCTGGCTTAGCTACATGCAAAAGCTTAATGCTCTCTGCTTCCTTGACTAGGCCTCTTGGGGCGTGGATTTTGCTACTCGCCTTCATATCTATCGGGTGCTAGTCTAGTTCCACTTGGACTATGTTTGTCAGGTTTATAGCTCGGCTGCATCTTCAACTTTGAAATTGTTAGATCTGGTCCATCATTGTGGAGTTCGACTGGCCACTGGCGTCTTCCAGACTACTCTCGTAGACAGTCTCCTTACTGAAGCAGAGATTTTCTCTCTTCATTTCCGATAGTACCATATCTTGCTCACCTATGCAATCACCATTTAACAATTTCCTAATCCTCCAACACTAGGTAAATGTTTATATATGAGGGGTGTTGACCCCCTGATAGCTGCTCTCATGTGGGATTACCAGTTGGTATACATCTCGCAGCCCTCTGCCAGGCCCTCTGACTTTTCTCCTTAGAATGTACTCCCTGTGTTATCTTGCAACCAATCCCCCGCCCCATTCCCTTGGTTGGCACCAAGGCCATGAATTAGGACTAGAGTCTGTTTTCTCCATGACCTTTCGGCGTCTGTTGCTTTCAGTTCTCCAGGAGTAACACTGTTGACTGTAAAACCATTGATAGGACAGGTTATCTTTTTATACTTCCTGTTGGTCAGGAACACCAGTCAACGTGCAGTGCTTTTACGGTGGAGGTGATGGCCATTAGCAAATACCTCTGCTCTATTAAATGAGCCACCCTTGACTGTGCTTTAGTATGTAATGACCCAATCAGCAGTCTGCAGATCAGTGACGGATGTTACTGATCTGCTGTACATAACCTTCTCTCTAAACTCAGTGATACTGTCTGCTTGGTTGCTTTTCTGTGGGTCCTAAGTCTTGCGGGTATCCCAGGGAATGAACTGGCTGACCATTTGGCTAGAGAATAGATGATAACTTGCCGCACATTTACTTTGATGAGCCCAAATACAGATTTGCAGGTGCCACTAAGGCTTCTGGTTGATTGGGAATGGATCATCATCTGGTGGGCTACTGGACCCTTTTATAACCTCTGCGCTACCAAGGAGACTACTGCTGCATGGGGCACTCCTCCTCCTGGAAATAATCCACAATTGTATATCACCTCTGCATCAGTCCTAACAGACTAGCTCGTAGTTTTATTTTATGTAAGAAACCACCCCCGCAATGTGGTTGTGACAGTTGCTTATATCCTGGTGGAATGACTCCTCCTCCAGGCGCACTGTGCTGAACTTAATGTTCCAGATTCTTTGCCTCTCATGTTGGTGGACAACTCACGGGCGCTGAAACTGGCTCTCCATTTGCTTCATGACAGTGATTTTTGTTCTCAGATATAATGTTTTGGTTTTTATTTTCAGATATAATGTTTTAAACTACCTTTGAGATGGAGTGATTGGGGTTGGGGTCGTCTCCTGTCACATGATGGATCAGGGGAACGCTCGACCCTGTCTCCTTGCCTGCTGCCTGTATCATCCCTCCTTTCCTCTGTTCTAATTCCTTTTAGGAGACTTGCTTCTTATCCTGCCACACCATTTTTCCCATCC
The DNA here is from genome assembly GCF_021461385.2 of Schistocerca piceifrons. NCBI lineage: Eukaryota > Metazoa > Arthropoda > Insecta > Orthoptera > Acrididae > Schistocerca > Schistocerca piceifrons. Next base: position 306,432,710 of record NC_060149.1, read on the forward strand.
TATGTGTAACACACTGTTGCTTAGTGGATGCTGTCCTCTTTAACACTTTGCCTGTGATGGATTGGGAGTTGGAAAGCTGTGGGAGGGCCTGCCCCCTTCACTTTCAGAGCCCTAGGGGACACCCATGCACAGCCTTAACTGTTTCTCTCATTTTGTTTTATTCTTGATGGTCCATCTGATATCCATTACCTTTTTAGCCTTTTGGCCGTACTGTTCTGGATCTCTTGCCGAGAAGGCATTCTTTACTCTGTAGCTGTCTTTGTCCTTAATTGAGTTGGCAGGGGTGAGATGTAAAACTGGTTTCTCTCAGCACAGCTCAGTCCTAGGAGCCCACTTTTCTGCACTAACTAGTAGACCGGTTCAATTCATATACTTACAGTTTTCTGTGAATCGCTTGTCTTTTCTGGCATAAGCTTTGCAGTCACAGCCTCACTTTTACAACATCTGCGTACTTTCCTCATCCGAGCACATCCCTTTTGGCTGTCACTTATTCCGAATGAATGAGCCCTTGATTGAGGGATGGGTGACCTCACTTGTTAGTCCCTTACTCAGTTGACCAACCAACCATCCCACAGTTCTAATACAATCTAAGTCAAATATTGGTATGTAAGAGTGTTTTCAAATTTGAGCAAGTGTATCATCCCTGCTTCAGTTGTTCCTGATGTGGTTGCTGGTAAGGACTTCAGATAGCCATCTGTAATTCAATTCACTGTTATCAGGGCAGAAAATGCTAATATTGAAAAGTAACCCTCACCACACACTGTAGAGTGGCTGGAAGAGTATATATGTAGATGTATTCATTGTTTGTCACTGATAGTTAATTAATCTGCTTCATATGACAGCATTAGCCTTTTTTTTCATAACTTTGACTGTAACATACAGGCTGTGTGGCCTCTACCACCGGAGGTTCAAGTCCTCCTGTGTGTGTGTGTGTGTGTGTGTGTGTGTGTGTGTGTGTGTGTGTGTGTGTGTGTTTTAGTGTGTAAGTCTAGGGGCAATTGACCTCAGCAGTTTGGTCCCTTAGGAATTCACAAACATTTGAACACATTTTTTGTAACATAAAATGTCTTATTTGACTATCTTAATCCCATTGCTCATGTGAGGTGGCTTTGCATGTGATACAGAAAGCAGTACTGTAAGTGCAACCACAATGGAGGAGTATCTGTGAAGAGGCCAGACAAACCTGTAGTGCCTGATGAGGAATGGCAGCCTTTTCTGTAGTTGCATGAGCTACAGTCTGAATGATGGACTGAATTGGCCTTCTGTAACTTTAGGTAACATTGCATTCGTGTGTGGTTACTGTGAATGGCTGAAAGCTGAGAGAAACTACAGCAATTACATTTCCCAAGTACATGATATTCTACTATGTGGTTTAATGATTACAGAAATGTCTTGGATAAAATCTTCCAGAGGTAAAATAGTCCTCCATTTGTATCCCTGGGTAGGGCCTACCCAAGAGAATGTTTTAATTTGGGTAAAAGGGGGGGGGGGGGGTGGTAAGTAGATGAGAGGATAGTTTGAAGTTAGATATAGTGGCAGCTAAAGAAGTGTGGTGGCAGGAAGAACAGAACTTCTGGTTAAGTGAGCACAGGGTTATCAACATAACATAAAATATGGATGATTCGGTAGTAAATATAATAAAGAATAAAAAATAGGAATATGGATGAGTTTACTATGAACAACATATTGAATGCATTATTCAATCCAAGTTAGAAACGAAGCCAACACCCACTATATTAGTGCAAGTGAGTGTGCCTACAGCTCTGCAGATGATGAAGAGTAAAGAGATTAAAAAATGTATGAGGAGATAAAAGAAATTATTCAGATGTTTAAGGGAGATGAAACTTTATTGTGATGGGTGACTAGTACATAAAGGATGAGAAGGAAAAATATCAGGAGAACATGGACTAGAGGAAAAGGATAGGGGAAGGCACCTGGAAGAATTTTGCACAGAATATAATTTAATCGTTGCTAAGAATTGGTTTAAGAATTGTGAAAGAAGATTGTATATATGGAAGAGTCCTGGAGCCATTGGATAGTTTCACACAGATTATGTAATGGTAATATAGAGATTTTGAAAGCAGATTTTAAACATCAGAATGTTTCCAGTGACATGCGTGGAGTTAGACCAGGCCGTAATTTACTTATTATGAACTGCTGATCAAAACTAAAGAAATTCTCCTCTGTGGGTCCAGGGATTAGAATAGGACCAAGGTATTCCTGCTGTCGTAAGAGGCAACTAAATGGAGTCTCACAAGTTTTGGCCTTTATGTGATGGTCCCCTGTAGGGTTTGAGCTCCATTTTTTTCAAAATTTTTCCAAGGAGCGAGCCAATTGGGGAAGGTGCACAATGTCCATCATGCACCGATACCTCTCACATCCTTCATCGACGTGGATTTGCTCTTCCGCTCATTCTCCAGCTGTCGGGCGAGGTCACCCTCCTTGGTGCATTTTCCTCTGTGCTCTGTGCAGTATCATGCTTTCTGCACTGTTGATGATAATCGACTTCTTAACTCGTTTGCGGCTGATATCCAGTGCGGTAGCCAGTCCATTGTGGTGAGGCCGCCATGTAACCTGTTGGTTGTAGCCCCCTGACCGCACAAGGATCGCTCTGCTGATGTCTGTGCTGTTAACTCTCCATGTATGCCAAAGAGTAGTAGATGCCAGTCACCCTGGGGCATCAAGACTCCCAGCAATGGGCATCCTGCCAGGTGGCTTTTGCTGTGGCTGGGTGGTGCCCATGGGGAGGGCCCCTGGTCGGAGTGGGTGGCGTAAGGGCGGATGACTTGCCATGAAGTGTAATACGTCATCTCTTGCTGGTGGTCAAACACCAGCAGTCTCAAAGCAGTCAAGGTGTAACTTCAATGTTAAGAAATACGAAATTGCACCCCCCCACCCCCCACCCCCACCCCTCCCCGACGACACACCATGGGAGGAATGCCAGGCTAAGGATGGCAGTGAAGCTTATTCACCCTGGTACCTCGTATGTACGAGAGCTGATGATGAAACTTTCTTGTCAATGAAACCTCAGTTTTTTGTGGAGCATTTAGAGGGTAAGTATGGAGAGGGCTTGTCCAAAATACAGTTAGGGTCGGTCTTGATCAAAATAGCATCCTCTGCTCAGTCATGGGCACTACTTGTCTGTGACAAGCTGGAGGTTGTTTTTGTTTCCATCACGCCCCATAAGAGCATAAATATGGTCCAGGGTATCATATTTCAGAGGGACCTTCTTTTGCAGTCTGACGATGAGCTGCACGCCAATTTAGAGTGGGGAGGTGTCCATTTTGTCCTGCATGTCCACCGGAGTCCGAGGGATAATCAAGTTGTCACAGATGCCTTCATCTTGGATTTTGAGGGTGACACTTTACCCTAGAACGTCAAGGTGATGGTCTGCCCCTGTGATGTAAAGCCGTATATCACTCCCCAATGCGGTGCTTTAAGTGCTGGAAGTTTGGCGATATGTCTTCTTGCTGTACTTCTAGTGTCACCTGTAAGGATTTTGGACGACCTTCACATCCCATTACTCTCTGTGCCCCACCTCCCATCTGTGTCAACTGCAGAGAGCACCATTTGACTTGCTAGCCAGACTGCAGGATTCTCCAGAAAGAAAGAAAAATAATTGAATACAAGACCCTGGACCGACTGACGTACACTGAGGCCAAGAGAAAATAATGAGAAGTTACATCCTGTGCATATGATGTCAACCTTCGCTGCCACTATGACAGCGGTTCTACCATCTTCCGTTCCACCGTGGCTCTCAGTCCCATCAGACTCCACCTGCCCACTTGATGGTGGGAGGCACTTCCCTCCCTGTTGCTCCTGCACAACCTACTTCAGTAGCCACCCAGTCACCTCCCCTCCCCCCTCCCCCCAACCATCAGGGATGTCAGTCCAAATCCCAACTTCTCAGCCGGAGAAGCATAAGACTTCTTCGGCTCCTCTCGCCAGGAAGGGATCGCTTGGTTCACCCCATTCCTACCAGTGGTTGACACCCGCCAGTGGTTGAAGCAACCACAGGTAGGTGGTCGTAGGGCCTCCCTGAGACTGAATCCATGAAGCCCTCCCAGCTGGACAAACCTAAGGAGCAGCGAGAAAAACCTAAAAAGAAAACCGAGTGAGGTGGCGCTGTGGTTAGACACTGGACTCGCATTCGGGAGGACGACGGTTCAATACCGTGTCCGGCCATCCTGATTTAGGTTTTCCGTGATTTCCCTAAATCATTCCAGGCAAATGCCGGGATGGTTCCTCTGAAAGGGCACGGCCGACTTCCTTCCCTAATCCGATGAGACCGATGACCACGCTGTCTGGTCTCCTTTCCCAGCCAACCAACCAACCTAAAAAGAAAAGGACCCCTTAGAACTAAGGCACTGTGGTGGCACCCACACCACCATTACCTACGAGCTCTGTGTGTGAGGATGAGGTGGAGATTCTGGTGTCCACTGAGGACATAGATCTCGCTGGGCCCTCAGGCACAATGGATGTCGATCACACAGGTACTCATCTGGTGGCAGCAGGTGACCCTGAGGCGTAGACTGCCTCATTGAGTGTTTCAGGCCTTCCCAGTTTCCCGATCACATAACCCTCCAGTGGAATTGCGGCGGTTTTTTCCACCACCTGGCTGAGCTACGGCAACTGTTAGGCTTTACACCTGCTTTCTGCATTGCCCTACAGGAAACCTGGTTCCCGGCAATGCAAACCCCTGCCCTCCGTGGTTATAAGGGATATTACAGGAACCATAGTGACTATAATAGTGTCAGGTGGAGCTTACGCTTAGGTCCTGAACTCTGTATGCAGTGAACCTGTGCCCCTTCAAACCCCTCTTGAAGCTGTGGCTGTCAGGATAAGGACGACGCAGGAAATAACTGTCTGCAATGTATGTCTTCCTCCAGATGGTGCAATACCCCCGAACGTATTGGCTGCACTGATTGATCAACTCCCTTAACTTTTCCTATTTCTGGGACATTTTAACGCGCGTAATCCGTTGTGGTGTGGCACCATGGTTACTGGCCGAGGTAGGGAAGTCGAAAATTTATTGTCACAACTCGACCTCTGCCTCTTAAATACAGGTGCCCCCACACATTTCAGTGTGGCACATGGCACATATTTGGCCATTGACCTCTTGGTTTGCCATCCTGGCCTTCTCCCATCTATCCACTGGAGAGCACATGACAATGCTGGTGACCACTTCCCCATCTTCCCGTCATTCCCTTGGCGTAATGCCCATGGACACCTACCCAGGTGGGCTTTAAACAAGGCATAATGGGAGGCCTTCATCTCTGCTGTCACCGCTGAATCTCCGCCATATGGTGCCATCGATGTTGTTGTTGAGCAGGTCACTACAATGATCGTTTCTGCAGTGGAAAACGCGATTCGTCGTTCTTTAGGGTGCTCCCAGTGAAAGAGTCCCTTGGTGGTCGCCAGAAGTCAGTCAGGCAATTACAGAGCATTGGCGAGCTCTACAGTTACATAAGCGGCACACTTCCCTAGAGCACCTAATAGCCTTAAAGGGACTCCATTCCCGCATTCGCCAGCTTATAAAATGACGGAAACAGGGTGTTGGGAGAGGTATATGGTGACCATTGGGTGCCATACGTCACCTTCCCGACTCCCAACTCTGAACAAAGATCAGACAGCTTTTTGGGTTCCACACCCCAACAGGTGAACCTGACATTAAACGTCAATGGCGTGGTATCTACTGACACAAATGTGATTGCTGAGCACTTTGCTCGAACCTCTGTGTCAGAGAACTACCCCCAGCCTTTCGCACCCTCAAACGGCGAATGGAAAGGAAAGTCCTGTCATTGACTACATGTCACAGTGAACCTCATAATGCCCATTTACAGAGTGGGAGCTCTTCACCGCCCTTGCACATTGCCCAAACACAGCTTCTGGGCCAGATCGGATCCTCAGTCAGATGATTATACATCTCTCATATGACTACAAGCGACAGCTCCTCGTCATCTTCAACTGGATCTGGTGTGATGGCGTCTTTTCATTGCAATGGCAGGAGAGCACCATCATTCCGGTGCTCAAACCTGATCGAAACCTGCTTCATGTGGATAGCTACTGGCCCATCAGTGTCACCAACTGTCTTTGTAAACTGCTGGAACATATGGTGTGTCGGCAGTTGGGTTGGGTCCTGGAGTCACATGGCCTACTGGCTCCATGTCAGGGCAGCTTCCGCCAGGGTCGCTCTACCACTGATAATCTTGTGTGCCTTAAGTCTGCCATCCGAACAGCCTTTTCCAGATGCCAACATCTGGTTGACATCGTTTTTGACCTGCCGATATCATAGCCTTGCCACATTGTATGAGTGGGATCTCTGGGGCCCGCTCCCGATTTTTTATTCTAAACTTCCTGTCGCTCCGTACTTTCCATGTCAAAGTCTGTGCCTCCCATAGTCCCCCCCCCCCCCCCCCCCCCCCGTATCCCGTAATCAGGAGGATGGCATTCTGCAGGGCTCCGTATTGAGTGTCTCTTTATTTTTAGTGGATATTAACGGTGTAGCAGCAGCTGTAGGGCCGTCGGTCCCACCTTCTGTGTATGGGGATGGTTTTACGACTGGTTTTCAGTGCCTGATAGACTTTGCGTATGTTCATGGAGGACATATTGAACAGAACTCCTTGCCAGATTGCCGCAGTGGTTTCACTGCAGAGCTGGTAGCCATATCTCGTGTTCTTGAGCACATCCACTCATGCACTGGTGAGTCATTTCTCCTGTGTACTGACTCCTTGAGCAGCCTACAAGCTATCGCGATCATTGCTACCCTTGCCATCCTTTGGTAGAATCCATTCCGGAGTCCCATCTATGACCTGGAACAATCTCGTTGTTCAGTGGTGTTTGTGTGGACCCCAGGACGCCTCAGAATCCAAGGCAATGAACTTGCAGACAGGCTGGCCAAACAGGCTATGTAGAATCTGCTTCTGGAGATGGGTATCTCCAAAATTGACCTGTGTTTTGTGTTACGCCGTTGGGTTTTTCGGCTTTGGGAGACGGAATGGTATAACAGTACTCACAACAAACTGTGTGTCATTAAGGAGACTATGAATGTATGGAAGTCTTCCATGTGGTCCTCTTGCAGGGAATCAGTTGTCCTCTGCTGGCTCTGCATCGGCCATATGTGGCTAATGCTGGTTTACCTCCTCTGTGACGAGGACCCACCTTGGTGTCGCTGTGGCTCACAAGTGACGGTCGTCCATCTCTTGCTGGACTGCCCACTTTTAGCCACTCTTTAACGACTTTTAACTTTCCCAGCACCCTACCTTCAGTGTTGAGTGACAATGCCACAACAGCAGCTTTAGTTTTACGTTGTATTCATGAGGGTGGGTTTTATCCTTTGATCTAAGTTTTAGCGCATGTCCTTTGTCCCTGCGTGTCCTCCAGCCTAGTACTTTTAGGGTGGAGGTTTTAATGTGTTGCAGAGTGGCTGGCTTCTCCTTTTTATTCTCATAATGAATGAGCCACGGTAATCTGCCCTCTCGTTTTGATGTCTTCTCCATGTTTCTTCCGTGTCTCTGTGGTTTTCTTGTCTGATTTTGTCCATTTTAGTGTTTGTTGCCCTTCTGTCATTCTTGTGGATTTCCCCTTTCTTCCAGCTGTGTTTTGTATGTCTTACTTATTTTACTCCCACCCCTGTGGAATTATTTTAATTGAAACGAGGGACAGTGACCTAGCAGTTAGGTTCCTCCCTCCCCCCCCCCTCCCCTCCCCCTCCCCCTCTTATAAACCAACCAACCAATTAAAGGAATTGCAGAAAAGTAGAAAATCAAGCACTGGACTTATCAATAAGTTAAAATATTCCAAAGGGAGCATTAATCTGTGAGTGACTGAAATGAGGAAAAGGAACACAATAGAAGGTGGAAGGGAAGATGAAATAGTGATGTTTGCAGATGATGATATCATCAAAAAGAAAAAGGCCAGCAGAAGTCATTGTATAATATCTGAGATAAAAGTACTCTGTCTTCAGGCCACGAGTGGCCTACCAGGACCATCCGACCGCCGTGTCATCCTCAGTGGAGAATGCGGATAGGAGGGGCGTGAGGTCAACACACCGCTCTCCCGGTTGTTATGATGGTATTCTTGACCGAAGCCACTACTGTTCAGTCGAGTAGCTATTTAATTGGCATCAGGAGGCTGAGTGCACCCCAAAAAATGGCAACAACGCATGGAAATACAGAATTTAATCGGTGAGGGGAGAAAATATAAAAATGCCAGTAGTAAGCAAAAAAGGGAAGACTATATAGCCTGTCTGTATATTCCTTCTGCCTTTCAAAGAAAACAAACTTGAGTACAATCTAATGTAAAGAGAAGAGGAAGTAGTAGGAAATATACTGTGAAAAATATTTGATAGATCGCTGAAAGACATAAATTGAAACAAGGTACCTAGAGTAGACAACATTCCCTCAAAATTAATGAGATCTTTGGGAGAATATACCATAAAGGAAAATATTCCATCTGGTATGTAAGATATTTGAGACATGAAGATTACTCACAGAAGAATGTAGTGAATGATTCCAATTCCAAACAGCACAGGTTTTGACAGGTATAAATATCACAGAACCACCAGTTTAATAAGTCATAGTTGCAAAATACTGACCCAAATTATATACAAAAGAAAATGGTACAAGCCAATCTCAGGGAATGTAAGTTTGAGTTCTGAATAAATGTAGGAACATGTGAGGCCGTACTGGCACTACGACTTGTCTTACAAGATAGGCTGAAGACGGGCTTTTCGCGATGTTGACAGGAATAGACTCTTTGGAAGTTTCAGACTAGCAGGGCTAAAATACAGGGAGCAAAGGGTTATCTGCAACTTGTATAGAAACTGTACTACAGTAGTAAGTCAAATGTCATGAAAGGGAAGCAGTATTTGAGAAAGGAATGAGACAATGTTGTAGCTTATCCCCAATATTATTCAGTCTGTACACTGAGCAAGCAGTAAAAGAAACCAAAGAGAAATTTGGAATAGAGGAAATAAAGACTTTGATGTTACCGGTGATATTGTTATACTGGCAGAGACAGCAAAGGAGTTGACAGATCAGATGAAAAGACTGGATGGTGCCTTGAAAAGAGGTCATAAGATGAGTATCAAAAAAGATAAAGCACCACTAATGGAAAGTAGTTGAATCAAATCAGATAATGCCGAAGGGATTAAATTAGGATGATGACGCTGAAGGTAGTAGACGAATTTTGATATTTGGGCAGCCAAGGAACTGATGATATAAAATGCAGACACAATACCAAGAGAAACGTTTCTGAAAAAGAATAGTTTGTTAATGTTGAACATAAATTCGTGTGTGAGGAAGTCTTTTCCGAAGGTATTTGTCTGGAGTGTAACCTTGCACAGAAGTGACACATGGATGATAAATGATTCAGACAGGAAGAGAATAAAAGTTTTTGAAATGTTGTTCTACAGAAGAATGCTGAAGGCTAGATGGATAGATCGCATAACTAATGAGAAGATACTGAATTGGTGATAAAAGAAATGTATGCTACAGCTTGACTAGAAGAAGAGACCAGTTGATATGACACATCTCAAGGCATCAAAGAATACTTAATCTGGCAATGGACTGAAGTTTAGGGGAGCAAAAATAGTAGAGTAGTAGAGGTAGACAAAGTCTTGGTTACAACAAGTAGTTTCACATGGATGTAGGTTGCAGTAATTTGCAGAGATGAAAAGGCTTGCACAGGATAAACTAGAATTAAGAACTGTATCTTACCAGATTTCAGACTGAAGACCATAGAATCAGCAATAGCATTACTGATCTTCAATTATTTCTATGCAAAATAAAAAAAATTACTACTGTTGTAGTATTACTTTCACTTACCACCATTTTCTCAAGGAAAGGACATGTTCTATGGAATGAGACACAAGTACAGCATTAAAAAATGTTGTATGGCTTTCAAGTTGGTGCAAGCCTTTAAATTTGTTGGCACTTTTGCATTTTTCATGTCAGTTTCACTAACATTTTTATTAAACTTATTTGGCCTCTGAGAGGCTGAGTATGAATAGATGCCAAGCCAGACATTTTCCCAACAAAAAACTCTGAGGTGGTCATCACAAATAAACGCCATTCTCTCTGCATTAGTAACACTAACCAGTAGACCAAGAAGCAGGAAGGTGGCCCAATCACATAAGAAAGACTCATTTCTTTGGTTGTCCCTGTGGCTGCCAACACTAGTGTCTGGTATTTTCATTGACCTCCACATGGACCAAGCTTTTTCATGCCTGTGTGGTAGACATTCCCGAAGTGACATCCATATATTTGGTGTATCTCCAGTTACCATCTATGCATCTAATAATTGTTGTAGGTGCCCACTGTTAGGGCACAATTAGATTAATAAACTGTTCCTGCAATTCAGTGCGTAATTAGTTCTAAGTTCTAGGCAACTGATAACCTCAGAAGTTAAGTCGCATAGTGCTCAGAGCCAGCCATTATTTTGCACTAAACCTGTCAATAGGTCAGGTCTGTAATATGTAGTCACAAAGTTCCTTAATCATTTTCTAATATAAGTATAATGATAACTGTGTAATATGAGTATCAAATTTCCGGCAAGTAGTGAAGCAAATTTTAAATCAAAGTTAAAACTGTTTCTTCTGACTAAGTCTTCCTTTCTTGTAGACATATTCGTAAGTAAGGCTAGTGATATGTATTGTATAGTAACCAAAAGTTTTCTTTTATTGTTAAATATAAATATAGTCATGACAGATGGCATTTAATCTTACTCATTCTACATCACTGCAGTACAAACTGCGTAAATAATAGATGGAATATGAAATTAAGCAACCAGCTAATGAATTGATCAATGTGCATTATGATTGTGATGTGTTGAAGATAATATTTTTTCAAAGTTCAGCTCAGATTTTTTTTGTAATGAAACAATTTATTGTGTGAGATTCATATACTGGGAAACACCTTCTGTTGTGAACACTGGCTCATAATAGCCCCTTTATTATTTTTTAAAAAAATCATTTTGAAATCAGGTGTGTTTGGACACTGTCAGAGACTCTTAATGACCATGTTTGTTACCCATTTATTAATGGTTATTGATTTATGTAACTCTACACTATCATTTTTTTTCTAAAGTAAGACAGAAAAGGAAGACATTTTCACAAGTCGTGCAGCAGGTCACTGTAGCAATAAAGTAAGTGCTCTTCACTCCTTCTTTTTCATCCTCATGTCATACCATGATCTCCTACTATTCTATGGTTGTTTGGAAGAGAGAACTGCTTGTTTCCACTGTTGCTTAGACTGTTTTTTGTATTGGCTTACAAATACACATCATCATTTCTTACAAGCGTAACTTAACTTTGAGGTCATGCATGGTTTCTTTTGTGGTAGTGTCCCTTTCTCACAGAGTATACAATTAGTTGATACTAGATAATTTTGAATGAACAGACAAATTTTATGGAAAAGTCCATGGATATTGCTGGCAGTTGGTTTAAATTTGTGATCCGCAGTGCATAGTGTCTTCCTCCTTTCACAACTTCGTTGAAAAGGTGACTCCTTGATGTGCCCTTGGTTATTGTGCTTATCAAATTTCAGTCAAACCATGAACTTATATTGACTAAAATAGATGAGATGGACAAAGATTAGTAACAGAGTGTTTTTATTATCTACCTCATTCATTTTTAGAATCATTGAAGAGACTGCTTGAACTGAGTGGCATGAAAGTACTGTGCTCATGTGGCTGTAGCTGGATGTGAATTTAATTTGAAAAATGTTGCCTGGGACAGCCACATTATTGGCGGTGGAGACCGTCAATAAATTCAGAATATAAGGGAGTGCATTCTCTGCCAGCTACCTTACTTGGCGTTGTAGCGTGCTGGCTTTTGAAGCTCTGCCAGAAGAGAGACAAGTTTTACCAACAAACTACAGTCAAAATAAAATAGGAACATTTATTGTGGATTTGACATGTGAAAAAGTTTTGATGTAAATTTCAACTTGCCACTTGATGTACACTGAACAGGTTCATTGCATGCAGGGCTATAAAGGATGAAGAAGTTTCATCACAGCTTAATTGTTATGGTCAGAAAATTCTCCACAAACCAATTAACAGACAAAATCTAATAATAGCTCATTAATTAGATGGACTGTATGTAATGGCATAAATAGCTTCCACAGTCAGATATTATTAATCAGTATTTCAAATAATTTTAGGAAAATTAATTGCATTTTAACATTGCTTAGAGGTTCAAAATCTATAATTAAACACACACTGAATGTTCAGGAGTCAAAATTGAGTTGATGTAAAATAAAATCTAAATTTAAAAAATAAGCATTTGGGCAGATAGGGTATTATGACCTATAATCATTTGACTGTTTCACAAACTCTCAGATAATTGGAAAAGAAATAGGTACGTCAAGTGTTCTAACAAATTTCCTGCAGAGTTTCACATTGCGTTTGTGGCAAAATAAGTCCCCTCCATACCTCACATTTAGCTCAAACGTCTCTTGTAAGACATGATTCAGGAGGAGGAGGAAAGGGGGCAGGGGATGGTATCTCTCCAAAACTTAGAGCAGATTAAAGAAATCACACTCATGTAAATGCCATTCCTAATTTTTTTCCCCAAATATGATATCTTGCAAATGGTATTGATGAATATACAGGTTCCATCCATCCAGTATATCTGAAAGGAACTAAGCACCATATCACAGGGTCAACTGATCACATGTATACAAGCACAGAGAGTATTTTCTTAAATAGGTAATTGATTTGGACATTTTTTCCTGAATAGAACCCAATACACGATCTTGGATGGCAAGAATTCATCATAAATTTATCAAAATCTATAAATGGTGTGCCTTAATACGAGGAGTGTCATTCACAGTTGCTATTCATGATATATAAAAATTACTGTTCGATAGCGTCACATACTCCATCATGTTCATTTGTTATGATGCATATATTTGGTGATGTGTCACTTGAAACAGACATAACCATCAAACATCTAGCAGTATGCATGCAGAGCAATTTAAATTGGAACAACCATACAAATAAAGTTTTAGAAAAGGCAGATGCGAGACTGAGATTCATTGGAAGAACAGAAGTGAAGTTCAGTCACGAAGGAGGCAACCTACAATGCCCAAATTCAACCAGTTCTTGACTGTTGCTCTGCATTGTGGTACATTTACCTGGTGGAATTTACAGAGGAGATGTAGAATATCCAAAGAACAGCAGTGTGCTTTGTTACAGGTTCATTTAATAATCATAAGAGTATTTCAAGGATGCTCATCAAACATTAAAGGAAAATCTGGTGATTTTAGGGTACAGTGTTAGCTGTGTGCTTCTGCATTCATTTACTAGATTAATTGCCTAGACATATTATTATAGAATGATATCATGAGGAATGCACCCAAATCATCAGTTGTAGATGTGATTGATTGGAAAAGCCTTTATGTATTAGGAGAGTTCAGGTCACTGATGGCAGAGGACATGGGCACATTTCAGTGGTGCCAGTTGAGTCTATCAGTAGATCTGGTTTCACTGGGAATTCCCTGCACCTCAATAGGTTTGGGAAGCGGAGGCTGGAAAAGCTTATAGGTCACAGTTTAATGGGTGGTGGTGGGATCATTCATGGAAAAATTCCTGTAGTGGTCGGTGTTAGAGCTGCACCTTTTTTAGATTGAAGTCAGCTGATAGGTATACCTGCTTAAAGGAAGTCCCTCTAACAAAGGGCTCACCTTCAGAGGATGTCATGTTTCTAAGTAGAGAAGGAATTAGCATGTTTCATCTAAATATAAGAGGTATTAGAGATATAGTTAATGAACTGAAATTACAATGAAATGAACACCCTTAGCTGCTTACTGGTTGATATACGTCAACGGGGACAGATGAAAATGTGTGCCCCAACCGGGACTCGAACCCGGGATCTCCTGCTTACATGGCAGACGCTCTATCCATCTGAGCCACCGAGGACACAGAGGATGGCGCGACTGCAGGGATTTATCTCTGGCATACCTCCCGCAAAACCCACATTCTCAATGTATTGTCCCGCACTACATTCGTAGTGGCCCGCTTATAGATGTTGACTCTGAAATTATTGGTATATCAGAACACCACTTAAATAATTTGACAATTAGGAGGCTTCCTTTACCAGGATACAGATTAGCTGGCTGTTTTTCGAGGAGTCCCTTGCGGGGTGGGGGAGTGGCCATGTACGTAAAAAAAAAAAAACAGTATTCCATTTAAGTCCTTAGATGTTTCATGGTAGATGGGCATTCTGTTAGTAATAGGGTGAATGGCATTTCAGACCATAATGCACAAATTTTAACACTAAAACACTTTTGTACTCAGTCAAATGTCTCATATAATTACAGACTATGTAGGAAAGTTAATCCAGCAGCAATGGAGAGTTCTTTAAACCTCATCAAGGAACAAGAGTGGCAAGAGGTTTATAGTGCCCATAACATAGATGACAAATATAATGCTTTCCTTAACACATTTCTCATGCTCTTTGAGAGTTGCTTTCCATTAGTACATTCTAAATGTGGTACTAGCAGTAAAAGGCAGCCCGGGTGGCTGACAAGTGGGATAAGGATATCATGTAGAACAAAGCAGGAATTATATCTACATCTACAGCTACATGGTTACTCTGCAATTCACACATAAGTGCCTGCCAGAGGGTTCATCGAACTGTTTTCATACTACTTCTCTATCATTCCAATCTTGAATGGTGCATGGGAAAAAGGAACACCTAAATCTTTCCATTCTCTTATTTTATTATGATGATCATTTCTCCCTATGTAGGTGGGTGTCAACAAAATATGTTCACATTCAAAAGAGGAAGTTAGTTGGTGATAGAAATTTTGTAAATAGATCTCGCCGCAAAGAAAACTACCTTTGTTTCAGTGACTGCCACCCCAACTCGTGTATCATATCAGTGACACACTCACCCCTATTGCGTGATAACATGAAACGAGCTGCCCTTCTTTGCACTTTTTCGATGTCCTCCGTCAATCCTAACTGATAAGGATCCCATACCGCATACTGCGCCGCAGTATTCCAGCAGAGGATGGACAAGTGTAATGTAGGCTGTCTCCTTAGTGGGTTTGTCACATCTTCTAAGTGTTCTGACAACAAAGCGCAGTCTTTGTTTCGCCTTCCCCACAGTATTATCTATGTGGTCTTTCCAATTTAAGTTGCTCGTAATTCTAATTCCTAGGAATTTAGTCGAATTGACAGTCCTTAGATTTGTGCGATTTATCATATATGCAAAATTTATCAGATTTCTTTTAGTACCCATGTGGATGACCTCAAACTTTTCTTTGTTTAGTGCCAATTGCCACTTTTTGCACCACACAGAAATTCTCTCTAGATCATTTTGTAATTGGAATTGATCATCTGATGATTTTACTAGATGCTAAATTACAGCGTCATCTGCAAACAATCTAAGGGGGCTGCTCAGATTATCACCTAGATCATTTATGTAAATCAGGAACAGCAGAAGGCCTGTTACACTACCTTGAGGAATGCCAGACATAACTTCTGTTCTACTCGATGATTTACTTTCTATCACTGTGAACTGTGACCTCTCTGAGAGGAAACCACGAATCCAGTCACACAACTGAGACGATACTCCATATCCGCACAATTTGATTAATAGTCGCTTGTGATGAGTGGTATCAAAAGCCTTCTGAACATCTAGGAATATGGAATTGATTTGAGATTCCTTGTCGACAGCAATCATTACTTCATGGGAGTAAAGAGCTAGCTGTGTTGTACAAGAACAATATTTTCAGAATCCGTGTTGGTTATGTATCAATAAGTCATTTTCTTCAGGGTGATTCGTAATGTTCAAGTACAGTATATGCTCCAAAATCCTACTGCAAATTGAGGTCAGTGATATGGGTCTGTAATTCAATGGGTTACTCCTATTTCCTTTCTTGAGTATTGGTGTGACCTGTGCTACTTTCCAGTTTTTAGGAACAGACTTTTCGTCAAGTTAGCGGTTGTATGTGATAGCTAAGAAAGGCGCTATTGTGTCTGCATACTCTGAAGGGAACCTGATTGGTATACCATCTGGACTGGAAGACTTGCCTTTCTTAAGTGATTTGAGTTGTTTCGTAACACCTAAGATACCTACTTTAATGTCACTCATGCTAACGGCTGTTCTGGTTTTGAATTCTGGAATATTTACTTCATCTTCTTTAGTGAAGGAATTACGGGAAACTGTATTTAGTAACTCTGCTTTAGTGACTCCATCATTGGTAACATTTCCATTGCTATCGCCCAGTGATGGTATAAACTGTTTTTTGCCACTGGTGTACTTTACATATGACCAGAATCTCTTTGATTTTTCTACCATATTTTGAGACAATGTTTCATTGGGGAAACTATTAAAAGCATCTCGCATTGACATCCGCACTAAATTTTGAGCTTCTGTGAAACTTATGTTAGGAGTAGTCACAGTCAGGCTACAGTAGCCCATGACAAACACTACTGTAGGGTGCTTAAAATGTACTTCTATGATGATAAGTTGAAGAGAAGTAACTTACAGCATCTTTGAGTGAAGGCTTATGAGGAGTGAGATAATGCACAATGCTCTCAATCAAGAGTTATCTACCTCTACATTTATACTCCACAAGCCACCCAACGGTGTGTGGCGGAGGGCACTTTACATGCCACTGTCATTACCTCCCTGTCCTGTTCCAGTTGCATATGGTTTGCAGGAAGAACGACTGCCAGAAAACCTCCGTGAGTGCTCGAATCTCTCTAATTTTACATTCGTGATCTCCTCGGGAGGTATAAGTAGGGGGAAGCAATATATTCGATACCTGTAATATATTCGCTGAAATTTTCTAATGCTGCAGCTTCTCTGTATACTACAGCATCATTTGCGAAAAGCCGCATGGAACTTCCGACACTATCAACTAGGTCATTTATATATATTGTGAAAAGCAATGGTCCCATAACACTCCTCTGTGGCATGCCAAAGGTTGCTTTATGTCGCACCTCACTTTCAGGAGGAGTTCCCATAGAGCGAGTTGAGCCTAATGCTTTTGAGCCACAGCATGTCGCACCTCGCAATCTTCATTGGATCTTGAGACTGCATAATCCTCAGTCTTTTATCTATTCTGGTGTATTCAGAAAGACTTGACTATTTTCTAGATAGTTTTATTCATAAACAAAAAAATCAAAATTTAACAAGCAGGCACCCAAATCACAGAGCAAACTAAATAAATTCATTTTTCCTAGCCAAGAAGTCAAATATAAATAAAACATATTGAAAGAAGCAAAGCAATTTTGTGAAATTTTTAGTGCACAAAGCAAAATCAGTATACCTGTGTACCCTAGCTTTGCAGACACCTTTATACAAAATTTTAAATTAAAATATCTTTTTTTGTGTGTTTTGATTTTGATGAAATAAAGTCTATATGTTGCCCCAAGCTATTCTCAAGTTACCTATGAAAACTCCATGAAAATTCCTATAGTAGTTTTGGAGGTTAGCGTGTTCAGACAGAGACAGACACAACAGTTTTGCAATTTTATTATTAGTAGAGATTATTCGTCAAAATTATTCTTACTTTACTCTTAATGATTTTCTGTTTTTCTCCACATTCTATGTTCTTTCCTCCCTTTGATATTAAATAATTCCCTGATCTTCAGTGAATGAGCATTATTTTTCTTTTTTGTTAGAAATTTAATATTATTTTAGAGAACAACAAAATAAATTTGCAACTTTAAAAGTTGTGCAGAGTTGGTGTAGGTTGTCTGAAGTATTTTATATGAACAATTAATTTCTATCATAGATTAAGTATTTTGAATGCCAGTTTCATATATGTCACCTAGGTAAAAGCAAGAATGTTTCAGAATCATTGTAGTTTGCTGATGCAAAGAAGGGACATACTTTTAATTTTGTTGTTTTGAATGAATATTCTCTATTAATTTCTGTACTATATAATTTTCATTCTTTTTTTCAGTCACTGCATTCTATGTTGAATGCCCATCTAAAAACATATGCCTAAATGCATCTATATGGACCAAATCCAACTTCTCAGGCATGTCAATAGGAGCAAATATGATTGGAGAGATAAATCTTTACCTAGGCGTGCATAAGGAAAAATATACATTTTCACTGCCAGCTGTATATGCACGGTCTATACTCTCTGTACCTTGGGTTGAACTGGGTGGCAAAGTAACTCTAACTTCCAGCTCTGGCTTCTCAGCCAACATCATTTTCCATACAAAGGTAAGTGGTCAATGATATTTGAGATATTTTTCACCCTTGTACTAAACACCTGAGCAGCATAACATACTGTGTACCGAGCGAGGTGGCGCAGTGGTTATCACACTGGACTCGCATTCGGGAGGACGACGGTTCAATCCCATCTCCGGCCATCCTCATTTAGGTTTTCCGTGATTTCCCTAAATTGTTTAAGGCAAATGCCGGGATGGTTCCTTTGAAAGGGCACGGCCGATTTCCTTCCCAATCCTTCCCTAACCCGAGCTTGCGCTCCGTCTCTAATGACCTCGTTGTCGACGGGACGTTAAACACTAACCACCACCACCATACTGTGTAAATGCTTTGTGAGAGTTGGCATTTTTTTGTAATTAAACTTTGAACAAGCAAGTAGTGAAGGAATCCAAATAAAAATTTGGAGAAGGAATTAAAGCTCAATGAGAATAAACAAACACTTTGAGGTTTGCCAATGACATTGTAATTCTAAGTAGTGATGGGTACATCAGTCAGTCAGTCACAGTCATGTTTACTTCATTTCTAGGTTTCGGTCACTGTTTGGCCATGGTTTGTGCCACATAGTGACTGAAATCTAAATATGAAATAAACCTCTTCAATGTGACTCAGTGACCAAAATCTAGCTTCGAAATGAACATCATCGCAACTGGTTGCTGTACCCTTTACTACTTCAAATGAATACAGTCATTGGGCACAACAGTTTCCCTGTGGAATCAGGCATTGTAATTCAGTTAGAGACAGCAAAGGATTTGAAAATGAACAGGATGGACGCTGTCGTGGAAGTAAGATATAAGATGAACATTAACAAAAGCAAAACAAGGGTAATGGAATGTTGTCAAATTAAATCAGGCAGTGCTGAGGGAAGTAGATTAGGAAATGAGACACTAAAATAGATGATGACTTTTGTAATCTGGGTGATAAAATAATGATGACGACGGAAGTAAAGAGGAAACAAAATGTAGACTGACAGTCACAAGAACACAGTTTCTTAAAAAGAGAAATTTGTTAACATCGAATATAGAGTCAATTGTTTGGAAGTCTTTTTCTGAAGGCATTTGTCTGAAGGGTAACATTGTATCTAACAGTAATGATTAATATGTTCAATAAAACATGAAGTTGTAACTGCCATATGCTTCACATCTCCTGTGCAGCAAGCTACATAAATTTAAGTATTAACTGTGTTTTCCTTACTTGTTACTTCTTTTTCCATGTGTTTTTGCTTTTAGGAAGCTTTAATTTTCGATTACTAGTAATAGTGTTCCATAGATTTCGAGTTTGTTTTGAATACAGTACAGAGACAGTTAGTTCTTATTTTCATTGTTTCCGGCAAGAAGTGTCTGGTAACCACAGTTTAGTCAGCTATCAGCCACCTTTAGTGAATTAGCAGCCTAGTTAAAAGTTGATTACTTAACTCTCTACAGTAAATTGTTGATTTCTTAGGACGGATAGGATGTGTGACTGCTGTGTACGGACATAGGAGGAGCTGGCCACTGTTCACGAACAGCTGAATGTGCTGATGGCCACGGTCAGCCGTCTTCAGGCTGCTACCTCGGAGTGTAGCGGCAGTGGGGAGTCACATGGTACACCCGGTCCCTGCTGTCGAGACATCTTCGCGGGTACTGGGCGATGCTGGACCACCCTCTCCCCAAGGGGAGTGGTGGGTTCAAACGCATTCACATCGCACAAGGCGGAGGGTCAATGTGGAGGCTGGTCATGTGGCATCGCCCGCTCTGCCTGTGAGTGGACATGTGGCTGCTCCTTCAGCAAGGTCCGAGCAGGCACACGAGGGGAGGGGTTTATTAGTGATTGGTAGCTCCAATGTTAGGCGGGTGATGGAGCCCCTTAGGAAAATAGCGGAAAGGTCGGGGAAGAAGGCCAGTGTTCACTCTGTCTGCTTGCTGGGGGTCTCATTGGTGAAGCCCTGGCAGTGGCGATAGAGAGCACTGGTGTACCCGACTGCAAATTGTTGCTCATGTTGGCACCAATGACTCCTGCCGTCTGGGTTCAGAAGCCATCCTCAGTTCAGTCAGGCGGTTGGCGAAGTTGGTGAAGGTGGATAGCCTTGCTCATGGGGTGGAATCTGAGCTAAATATTTGTAGTGTCATTACCAGAACCGATCGTGATCCTCTGTTTTGGAGCCAAGTGGAATGCTTAAACCAGAGGCTCAGACAATATCGAGTGGAAGGCTTAAACCAGAAGCTCAGAAGATTCTGTGGAGATCTGGGGTGCAAATTTCTCGACCTCCGCTATCGGGTGGAGAAATGTAGGATCCCCCTGAATAGGTCAGGTGTGCACTACATGCAGGAAGAGGCTACAAGGGTAGCAGAGTATGTGTGGAGTGCACATGTGGGTTTTTCATGTTAGAGAATTCCCTCCCCAGGCCCGACAAGACACTACCTGAGATGCGACAAGGTAGCAGTAGGCAAAGCACAACAGAGAATGACAATATTAATGTGGTAATAGTAAACTACAGGAGCATCTATATAAATATCCCAGAACTGCTCTCATTAATAAATGGTCACAATGTCCACATAGTACTAGGGATGGAAAGTTGACTGAAATCAGACGTATACCGAAGAGACAGGGTGGACAGTGAAGGGGGAGGCGTGTTTATAGCTATAAAAAGTGCAATAGTATCAAAGGAAATTGACAGAGATCCGAAATGTGAAATAATTTGGGTGAAGGTCATGATTAAAGCAGATTCAAACGTGGTAATTGGAGTCTCTATAGGTCCCCTGGCTCAGCAGCTGTTGTGGCAGAACACCTGAAGGAAAATTTGGAAAATATTTCAAGTAGATTTCCCGACCATGTTATAGTTTTGGGTGGAGATTTTAATTTACCAGATATAGACTGGGAGACTCAAACATTTATAACGGGTGGCAGGGACAAAGAATCCGGTGATTTTTAAGTGCATTATCTGAAAACTACCGTGAGCAGTTAAACAGAGAACCGACTCATGGCGATAACATATTAGACCTTCTGGTGACAAACAGACCCGAACTATTTGAAACAGTTAACAGTAGGAAGATTTTTCTGTTTAGCAAAAGTGACAAAAAGCAGATTTCAGAGTACTTGACGGCTCAACACAAAAGGTTTACCTTGAGTATAAATAGTGTCGAGGATCAGTGGACAAAGTTAAGAACCATCGTACAATATGCATTAGATAAGTATAACAATCGTAAGAGATGGAAAAGAGCCACCATGGTACAACAACTGAGTTAGAAAACTGCTGCAGAAGCAAAGGGAACTTCATAGCAAACATAAACATAGCCAAAGCCTTGCAGACAAACAAAAATTACACGAAGCGAAATGTAGTGTGAGGAGGGCTATGCAAGAGGTGTTCAACAAATTCTAAAGTAAAGTTCTATGTACTGACTTGGCAGAAAATCCTAAGAAATTTTGGCCTTATGTCAAAGTGGTAGGTGGATCAAAAGAAAAGGTCCAGACACACTGTGACCAAAATGGTACTGAAACAGAGGATGACAGACTAAAGGCCAAAATACTAAATGTCTTTTTCCAAAGCTTATTCACAGAGGAAGATTGCACTGTAGTTGCTTCTCTAGATTGTCGCACAAATGACAAAATGGTAGCTATCGAAATAGATGACAGAGGGATAGAAAAACAATTAAAATTGCTCAAAAGAGGAAATGCCTCTGGACCTGATGGGATACCAATTCGATTTTACACAGAGTACGTGAAAGAACTTGCTCCCCTTCTTGCAGCGGTGTACCATAGGTCTCTAGAAGAGTGTAGCGCTCCAAAGTATTGGAAAAGGGCACAGGTCATCCCCGTTTTCAAGAAGGGACATTGAACAGATGTGCAGAACTATGGACCTATATCTCTAACGTTGATCAGTTGTAGAATTTTGGAACATGTATTATGTTCGAGTATAATGACTTTTCTGGAGACTGTAGGAATCAGCATGGGTTTCAAAAAAGATGATCATGTGAAACCCAGCTGATGCTATTCATCCACGAGACTCAGAGGGCCATAGACACGGGTTCCCAGGTAGATGCCATGTTTCTTGACTTCCACAAGGTGTTTGATACAGTTCCCCACAGTCATTTAATGAACAAAGTAAGAGCATATGGACTATCAGACCAATTGTGTGATTGGATTGAAGCGTTCCTAGATAACAGAACGCAGCATGTCATTCCCAATGGGGAGAAGTCTTCCGAAGTAAGAGTGATTTCAGGTGTGCTGCAGGGGAGTGTCGTAGGACCGTTGCTAGCATATCTTTAGCATACATACCTGGATTATCTCTTCAGTTAATGCTAACATAATTTCTCTCATATGCCTTTCAGCAATGTGCACGACTGCATTATTGATAGTAATTTGCCTCCATTTGTGGGCTATAAGTGTAACAATTGATTGCAGTAGACGGTCATTTTTACTGTCAGGTAGCATAGGCCAGCTGTCATATTGTGGCTGTACAATTGGTAATTCAGGTAAATGCAATAGAAAAGACTATGTACTTGTATTTTTTATTTGTGTCAAGTGAGCAGATAATCTAACAAAGGGTACAATTACATTACAGCTCAAACTGTTATATGGAAGTCCACTGCCAGTTGAAGTGACCATTACAGTGTACCATTAGTTTTTACCAGCGGATGTGAACAGCAGACCGTGCACCACTGTGACCATATAAGACAAGGGGCTGTCTTTATTTCTGTTAGGAAAAGAGCAATTTTGCAATTGCTGATACCAGCATGTATTTTTTAAAGTGGAGCACTTGTAATAATTTATGTGAATGCTAGACTGAAGGTCACACTGTGCCCCATAACAGAATGGGTTTGGCACTCCTTTTTCCTTTGTAACAATCAAGATTTCTTTTGTCTGCCAAACAATGTGCTTTTGTGCAAATGTCCAGGCTACTGGAAAAATGTGGAGATAGTAACACTCACCCCTGTTGAGTGATATACAGTAGATTGTCCAGCCGTTCAAACATTATATCAGAACTTGAAGGAGGGTTTTGGAATGGCAGACTGCCAACAATATTGATAAAGTAAACAGAATATAGCATCTCATTTCAATTGATTGGCAACAATGTGCAAAGATACAGCAGCTCAAGTAGTTGAATGCACCAGTGAGGCTGTCACCAGTTTGGGGCATGTCAGTAGAGTTACTACCACAAAACAATAACATAAAAATGCACAAACACAAAGTGCTAAAACATAAAAAAGGATTCCTGTGACTGAGTTGGATTTAAAATGGAATAATGGTATGTCCCATGAAAAACATTTGGCAGCAAATATGGATGTTGGTGGTTACCTGTAGTAGGTAAAGGCAAATGGGTATCGTGGTTCAGTGATCGTAAACATGTGTGACCTCACACTCAAACACTCCACTGAACGATCACAGATTGGACACCATCTGTAATATAATGAAAGGAAACAGGTCAACATCAGGGTATGCCCATTGTTGTACGGAATATGCTTAAAATTCTGTTATAGTCGACACTCGAGAGAAATGGCAGTTGTAACAGGATTCGCAGGATCTGGTCACTTCTTGGCTCTAACAATGAATCAGCAAAATTTGTGATATAACAGAGAAATGTAGAAATTCTCCCTTAAGCAAACAGTTCACATAGGCTTACAGAGCTTGTATTGAACTAGAGCTCACGAAGTTTATACAGAATACATTGATTAACCCCTCAAGCTTGTCGCTGCCTTCCACCTGATAGCACCTGCAGTGTGACATCTATTGTGCATGTCTGTGAGTGCTATATCCCTCCTATAATGCAAATACTATATCTAATAAAGTACTGGAAATAACATTCTGAAAAAATTGGGTAAACACTTGAAACCAAAAGGATTTAGCAGAGTATATCACTTTAAGCACAAATACTTTTAATTGTGTTATAAAAATTAATTGTTTATAAGATATTTTGAGTGTGATAACACTCGAAGCATGGCACAATACGCAGTGCTGAGTTTACAGGACAAGTGTTGCATCTGTGATGTCTCTCTTCTTTTCCGTTTTGTTGCACACAGCACATATTTCCTAAGGCCTACTCTTCTGTTGCTGGATTTCCTTCTGGGAAGTGTATACCAGACAATCGGTGATGGCTAGTGACAATGTCAGAGGGCCTTCTTTGCTTCTGGTCGATGGCTCTGTGGTGATAATTAGTTATGAGCTCATTTGTCAGCTTCATCTAACTACATCTAACAAATTTTCACACAAATTTAACATCACCTTTGTTGACAGAAGATCATCATCTTTTGTTATTTGGCAGTTAAGACCAGTATCTCTTCCAGTGTACAAAATAAAGTTCCATGATACCAATTCTTGTCATACAGTTCGAAAAATGTCATCCCAAAGTGTGCTGCTTTCAAAGGTATATACTGCTTCCACTAGAGTCTCCCTTTCCAAAGTAACAATGATCAACACTTATATTATTTCCTGGCTCATAAACTGTCTGAAATCTTGATTTCAAGTGCTTTATCAGAGGCATAATTTTATAAATGTTTTGACTGCCATGTACGTGTTTGTGATCTCTGTTGTCAGCAAAATGTAGGAATCTTGGCAGGAGATTAAATCTTTCTTCACTCATAACATTAGGGAAGAAGAGCATTTCTAGCTTGTTATTTCTGCTGAAATGCATGTTAGCTGATCTTTTAGACACTGTCTCCCTCAGTAAAACTAGAAATGGAGCTAAGAGAACTCTGACTCCATAAACATCAGTTGGAAACCACTTTGCAAATTACCATTTTTTCAGAGAAAATATTTTTTCACTTTCCTTGTGTAAGAAAACTTTTCACATATTTGTTTCTTTGACAATCATTGCTATTATTTCACTGTCAACAAACAGTTCAGAGTAAGCTAATGGCCCGGAATTACCAGGAATTTGGAGTTTCAGCCTACCATCAGCAGTGCTTGATGTAAATGGACTTGGTGCAGAAATTCTGTCACATTCCTTCCAGTCAGGTGAGGCTGTACCCCATTAAAAGTCACAGAATTTTATCTTTAGTCAGCCAAACCATTGTACACAACCTGCGAAAAATTCTCACACGCTCAAAGACAAAAACGTCTGTAATCCATGCAAATAACAAATGCAGTCTCCATCAACATGAAGCCAAGGAACGTATAACATTGCCATCTAATGGCTGTCTTTCAAACTGCATTGGCAGAGAGGAAAAATGTATTCAAAAAGTTCAGACAGCAAATGACGTCGCGCACACTGAGCGAGTGGTTGGCTGTGGACGACATATGTCGTCATACACACTTGAGGGGTTAAATTGTTCTTCAAAAAACATGGGATTTTAGGTAAATTGACATATGTACAAGTAAGCATAAAGTACAAAATTGAAAATTTTCATGAAAGTAGGAAAATTAGGATAATGTCATTCAGAGTTGTACTGAGGTAACAGTCGTGATCAGCTATCCAGGCTCTTAGTACCCTTGGCAGTCTGGCACATTGTGCACCATGCGATGTTGCTCACTATGTGACGAACCAGGAACGGGTGTCTACAAAAGAGAAATAATGTGTACGGTAATTGAGGTCACTGTTCCTTCCAAGAAGGACTCTGGTCCTAATTAATCCATTTGGGCACTGACTAAGTAAGATAAAAAACATTTTCTTGCAGTTCATAGTAACATTAACCGCAAAAAAGAAAAGAAATAAAGAGTAGATAAAATAACATGTGCTAGAATTACTGTGGGAATCTTTGGTAGTTAAGATAGTAACATGAACTTTCATAAATTTGTGGACTTGGAGTGTCTGGAGCGGGGGGGGGGGGGGGGGGGGGGGTGCTTACTTTTGGTACAGAGAATATGAATTAAAACATATTTGATCACAGGATGTGATGGGACCATCATAGCTTGATCCTTTAAAAGGCCCTTTGATTAACTGAGAGAGATATGTTAACCCTGTGTTGAAATATATAAGCATTGTTACAGGCTTGACCAGATTATATAAAGTTAGGTCAGCATTAACATGTAGCATTTCAACATGAAGTTTGCTAAGTAACTTTAAAGATGTGGTCAGTTTTACAACTTGTGTTTACAATACAGGTAGCCTCTACCAGGTCTTGATTGAAACAGATCAAATGTTTGTCTGCACATCTGCGCTTAAAGGTGTCTGACTGGTGAACAACACAGTAAAATCGTAACCACAGTCAAGAAAACAAAATTTATATAATTCGCTAGAGTGCACTCAATGAAGGGACTGTGGATGTATCTAGCTGCAGGGTCCAGACATCCTGGAACAGCAATATGGGTTGGTGCTATATCCACAACACTAGATTAACTAAAATAGACTGTTTGTCATTGCTCAAAAAGGGGAAACATTTTTGATAGTGCGTTCAATAACTAAAATTAACTTTCTTAAGTACCTGGGTACTTCTGGGAATTGTCCAGTAATACTGCAAATAAAACATATGAAAGAAATGTTTCACATTTACCTATATATCATGCAAGTTATATAACGTAACTGCAACTAACTTCATGGGTAGGACTGTCATGACCTTACCCACTAGTACATGTGTGAAACATAATTAGCAAAATATCAGAAAATAGTAAATAGAAAGCATGGGAATTGCAGCACAAAATAACATGAAAACAATGAGGTAAATGCAACATAGGCACAACGTAAGCTTGACTGCAAAGTGGCTTGAGCAGTGAACTCTCCAGTTCATGATATAGTAACCATTTCATTTAATCCTTCATATAATTTGACCTTAATCTAACACAATTGTTCTTTATTCCTTCTTTAAACTGAGTGAGCTACTGAAACCTCTGTGGTATATCTGGTGTTGATTTGATGCAAGGTTCCTGCAGATGGGGTACTTTTCTGTTTTCAGTACGTGATTTACTCACTGTGTGAAAATGGGAGTGAAACGATATTGCAATATAACCCAGTAACATGCTCATCAGGATTGTTCCTGTTGACTTACCTGCAGTGAAATACTGTCTCTTGTGGAGTTGGTTTGACAATATCATCATGCAGCGGTGCTCACTGATGATTGACTTATCTGCATTGACAATATTTGCTATGTAATACCTGCTTATCAGTTGGGTACAGTAATAAAACTATGTAAATTCTGTTACTTGTACTACCTCTGTATCATCTGTTATTCACTCATAATATTTGTGATATGCTTGAGTAGTGATTGCCATGTTCAAAAGGTGGCTAAGCCTAGGTGGTCTTGGAGTAGTTAATATGTTTCTGCAACAGTATGAAGGTGATCAGCAAGGTGGCAAATGTGCAAGGACTGGAGTCACAACTTGTTTTGTACCCAGGCATACACATTGTAGATGCGTAATTGGACTGCATTTGGTCAGGACAATGGGGCACTTAAGTTAAATAAGGGACATACCATAAAATATGGCACATCTGATCACCCCCAATTACTTCCCAATAAGATAACTGGTAGCTTAAATAGTTGCTTCTTGTTGCAGTGGAGATGCAACAAAATATCGCCTAAAACATTTTTGAATGGAGCATTTCCCTCAAGAATGCTGTATCAAAATATTTTTGTTTGTATTCATCCAGAAGACACAGGTAAAATTGATTTTTATCATGGTGCCATTGTGGATGCTTCTAGAGCCCGATTCTAGTAATAGATGATCATTTTGATATAGCATATATTATTAAATGTGAGCTCAAAAAATTGATAGAAATGTTAATATTTTTATAAATGAAAGCTGGATCCTGTGAAGATGGTTAGTTAAAAAGCCAGTGGTGTACTCTCTTTGTGTCCATTCCAGGAGCTGCAAACAAACTGACTCCATGAAATTCTCTGAATTTTTGTTGTTTGTGATAACTATCTCTGAAGACCTTGTAGTTGCTTAATTTCTGAATCATTTCACAAATTCTGATGGTACATTTGAACTTCTCTTGCCTTATCTTTTTACACAGATCATATTGTAACCAACTTTATTTCTTTCTAACCATGTGTCCACTTACTAAATCTAGTGATTATTTGTGTCAGGAATGTATTTGTCACTCAACAAACTGTGATGTGAGACTTCTCACTTGAGTTGAATGAACAGACTCTGCTTAAATACTATACGTGGTACGTGTGTATTGTAACTCAAGTTAAATATTAGTGTCAATGACTGATGAGTATGACTAGGATTTTTAGGACCTAAAAATCACGATAATATGCACAAAAAATAAGATATGACCAAAAATTTACAAAAATATGCACAGTAATATAAAAAGTATGACCTGACTATTAAAATGAGATCAAATTTCTGTTGCAAAATAAATTAGTAAGTCAGTTTATGATAATGAACTATTTATTTAAGAATAAACTGCAGATGAGAAGCAAGCTAAACTACTTAATTTGACATTGTTGTATGCTTTTTATTAACATTTTCAGAATATAGTTAACTTATGTTAATAAAAAGCATACTACATAAAATTCCACCATTCAGTGTGCTTCTCATCTCTGTGACATATGTTTTGTACATCCTCATTTTCACTTCAGTTTATGAACTCTCAGTTGCAATATACAGTGTACACCTTGGGTGAATTTCCAAATAA
Source organism: Schistocerca piceifrons (assembly GCF_021461385.2). NCBI lineage: Eukaryota > Metazoa > Arthropoda > Insecta > Orthoptera > Acrididae > Schistocerca > Schistocerca piceifrons. The sequence goes on from NC_060149.1 coordinate 306,461,398, forward strand.
AAAAGATTTCCTATTGTCAGTAAACAAAGCTTTGTACATTGAAAAGCTTCTTTCTACTTTACCTGACTAAAGAGGAGCATATTTAAAGGGAAAATATCATTTCAGTCTAAATCTCAATGATTAAGAGAGAACATTTCACCAAACAAAATCACTGGAATGGAACACAATATATGATATCCTTCTTTTTTTCTGACACCTTTTCCATGTTCTTTGACACTTCTTTTTCAACTTTATTTTCACTTCTTCTGTTTGATTCATTAGTGGCATTTCTGATTGCTGCATACCAGTTATAGCACAGGGAATAAATCCAATATCTGATTTTCTGTTCAAAAGTTTGCCTGAAATTTCAGCAATGGACATTAATTCTTGGGCTAGTCCAATGGAAGTGGCTTCACTGCTAACAAATGAATCAGTTCTGCTTTTCACAGTGGTGATGTTCTGTCAGATAGTTGCAGGTATTAATCTCGAACCTCCATCTTATTGAAATAGGAGATGGTAGCAAGGAAATGTCTGGAGCTAGCAACTTAAATGCTACAACACATGGAGGGGCATTCAAAAATACTTTCTTGAAACACACTATAAATTTGTCAGTATCACTCAGTTTACTATGAATGCAACTCAATGTAAGGTGTGAGCTAAACAAGTGACATGCATGGTGCTATTGTATGCAGTAATTCTTTGAGTGAATCGGCAGCTTTCACCATATAAGGTGCAACATACATTACGAAGAGAGGTACAGTGTCATGCTTAATGCCTTTATGCTGTATTGCACACACAGATCTGTCAAACAATTTTGTGATAGTAGAAAAATTTACTCTTTAGGGTTCTGTAGCTGTAAAAATGAAACCTGTGTAAAATCATTTTGTTGCCCATTTGTGTGAGTCTGTCTGTTCATCCATCAGACTGTTATGACCACTTCTTCTCAGGAACGTGTAGCGGTATCAAGTTAAAATTTCCCTTGGTGGTGTAAATAACTTGTGCTTCTAAGTCAGTGCGCTCAATACATATGGCCATATGTGTCACATATTTTTATACTCTCAAACTCTGTCATCAAAACCTATAGATGAAATACCTATATACGTGTCGGGTTAGTAGTCTAGTGGTAAAGCACGTATATGAAAACTAAGGGGTTGCAGGATTGAACCTCTGTTGGAGAACGGATTTTCAGTCTCTCAAATAAGTCACCAGAAACAACACATGCTTTGGATTCCATGCTAAACTGTAGGTCCCCTTTCCCCAACTGGATAACTGGAGTAGGTATGGAACATAAAATTTGCTGAAGTGGTGCTCAATAGAAAGACTTGGACTGGACCACTGAGCCACACAAATTATTATTATTATTATTATTATTATTATTATTATTACTTATCATCATCATCAGCAGCAGCAGCAGCAGCATCTATATGCCGAATTAAGTTCGTATGGAACTCTCAGGGCACAAGTCCTACTTGCACTTGTCCGGTTTTTCTAAATGTTCAGTTTATTACAAAATTTTCACCTGGATCATATGAAATGGCCAGTGAGCTACATGAAAGTGCTTGGGGATGGAAGGTACAGGCCTTAAAATAAACATAATTTGCACAATAACAATTTTATTAATATAAACAAGCCTTGCACTCATAAGTAACAAAATACAAAAGACTGCCCAAAGCTCTACAGTACAATTATAAATGCCAGCACATGCTCAATTAGCTTCCTATTACCATCAACCGAATATGGGCAGGACTCAAACCCAGCACCAGTTCGTAGTAATGACACACCACTCTACAGGATATGGTCAAATGGTGCAGTCACTGGTACTTTTACAAGATATAAATAGCGTACATTTAACAAAAACACAATAAACAGTTCATAAAAATGGATAATTTCAAAGTCCCCCAAATTACACATTGCATTGCCCACACTGAGAAATATATTTGAAACAACCTTTCATTATGCTAATAAATAATCATAAACACCACAAATATGAACAAGTTAAAACAATAGTGCTTTTATCTGACACCGATAGCTATTAACTCTTCGATAATAAACCACGAACGAGTCCTGGTAAACTCAGTACAGGCATAATACAGCTAGGTTGAAATATGCAAGAAACAGTGCTGATGATGGAAGCCTTCTCAAATAAAATTAAGCCAAGGTGCAGCATCAACTTGCATGAGTTACAATATTAACAAAATATCAATCTTAAAACTGGATGCACTCACTGAGCAAGATCAGCACTCAAATCCATTCTCCCCACGTACCCTGGTTCTGAAATTAATAAATAATCAATTTAAACATAAGGCAGACAAGTCTTAAACAAACTAGACTTGACTTTGTTGCATACAGCAACAGGTGATGTTCTGAAATGCACTTGCCAGTTTTAGTGTTTTTTGGTTGAACAGGGGCTGTCCCAAGAGGTAACTGGTACACAAATCTTCCTTTGGTCACACTCTGGCCTGACAATTTCTCCACCTGAAGTACAGTTACCCACTTCACTTTCTGTCTGCACAGCCTTGCGCTGATCTGAAGTTGTCTGCTCAAAAGGGCCTTGGCACTCTAGTTGACAGCTGGACTCTTCCTTGTAGACCCAGAGGTAGAGACCCCTCAATGCGAGCTAGGTATGCCTCTCAAAGGCTCAGAAGTGACTGCGTACTTCATGTCAGCACTGGGCATGAAGCCATTGCTGTGTAACAGTCGAACAGTGCAACCACATATACTGTCGATAAGAGCAACATGGCTCACCATCTTCCAAAGTTCCGACACCAACATTTGCAGTGTGTCTTCCCATGGAGTCTGTTTCATCAAATCATACCACACATTTTTATTTTCAATCTGTTGTCTGATTTGTTGTAATGTTTTTTCATAACTTCAGGTGACAGTCCTTTCTTAATGTGGAAGAATCAGGGAGATATTTGCCTGTGTATTTTTCTAAAAATTCGTAAAATTTTGGATGGTTCAGTTCATTTAAGGGACTGTCAGCAGAAAGGAAAGCTGTACAAAGTGCTTCACAGAGTTATGTATAAAATAGTGTTTTCTCATTCTCAGTTCATTATACTCCACATTTGTGTGTGGGATTTTTTTCCTCACATGTTGCTGAATGTTAAATGACTTCTTCGCAGTTACTCTTACATCACACAGTTTACAATACAGTATTTTACCATCAATCGAAAATACCTTTTCACCGCATTGAGGCATTAACTGTTGTAATTTTACATGAATGCTTTGCTTCACTTAAGATATTTTTGTGAACGATACTGCACATACTTCTGACTTCAATGACTCAACACTTGTCTGCAATCCAGGGTCCAGAATGGCTTAAGCAACTATCTGCTCATAGAATACTAATAGGCTTCACAAACTCATTGTTGCATGAGGGTGAATTCCACATTATGAATTCAGGTGAAATAGGGCGAGAAGGAAGATGTTTGCTATTTTCCAGGAAACAAAATGAGATGCACACTTACGAGAAATGTAACATGGAAGAAAGAAATTGCAGGGGAAAAGTTCTTTATTTCTTGAAAGAGTGAAAATATAATTAATATGACCATTTACTTACTAAAATAGGCTCTGTCAGAGAGAAATAGTCACATCTGCGTATATATGATTTAACAAATTACAGTAATTCATTCAGATTTTCATAACAAATATTTATATTTATTGAAGGAAAATGTCAGTCTTACCAAAAAATATATGCCCTATCATATAAATCCTAGCCCTACTATTGAGCGACGTAGATAGGTGTTTGTTGTGCGGAAATCGAACTATTCACAGTTAAAATTTGAAAATAATTAAGCAGAATCTAGGTAATTGATTTTGTAACTTTCAATTCTTATAGGAAGACGAGAATCCATTATCACTTATCTCTCAGATGACAGACACCCAGGCAATTCATGAAAACAGCGAGTTGCTTCAGGTGAGCTTGTCTCCTCTCATTCCCTTCCTGTATATACTCTTCAGAACACACACGTATTTAATTTATTCCATTGTTGAGCTATCTTAGTGTCTTAATTTCTTTTTAATACAAGTTGACTTAACTATTCTCATTATCGTAGTAGTTGTGCATACATCACACTTTCACGGCTTTTGCTGGAAATTTATTTCTAATGATTTTAAGTATTATGTTTCTTATTCTTTGCTGTCTCGTAATCTATCGAAAGATTGGAAGAACAATTTGGTAGTTACCAACAAGTCTTCACGATATTTGATTCATACCATAGAGCCTGGGAAACACAGTTTCTTTTTCTAGTTTTGAATGCAGCATAGAGTCAGACTCTCTCACGTATGCATACTTACATGACTGGGAAAGTTGTAGGACACAGTACTTAATTAGAAACAGACAATGTAAAAAGAAGTTGTTGCCACCTAGTGATTTTGTATTGACTGAGCATGCAGTAACAAGTTATCACTTAAAAGTTACTGGCTAGTTAAGCAACTCATTGCACAGTGTCATTACACATATGATGGATAAAGACTTCAAACACACTCACACTTCCCTGATGTTTTGAAAATTTCAGTGAATCTTTTATTCCATTGATAATCTGGGTATAATCATTAGGGACTGAGTGTATGGTAATAAAATTAGAGTAGAGTGATGAGTAGTGTGCCAAGGAGAGATTGTGTATTCTGTTTAGCAGTGGGTTGTATATTCTTCCTGGTTTTGATATATGGTATAATCCAGACTGCTATTGTCTGACATGTGGTTGACATTCACAGAGTGGCTCACAACATAGGTTTAGTCTTTGATTCACTTTTTTAATCAGCACCTGTTATTGATTCACAGCTTTTTCTGTCAGCTTGAATTAGTATTGCCATCATGCACACAATTACAATTTTAATAGTGTAATGACTTTTGCAGATTATTGCACAGAGCTGTGGATGGGTTCATGCTCATTACAGGTAATTTATGTATGTTGGTAGAACTTGTGTATTACATTGTGGTAGAATCACTGAATTCCACTTGCACAGCTTCAATAATTTGTAGGAATGAATTACATACAGAAGAACCATCAACTAACATGAAATGCTAAAGTAGTTAAACAGAAGGTAGGAAGCCTCTATTTAAAGTGTGACAATTTGTAAAACTTCTAACAGGGCTAGTGATGTTTGATATGATGTAGTATAGTATACTGTTGTTGTTGACTTCAGTCCAAAGACTGGTTTGATGCAGTTCTCCACGCTATTCTATCCTAAGCAAGCCCCCTCATGTCTGAATAACTACTGCAAAGTAGATCTATTTGAACCTGCTTCTTGTTGTCATCTATTGGCTTCCCTCAATAATTTTATCCCCCCACTCCCCCTCCCCCTCCCTTCCCAATACTAAACTCATGATCCCTTTATGTCTCAGAATGTGTCCTATCAACCGATCCCTTCTTGTAACAAAGTTGTGTCACAAATTTCTTTTCTCCTCAATTCTAGTGAGTATCTTCGTATTACGTATGTGATCTACCAATCTAATTTTCAGCATTGTTTTGTAACACCACATTGCAAAAGCTTCTATTCTTTTCCTGTCTGAACTGTTTATTGTCCACATTTCACTTTCATACAAGGCTACACTCAAAATACTTTCAGAAAAGACTTCCAAACACTTAATCTTGTTTTAGATTTTATTAGATTCCTCTTTCTCAAAAATGCTTTTCCTCGTCAGCCATTGTCAGTTATTTTGCTACCCAAATAGCAAAACTTGTCTATTACTTTTAATGTCTCATTTATTAATATAATTCCTTCAAAATCTCCTTATTTGACTACATTCCATTACCCTTGATTTACTTTTATTGATGATCATCTTACAATCTCTTTACAGTACACTATCCATTCCATTTAGTTGCTCTTCCAATTCAACAACAAATCTCCAAGTCTTTGTTTCTTCTCCCTGAGAAGTAATTCTGTCCCCAAATTAGTCCTTGGTTTCCTTACTTGCTTGCTCAATGTACAGATTGAATAACATTGGGGTTAGGTTACAACCCTGTCTTACTTCCTTCCCAACTACTGCCTCCATTTTGTGCCCCTTGATACACCTGGTTTCTGTACAAGTTGTGAATAATCTTGTTGTGAATAACCTTTCACTCCCTGTATGTAATTTTAAAAAAAAGACTGTGTAATATAAGTGAGTGAGCTCACCCCTTGCTATTATAATTGGTTAATTTACTGTCATATTCATTGAAATCTATAGAGATAATTTGTATTTCATAATTGAGTCACACAGAAAAGAAATGTTGTTGGATATCTGTCGAAATTTATGTGAAAGTCCCTGCATCTTTCTTAATTTCAAATGTTCAGTAAATGAAGATATCGCTTGCATGTTGAATGTCTTTGCCATACCAGTCTATAATGTGGAATGTGCAAAGAGGAGGAGGGAGGGGGAAGGGGGTGTGAGAGAGAGAGAGAGAGAGAGAGAGAGAGAGAGAGAGAGAGATACTGTTTATGTATTGAGACATGATTAACCTAGCATTCTTCCTTTGGCATGGTCAGTGGGTGTCATTTCTATTTCTAATACTTACCAGCAGTCAGTGATATTTTTCTCTTAGATATAAGACACACAAACAACAGTTTTCAAATGCTAAAGTAGACAAAAGATTTAGAGAAGAGGTCATAATGAGTAGAGTGAGCTTACACTGTTACCTTATTCATCTGTAAGCTCTCAGCGACATGTCAAATTCTATAACCTTCTTGAAATTGTGTATGTTCGGGCTATCTTGTTATGGAGGAAGAAAAGACTGAACTTCGGCTTCTGTAATATCTTTGAGCTTTTTAGAAGGTACTCAGTTCATAACAGGCTTACTGTTTATAGCCTGTGGCATCGATACTTCTGTTGCAGTTAAAAAAGTGTAACATGACACGCTAATTGTGGAGTGTTACCCAAGACCTAAATCTCCACCAAGATTACAGCAAGAAAAATTATCTATACACCATGTGTAGTGAGTTGGACCACATAATGAGAGCACCGTCTGAAGTTAGCCACCTTCTTCATGCATAGGCTAACAACAACAGGGAGCAAATTGCTGTGAGTACTGCCTGGACTGACCCGGACTCTTCATACCTGTTACACAACAATCTATGCAGTCACTGTGATGTCACACAATGAGTGTGTACACCAGGCTGGACAGATGTTCATGCTATTGAACTCAGATTCCCCGAAATTGAGTGGAAAGGTAATGCCATATTTCTGCTTGATATGTCAAAAACTGCCCAGCTTCACTTGCAGTTTCTCACGTATACTGAAACTTGAGTATCTGTTCCTCTGGCTTAATCTCTGTTGGTTATGCACTGTAAGAAATATGTGACAGCTGAGGACTACTGTCATAGGAGAATAAATCTGTTCTTAATTCAAAAAGGGAGACACACGCAAATACCCCTTGATGCGCCTCATGTCCTCTCTTAAGTGTGTTCCTTAAGAGTTCCATAGCTGATTGTTCCTGGTGAAGAGAATACTGTGTAAGCATACAGTGCAATACACATAACTGAAGTTAAGCATTACATTGACGTTTGAGAGAAAGTTTCATAGTTTGTGTGCCTTCCATGTTTAGATGCCTCTTGTCTCATAATAATTGTTTTGATCGTTGTTCAGTAAGTAATGGAACACATTTTTTTCCTCAAAGAAGGTAATTTTATTCATAAGTTAAATATGCTCTGTTGCTCCCCAATCTTTTGGCTATTAAATTATTTTTTTTCCCAACATAATCTCCATTCATTTTTATGCCCTTACACCTTGTTGATCTGAAAACCTGTATGTAGTGATCATGCCATTCTACTGGTGTGCATCTCACCCAAGTTCTTGCTGCTTCACTAAATTTCTCATTATTGCAGTTGTACTTCCTGCAGAGTCAGTCCTTCAGTAGGCCAAAGAAGGTGATATTTACTGGCTGTAGGGCTAACTAGGAAGAAAAATCCACCAAAGTTTTGTGATCTCATCTTGGACATGCAGAATTGGGTGTGGTCTTATGTTATTGTGGAGAAGGAGAATTTTGTTCACATTTTTGTGTGCACAAACATGCTGTAATGGTTTTTTCGTTTCCCAAAGTATTTCTCAATAGACTTCCAAAGTCAGTCATTTGACTGTGAGGGAAGATATCGAACAGATTATTGCCTTTCGTTGTCCCAGAAGACTGAATCCATGACTTTACAGCTGATGGTACTGTTTTCAATTTCTTCTTTGATGGAGATATTGTGTGCTGCCACTCTGTGGATTGCATTTGCCCCCAGGCTCGAAGTGGTGAATCCTTGTTTCCTCATCTATGAAAATGTTTGACAAGAAGTCATCACCACCAGCCTCATAACAAGCAAGCAGTTTGGCACAGGTGTTCCTTCTGCTCTTCAGTTAGGTTCTGAGGAACTCAGTAGTCACAAATTTTCATAATGCTAGACACAAACAATAGTGTGGCCACAAAGCCCAAAAGTTTGTCCATCCGTATTCAAGCAAACAACAAACATAGGAACAGTACAATAAGCAGTAGAACACAATCTGAGGACAGGAGCCTACTGTGCTGTCCTTATACAGAGGATAACCCTGTGGTGGCTGGCCCACGCAGCCGCCATTGGCAGAGCATCTGAGTATAGGGCACTGGCCTCCTGGTGCCACAGCGTATATTGAGATATGATGAACACAGTTATAACGCCCCTCTCACTATTGGGAAAAAGGACACTTGTCTGATGTTAATGTTGCCCCAACAGATTACAAATCAATGTCCTCTGCGGTGGGTGCCACAGGTGATGACAATGGTATTGGAAGGAGATTCCAAGCTGGAACTGCTGAGTAGGGGCTCAGCAGGAGCAGCTGTGGACACGTGTGGTGACTACCCCCTCTCCCCTCCCCTTCCCCCTGCTCCCCTCCCCTTCCCCCTGCCCCCTTCCCCTTCCCCCCATACACACACAGTCCACAAAGTATCAAAAAGGAGGAATGACAATGAGGGTGCTGGTAGCATCTCAACATTTGGGTGGTGAAACTGTATCAATGATGAAGGCCCTGGCGACTTGGGCAGGAGGCGCTGGTCATGAAGTACCCCACGGCTCCAGCCCAGGCAGCAATGGAACACCAGGTGGTAGCAGAGCATCATGGGATGGGCTGGCAATGTGCATCGAAATAATGGACCCTGGAGGGGAGGCAGGAGGCAGCAACATCCGCAGCAGGGGGGGGGGGGGGGGGGGGGGGCTGTCCAACACTCACAGCAGGGACTCCCAGTGGAAGCCTGGACAGGTGCTGGGGGAGGAAGTGAAGGCAGCGGTGGACGTGCAGCTGTCGCTATGGCATGAGGATGTAGCTGATCACGGTGGCATGCCACCAGCCCATCACTGATGTGCACCATGCAGAGGTGGCAGCCACAGAAGCTGTGGACCACAACCATACTCCACTTCAGTTGGCGACTGAACCCTCCAACACAGACCGCAGCCCAAGGATCAAACTGTGACGAGGGTCATGCTGACAGATGGTGGGGCAGCGTGAGCACATGCAGAAGGGTGCGTAGCTGGCAACTATGGAGCATCTCACCCAGACTCCAATCCCCCACTGCTGTAAACCTGTAGGAACTCAATGTACCGTCCATGGAAGAGTCTGTGACTTACTTCTTCATTTGAACCTTGAATGTGCAAATGAGCTTTTCTGCCTCACTGTTAGATTGGGGATGGAACAGAGGAGCAGTCACTTGGCGAATGACTTGAAAGGCATGGAAATCGTGGAAGGTCTGAGACATAAACTGTTATCTATCACAAGTGTATAATGCAGTCCTTCTACAAGAAACATTTTTGAGGTGGCCTGAACCATAGCTGCAGCTGACGTTGGAGGACAGCAGGTAAGGTACAGAAATTTCGAGAAAGCATCGACAACCAGCAACCAGTAAGAATGTAGAATGGAACAACAACCAGTCAGAATGTAGGAAGGGACCTGTGAAATCAATATGAACATATTTCCATGGATGCTGTGATTCAGGCTGTGGACAAAGTGTCACCGCCAGCACTGGCTGTTGTACAGCACACTGAGAGCAGGCTGTAAAAAGATGCACAATGCCACCATCGATGCCAGGATAGAAGAGATATCGACAGGCCAATGACTTGGTGTGAAAGACCACCACCCAAAGTTCCAGATGTAGGAGCTGAAGCACATCCCACTGTAGGGTGGTCAGGATCACAATGCGGGCGACAGTCCATCTGTAGCTGAGAGACCACCACCATCAAACACCAAAAGGTGGTGACGGAGGGTAAAATAGTGTCATAAAGGATCAGAAGCCCTGCCCAGAGGCTTGTCCGGCCAACCATGCTGGTTGAGTTGAACAACTTGGCACAAAATGAGATCGGCAGCAACAGCAGATGTGACCTTGGAGCCAATAATACAAAACACTTTGACTGTACATCATCTAAGTGAGAACAAAGGAGCTCATCCTGATCAGAACTAGGACCTGGCCTCATTGGAAGCTGGGACAGTACATTGGCATTGGCACGCTGCACAGTGGGCCAATAATGTGTTTCATAGTTGTAACGAGACTGAAAGAAGAAGCAACACTGGAGATGGTGTGCTACTTTGTCAGGCAATGAAGCAGATGAACAGAACAATGAAACTGAGGGCTAATGAGGTGGAACTTAGACCCATACAAGAACACATGAAAAACATTTTGAGGGTGTAGATGACAGGAAGCACTTCCTTTTCATCTTGGGAGGAGCACTGCTGGGTCGAGTTCAGCATTTTTTTATGCATAAGCTATCGGACATTCAGAACCATTCTCATATTCTTGTGGAAGAATGGCCCCAAGGTCATACTGAGAGGTGTCTATAGCCAAGTCCAGATGGTGGCCAGGATGGAAGGTAGCCAAACAAGGAGCAGAATGTGATTTAGATTTCAAAAATGTAAAAGCGCATTCACAGGCCAGTGTCGTAAGTTGCAGAAATGCTCTTCTGTGGATGCACCCATCACGATGTCAAGACGGTTGATGCACCCAGAAACGGACATTGTCAGTTGTTTTGGAAAACACTGAAAATCACATGGGCACTTGCCAAATGGGAGGTGCCAATATTGGTACAACCCAAAGGTCATTTTAATCACAGAGAGCCTTTTCAAATCCTCATCCTATGGAACCTGTAAATAGGTTACAGATAGATTTACTTTTATTCCAATTGATCTGCAGTGAGGAGGCTCTTCAGGATGTAGAACATGTCAGAAAAACAATAATACATGACAAATATTTACAACTAAAACAAATAAGCTGATGTACCTTCCATAGGTCCCAAGTGGAATGATTTTTTTTATTTTAATGAACACTACATGAAAGTATCATTTTACAACACTGATTTACTAAGATGGCATTAATGCACTGAATTTAAAATTGAGAAAAAAGTTTTTATTTATTTATAAGGTAACAAACATATAATAGAACTATTACAATACTTATTTACAATGAACACATTACTGCACTGAAACAGTGCAGAAGTTACACACACACACACACACACACACACACACACACACACACACACACACACAAGTCTGTACATTGTTCTTGAACCTTTAAGTACTGAAAACATCTCACACCAACAGCTTCAGTTGAGAGAATTCACACTTGTGAAACACATGAACGGACTGCCTGAACTATGCTGAAGAGACAGCTACCAATCTGAAACTTTGTTAATAAATGTGCATAGACTGAGAAACTTGCCCTGTCGTAGGAATGGACACCACTGCCTTCAGAGTACAGCAACACAAGAAGCATGAAGCACTGCCCTAACAAATGAACTCTCACATATGCAAAAATCCATTTGGTTGAAAAGCCACACAAATAAAATTGAAAAGGAACCCTGCTACAGCAAACAAACTAAGACATGTTAAAACACTAAAAAGGACATCCTTGAAGTGTCTGTTTGAAGTGTAGCATGGGACGTGGTTCAGGGCGAGGGCAGCACTACACCTTGGTGGGCCGCATGGTGACAGCGGTGTCCGTAGTGGAGACTTCAGGCAGCTGTCGATTGATGTAACTGGCTCTCTGTGGGCAGAGTGCCAACTTAGGTGCATGTCTGTGGAAGGAGACATGCGTGGTATCACATGAGTGTGTGACCATGTGGATGAACCATGTGACCAACAAGTCAATATAAATTTTAAAACTTAATAAACCACAGAATAATGTAGATAGAGAGGTAAAAATTGACACACATGCTTGGAATGACATGGGGTTTTATTAGAACAAAAAAAAAAAAAAAAAAAAAAAAAGTTCACAAAATGTCCGACAGATGGCACTGGACAGCAAAACGTCAGTGACTGCGCATGACAATCATGTATAAAAGGAGCTGTAATGACAGAGAGAATCAGATGTGCCAGCAGTCGCAGCATGTTGATGTTGCCTGAAAAGGCACTTTTAGTGAAGCTGTATTATCAGAATGGGGAATGTGCTAGTTCAGCGTTACGATCCAATCGCCGTAGGAAGGGGATTTGAAAGGGTAAAGGTCCATTGACAAATGCAGCTGTGGCAAGAATGATTTTGAAGTTCAAAGCCATGGGTTGTTTAGACGATAGGCCCCATAGTGGCCGACCGAGCACAAAGCGTAATACTGCTGAGACAGTTCAGGAAGAAATGGAGACTGTAGTGGGTTCGTCTATGCATGGGGAAGTCAGTGTTTGTGCAGTCGCACATCACACCGGCATTCCATACACTACTGTTTGGTTCGCACTGAGGCGTACCCTCTGATGCTATCTGTACAAAATCCATCGGCATCATGAACTGTTACCTGGCGATTTAGTGAAGCGGAGGGCATTTGTGGCGTGGGCATTTCAAAAGATGGCGGAAGATGGCGATTGGTTGAGTAACGTGTTGTGGACCGACGGAGCTCATTTCATGCTCCGAGGGTCTGTCAACACCCACAACTGCAGAATTTGGGCTACTGAAAATCCTAGACCTGTCGTGCAAACTCCATTGCACAATGAGAAAGTCACGGTATGGGTTGGATTTACCACATCTACCATTATCGGGCCTTTTTTCTTCGAGGAAATGCGTCATTCTGGTTTTGTAACTGCTACCGTGATGGGTGAGAGGTACGCCAATATGTTACAGGATCGCATCATCCCCAGCCTGGCTGATAAACACGTGCTGGAACGTACGATGTTCATGCAGGATGGTGGCATATCCGACTATTGGGGCATCAGAAATCTATACAACCATCTGTAGACTATGCTGACATTATTTATACATTGTTTGACAAATTCTCCACTAAGGGCAGATCATTCAGTCTCTTGGGTTTATAGATTGTCATTACCTGATGATGTATTTGAATGAATTTATTTTAAATTTATAATTCCTAAATGTTTTCTGTTTCAGCCTTTTTATGGTGGAAAAGTAAATGCTGTAACATCAGATGTAAAGAATGAAACTGGAACTATCATATGCAAGATACAGGGAGAATGGAACAGCCATTTTGAATTTACTTATCCTAATGTAAGTAATTGATATAATGTATGAATTAGCATCATGTCAGAATTAAGCTTCCATCTGAACATTTAGCTACTTCATTTGAATAATATAAATTTTAATTAATAATAATTACCAGTAAAGACTATATTCAGTAACATTATATTTTGTGGTAAACTGGAAAATGAACTGGAAAACAATCCTAGCCCATGGACTGTGAATGAATGCTTTAGTCATATTTGCATGTTGATCACTTTCCTTTGCATTAGTGTTTTAATTCTCTGGTATTTTCTTACCACCTTAACAGTAAGTTCTACCCTGTAAGAAACACTCTATAAACACTTTTTAAATATGTAAGAATAAAGGGAAAGAAACTTGCCTTATAGTAGAGACATTGAATTGTCTAAAGATATATAAATGAGGCTGAGAAATTCGCTAGCTTTTTGAGGAAACTTTTTTCAAGTGGGAGTACACACGTGTGCACACATCCTACTGAAATCACTGTACTGGGAAGGGTATCTGAAGGCTGGGAGGGAGGCAGCAGGTGCATGGGATAGGAATGGGGAATGAGGGGTAGCAAGTTTACAGGATAAGAATGGGGGAGGGATAGGCAGCAGATGCAGGGGATAAAAGGGGGAGGGGGGGAGGAACAGCTGGTGCACAAGATAGAAATGCAACACAGGCGCCAGTGAGCTCATGGTGATGATATGGATGAATGGATTGGGAGGAGGAGACAGAGAAGATGAAAGTGCAGACTGTGGGGAAGAGGATGTGGGTGCAAGATGAGTGAAGTTAGGGTCCTGAGGCAGAGTGGAGGTGGGTATGAGGTGGAAGTTAGTGGAGATGAGGCCAGAAGGATTACAGAAATGAAGGATGTGTTGTGAGTATAATTCCCATCTACCTAGTTCAGGAAAACTGGTGTTGAGGGGGAAGATCCAGATGGAACGGGTTGTTAAGTAGCCATTGAAATCGTGCATGTTGTGCTCGGCAGCATGTTCGTCCACTGGGTGGTCAACTGAGCTCTTGTCCAGAGTTTGGCAGTTGTCATTCATTCAGGTGGATGATTGGTTGGTGGTCATGCCCACATAAAATGTTGTGTAGGACTAGCAGCAGAGTTGGTATATGAGATGGCTGCTGTCAGAGATGTCCCTGCCTCTGACAGGATTGGATAAGCTTGTCACAGGACCAGAGTAGGATGTGTTGGTGGGTGAAGTATGAGAGCTGATGTGGCATAGGGATGGACCAGGGTATTGTGTAAAGGATATGGTGTAGTTGTTCCAATCTGAGAAGATAATCGATGATTTGCTGATTAGAGGTAATGGTAGAGAAAATGCAGAACCTTGAGGTTGTACTCTGAGATGGTACTTTGTGTAACTGTAGTGTGTAGGTCTATAAAATTCCTAGAGCTAGACCATCATATTAATTTTACCTTTCAATGTAACACATAGCTTTAAAATGTTATTAAAGAAATGGTTTTCTCTCCTATTCCTTGTATTTATTTTGTGATTGTTCTTCCAGATAGTAATATCATTGACTCAAATTATCAAATACTTGTAAGAAACTGCTGTGCTATTTACCAGTGCAAGTGTGTTCAACAGTCTACTTAATCAAATAATTTCTCAATAATTGCAGCTAAAATGGAAAGCCACATGTTATATTCCATTAGTTGCAGCATATGCTTTCTTGATTAGTATTGGTTGAAAAAAGTGTCTCCAGAAATGTTTGTGTTTATACTAATAATAATAGTAGTATTAATAGTAACAACAATAATAATAATAATAATAATAATAATACAACAGATAAATGCAGACTTTGCAAACAACAAATAGAAACAGTAGATCACATCACAAGCGGATACAATACTAGCAAATACAGAATACCCCAGAAGACATGACAATGTAGCAAAAATAATACATCAACAGCTTGCCTTACAACATAAACTTATAAAACAACACGTTCCCACGTACAAGTATGCACCACAAAATGTGCTGGAGAATGATGAATACAAATTATACTGGAACAGAACCATTATAACAGATAAGACAACACCACATAACAAACCTGACATCATACTCACCAATAAAAAGAAGAAATTAATCCAACTAATCGAAATATCCATACCCAATACAACAAATATACAAAAGAAAACAGGAGAAAAAGTTGAAAAATACATCCAACTGGCTGAGGAAGTCAGGGACATGTGGAATCAGGATAAAGTTGACATTATACCAATTATACTATCAACTACAGGAGTCATACCACACAATATCCACCAGTACATCAATGCAATACAGCTACATCCAAACTTATATATACAACTACAGAAATCCGTAATTATTGATACATGTTCAATTAGCCGAAAGTTCCTAAATGCAATATAACATATACTGTACAGTT
Source organism: Schistocerca piceifrons (assembly GCF_021461385.2). Classification (NCBI taxonomy): domain Eukaryota; kingdom Metazoa; phylum Arthropoda; class Insecta; order Orthoptera; family Acrididae; genus Schistocerca; species Schistocerca piceifrons. The sequence goes on from NC_060149.1 coordinate 306,477,153, forward strand.
AAAAGGAAGTCACGCTTGATCAAGGTCCGCGTCACTTTCCATCTTTGACCAGACATAACGTCTGAGAAAAGAAAGAAAGAATAATAATAATAATAATAATAAATGTATTTGACATCAGTTCTTCTGAATGTGGCCAAATGTGGCAATTTTTCCAGTTTTTGGTCACATTGCATTGTCATTTTTATGAATATGTCAAAGTTCTTCACCTGAATTTTCAGAATATGTAAAAATTCTCTCATAGTAAGGAAACAAATTTTACTTAATATTCAGCAGGACATGGTAAAAAAAAGAGACATTTTACTGGTAACATTTTTATTATTCAAGAAATAATAACTCTTCAAAGGTGTGAAAAGGATTATTGTTAAGTAGTTTTTTAAGTCAAAATTTAAATTTAAGTGCTGAAATAGTTAAAACAGTGATCAGCAATGCATTTACTAATCTAATTCTGCCAAGCAATGAACTCCCACCATACAGCTACTGTCCTGTGGCTATAACTATGTTATTTTTCTTTGGTTCTGTTCTTACATACATTGGAGGTAATGGTTAGCTGCTGTCTTCTGCTATAAAACTACACTTAATATTAGTCAGAACCAACATATCACCATGTACACCTAGATTCTCTTGGTACAGTCCTACATACTCTCACATTTATTTCCTTTCATACCAGCAGTTTGTTTCATTGACCCTGGAAATAGCCCATATTTCAATTGTTGTTTTTGCTGTTATTGCCTCTTCGGTAGAAAATCTAAATACTAGTTTGCTGCAGCTCTCCACTCATTTCTGTCATGTGCCAGTCTCTTCATAATTACATCAATCTGACTCTGCTTATTCAGGGTGTCTAGTGTCCTGGAAAATCTGGAAAGCAGGGAAAACGTAGGGAATGTTTTTGCTCTGGAAAACTTGGGGAATTTTTGTATTTTGTCTAAAATGTCTGGAAAAGGCATGGTGTTTCATTTGATTTTGGGCAGAGGCATTTGCTTGCCTTCTCCTTGACTCAATGCCAAGGTGCGATAAGCAGTAATGTCTCTTTCACTAAAGCTCTAGAGTCCTCCAACACTAGTTACTTTGTCTCCTGGGTACCGTACAATATCTGTGGTCACCCAACCATTTCCACGATCATATGCTTCAAGGTTCTCCAACGTAAAATTAAACACAGCTCCACAAAACACTGAAGGGCTGTGCAAAAACGGTTGTCCACTCACTGGTTGAGCATTCAACTCAACATCATCTACAGCTTTATAAAATGTTAGACGAGAATGTCTTTTCCTCCTTGGTACTATGCAGCTGCCCTCCATCAGAGTTTTGGAAGCCCTAAACCTCTTCCCTCGCTAACTCCAATGCAGCAGCCAGCCAGACCACCCGGCCTGGCCAAGTCCAGGCAAGCAGTGCAGAGGTTGTTGTTTGTTGACATGGAATAGCTTGCACGCCTGTCACTGCAGCCTGACTATGCAACTCTGGTTTGTGTTGTGTTGTGATTGTGTGTGTTTCTGACTCAATGTAATGAGCAAGAATCTGTGATGAGTATTTGGTGTGGTTTACATTTACATCTGTTCAAACGTACTGCCTTGTTTGCTAACACAGTGTTATCACAAAAAGTGTGCTTTTAGGGGAGTTTGTGGCCTATTCAAATCCATTTATTTTATACCAGTAATACTAGGGCATGATAGGTAAACATACAGTACATTTGTTAGTTATATACATAAAAATTACTGTTGTTCATGCCAACATCTGTCAATCTCATTGTGTTGTGTACAATTAAGATTGATTATAGATCTTTAGTTGTAGGCATAAAATAGTGTAATTAGAACACTAACAAGCAGTCATTGGGCTTTGGTATGCTGTTGTTTGTTTAGTTAACATTGAGCAGAAGCCTGTAGTGTAACACAGATGGTTGGAGGGTAAGTAGGAACTTTTGAGAGGAGGTGCCTGGTGCATGGGGAGTGAGGTGACTGTGTAATTTCTGTCCTGAGTGGCTAACATCTCCAATCCAATCGAATCCAATCCAATCCAATCCAATCCAATCTTAGTCAACTACTTTCAGTTACACACATACAAGCAAGATTTTATTGGCTTACTTTGGAGGCACTCAGGGAGAGATATAGGTGAAGGGGGTGGGGTATAATTTGCTCGTAAGAAAGATAAAAGTGCAGGTCACAAAAATTTTTAGTGGCTTTCTGTCTTTATGAACTCTTGGCCACATCTCACTATATTGTGTAGTTGCAATCCTGTCTAATCCATGTGTTACCTCAGCGCTTATTCAATGAACTGGAAGTGTGAATTCTACTCTTGCTGGATTGAGGATCCAGAATTTTGTTGAATCACAGAGATCACATCCGAAAAAAATTGTGTCTGGTTCATGCTTCGTAAAACCAACTTGGAAAGAAGGATGCTGAGCTTCAGGCTACAGCCAGGTGTTACCCCAATGCAGTTGCATCGAGTACCTACTGCAGGAACTTCTGGATGAAGGGTGACAATCCTAGATTACTTGCAGAGGAGCCCATTTTGAAGACAGAGCTCCATTTGTGTCTGTTGGCTGCTGTGAGACACCAATCTTCTTGGGACATCGACATCTTGTTAACCTCTTACCAGATGTGTTCCCAGATAGTAACATTGCCTTCCAAGTGCAGTTTCAAAAGTCAAAGGCAAATTATGGCATTGTGTTTGGATTGGAGCTGTTTTTCATTAAACAACTACAAGAGATTGTTCTTGCTTGTGTTGAAGTTGTGACTGAGTTTGATGTAATTGTTCATTTTTGGAATAGGATGTTGGGCCATGTTTTGAGCCTTCAGTGTTTTTGAAAGAAAGTACGGCAAAAGATTTAGTTGAAGACTTCGAGGCACGAGCATTCCAATCTGAGGTAAATCTGAAAAGGCACGTTGTTCAAGGTGATCATGGGTGGCGCTAATGTTAATAAGACATTCCTAAGAGAACTGAAAAGGAAGCTCCAAGTTGAGGGTAATGCAGAGGGTTCTGTGCTTTTGGACTTTGGGACATGTGGCTTACATACAGTGCACGGTGACTTTAACACAGGTGGTACTAGCACTGGTTGGAATCTTGTTCAGTTTCTAAGAGCTTAATGTAATCTATTTAAAAACTGCCCCTCCTGCCAAGTTGATATCAACAGTATTACAAGCACTGCCATTTTCCTACAGCAGTTTTGTGCTGTTTGGTGGGTGGAAAACAAAATGTTATCAGTCTGGGCTCAGCAAATATAACAGCTGTTTAAAAATATGTAAAGGAAGTAGAAAGGGTAAAGAAGGAACAGAAGTAGGTAAAACCATAGACTTAAAGTTGCTACTGGAATTTTAGTCATAGCTACCAAGTAGTGTGCGAGTCCTTAAGGGGAAAGTTGCTGATAGCTCATCTTGCCTATTTTGAGACTGTCAATGCTCAGGTTGAGTCATTGTTGACCAAATATCAGTCAGATGCACCCTTAACTCCATTCCTCTATCCTTCCCACTGGTCTAGTCAGAGAATTAAACAGAACATTTGTGAAACCAGAAGTTTGAAGAAACAGACTATCTTGAAAACAGATCTGAGTGCCAACATAAATCAGTTGAATAAAAAGATCTTGGTCAGTGTGACGTTTCAGAGAAAGATATCTTGGAATTGTGAGCCTTACATTTATGCAGAGTGCAGTATCCAAAATTCTGGACAAATTCCCCCTGGTTTATTTTTTTATGAAGAGCATTCCACATTTAGTCCCGCAAGTGGCAGTTAACACTGAACATGAGAAGAGACAGTTAGGCATAGAATTGATACATTTTACTACCTTAATTTTCTTTGGTTGTCATGAGGCTGATGCTATTGCTCATGAGTTCCAAAATCTAGTGGAGATCATGTCAAGAGAGGAAATCCTCAAAGAACTTTATGGGGATCGTATTCGCATCAACCAGTTCTGGATGGTGGTCATTGGGGTCAAAAGTGTACATGAAAATGTGAAGAGTTGTTTGCAGTCTCTTCCAAGGCAAAGTCAGTCTTGAAAGAGGTTTCTCTGACAATTTCATTCGAAAGTGAGTAAAAAAAAGTCTAGAGCTCTGCAGAGCCTGAAAACAAAACTTGTGGAAAGTGCTGAGAAAGAGGTTTCTTAGATTGAAGTAGTACTCTGTCACTAGAAACTACCTGCTTGTGACTTTACTTAATGTCCATGTATGCGTCCTTATCAGATTAGTCTCTTACTGTGTCTTCCATAAGCCTTTTATTCAGATGGTATTTGGATTTTATTCTTATATCTCTTTGTAAAAACTGTAATTTCTTATTGAAATAGATAATGGTCTTCTTTTGTAAGTCTGTGTGCTCCCAGAAGCTGATTATTCCCAATATAAATGTTTATTAATAATGTTTTACTTTCTTTGCAACCTAGTCTCATTCTACTCTGTCCTGTCACATTAATGTGACCACCTGTCAAAAGCCTGTATATGGTTCCCAAGAATAGATGCATACTTGTGGTGATCCATTGTGCCTTCCAGAATGACGAGATCACCCAGGAAATGCCATGAAAACATTTTTGGCCTGGACCCTTTCATCTGAAAAGGCCACTTGTCGCACTCAGTGGACATCCAGTTGCTGTATTGGCTTACAAAATTTCAGCCTTTGTTGTCAATGAACAGCAGTGAGCATAGGTGCATGCACTAGGTGCTTGTTGCGGAAGCCCATCCACGGCAATGTCTGCTGAGTGGTCATTGAGGAGACACTGTTGATAGCACCTTGGTTCATCTGACTGGTCAGTTGCTGAACATTGCAACTCTATTTGCCCATACAGAACTCTGCAGCTGTCGTTCACTCCGTCATCTTTGCCAGTGGTGCACCCCTGTTGCCTCAACACCGGTTTTGGATAGAAATGTTACCGTTTGTGTTTGGTAAATTCATTGGTAGGACACTGTGCAGATGTCATCAGTCAACAAAGGACATTGCATACAGAACAATGTGTTAAAATATTGCTCAAATATGTGGTATCCATTGAAATAGGACTATGAAGGGATATTAAACATAGAAAAAGAATAACAGCACCAATAGTCACGTGTTTGTTTGCTCCACAAGACAGTGTCACAGAAATGTAGAAAATCTTGAACTGCCAGATGCTTGAAGTAGAGGCAAACTACTTCTAGTAAGACTACTTACAGTTTTATGTACCAGTATCAAGGGAGGACTCTAGGAATATACTACAGCCTCCTGCATATCACTCCTAAAAACTGCAAAGACAAGGTTAAACTGATTACAGATTGTAATTTCTTAGACTTTCCCGCCGATTTGATGACATCTCGTGGAAATCGGGTTTTCTGCTGGATATCAGCGTCTTCCAAACACGATATTTCGATGTCATTACTTGACGTCTTCATCAGGTGTTCCCTGAGACTGGCTGCTTGATGTACCGGGTCGCATATTTATGCCTGCCCGGTGCCTGGTGTTCTGTTTGCCGTTCCCTAGTTGGTCCGCACCCGCGAGTCGCACTATCCTGCCGCTCTAGGTGTTCCCTATTCCGTCCGCGCCCACTCTGGCCGCCTCCAACTGCGGTCGTGGCCTCCTGGTGTTGCCTCCTCAGTCTGCACCTGTGAGTGGCGCTCCCCTGCCACTCTGGACGCTCCCTATTCCGTCCGCGCCCACTCTGGCCGCCTCCATCTGCGGTGGTGGCCTCCTGGTGTTCCCTTTTCGGTCCGCGCCCGCGAGTGGTGCTCCCCTGCCGCCCTGGACGTTCCCTATTCCATCTGCGCCCGCTCTGGCTCTCTCCGACTGTGGCTGAGGCTTCCTGGTGACCCCTTCTTGGTTCGTGCCCGCAGTGTGCGGCTGTCTGAGATACGATCGCAGTTGGAGGCGGCCAGAGCGGGCGCGAACGGAATAGAGAACCTCCAGGGCGGCAGGGGAGCGCCACTCGCGGGTGCGGACCGAAAAGGGAACACTAGGAGGCCACCACCGCAGATGGAGGCGTTCAGAGCGGGCGCGGACGGAATAGGGAGCGTCCAGAGTGGCAGGGGAGCGCCACTCACGGTTGCGGACTGAGGAGGCAACATCAGGGGGCCACGACCGCAGTTGGAGGCGGCCAGAGTGGGCGCGGATGGAATAGGGAACCCCTAGAGCGGCAGGATAGCGCGACTCGCGGGCGTGGACCGACTAGGAACAGCAAACAGAACACCAGGCACCGGGCAGGCATAAATATGCGACCCGGTCCAGCAAGCAGCCAGTCTCAGGGATCACCTGATGAAGACGTCAAGTAATGACATCGAAATATTGTGTTTGGAAGACGCCGATATCCGGCAGAAAACCCGATTTCCACGAGATGTGATTACAGATTATTCAGATGCATTTAACTAATAACTTTTTCCCGCGCTCCATACATGAATGGAACAGGAAGAAGCCCTAATAACTGGTACAATGGGAAGTACTCTCTGGCATGCCCTGCATAGGAGTTTGCAGTTTGTGACTGTATGTACGGTGTGCTAGAAACTGCACAATGAGTGGCAGTCAAACACAGCACTACTAGAGTGAACTTGGAGAAGCCAGTTGCAGCACTACCGGAGTGACCTTGAAGCAGCCAGTCCCACCTCAAGTTTCGGGACATATGATGATGGTCATGGCACAAATCACAAACCAGCATGAGATCCTCACCTAGTGAGGATCGTAGTGAGCATTGGGGTGAGGAGTAATGGTGCAGATTAAATTAGCTGGTAAGATGTAACGGGCTTGTTTCATCATCGCTGGGCAATGCCGGTTAGTAGTGAGGTGGCAGCATACACACATCCTCCATCTACAAGGGCTATAAACATAGGTGTGCCTTTCTTCAGCCTATCTTCTAAGATAAATCATAGTGTCAGTATTTTAAAGTCTCGAGAATGTATAGGCAAGGCAGTGTAAGGATTTCCAACTTTCTGAAGATTGGTTTGCAGGAGTCTCTGGGTTTGCTCCCAGTAATAATACTCATTGCTCTCTTCTGGATTTTGAATGATCTCAGAGCAGTTGGAGAATTTCCCCAGAATATCACACCATATTTTACGTGGGCTTGTATGTAAGCATAGTACGCGCTGGTTAATGTTTTCAGGCTAGCACATGATTTAGGTACACTCAATGCATAACAGGCAGTACTAATTCTGACATTTACCTTTCCTGTATGTGTATTCCATTTCAGTTTATCTTGAACCCACAGACCCAGGAATTTGAAAACCGTGTCGGTATCTATTGGTTGGTTATTTACAGTGACAAGTGGCTGAGAGAAATTTGCATTTTGTGCTGTGTGAAAGTTCATGGAAGCTGTCTTTTTGGTGTCGATAGTTAATCTGTTGATTTTAGCCCAGTTGCTGAGTTGTTCAGTGGCCAAGTTCACAGCTTTTTGCACAGCCTCTGTATTCTCCCCTTTGAGGAGTACAGTTGTGTCATCAGCAAATATTATTGTTTTGTGTGCATGTACATTCAGGCTCCTGTCATTAATATACAGGAGGAAAAGTAGGGGTCCCAATACTGAGCCCTGTGGTACACCTTGCTTTACAATTTTATAACTTGATAGGATTTCAGTTATTGAGTTGGTTTGTCTATTCGTGTATTTCATGCTGACTCTCTGCATCTGATTGGTTAGGCATGTAGCAATCCAATTGTTTGCAGTTCCTCTGATACCATACCGTTCTATTTTTTCCATCAATATTTTGTTGTCAACAGTGTCAAAACCCTTTGACAAATCCAGAAATATGTCTGTTATGGGTTGTTTTCTAACTAACAGATCTAATAGCGTATTTATGCAATCATATACTGCAGTTTAAGTAGATTTGTTGCTTCTGAACCCATGTTGAGCTAAACTTAGTAAATCTTTTTTTTTCAATGAAGTCTATCAGTTTTTTGTACATTATTTTTTCAAAACCTTAAGAAAAGCAGGATGAGATTGAGATAGTCCTGTAGTTATTCATATCTTTACTACCACCTTTTTTGAAGACAGGAATTACTTCAGAAAGTTTCAGAGCTTCAGGGGGAATACCTGCCTGGAAAGAACAGTCACAGAGGTGAGTTAATGGTTCAGCAATTGTGTGTACACAATTTTTGATTACAGCTTCTGGGATACCATCAATTCCAGCTGAATATGAATTTTTTAACACTCTGAGGGCTTTTGCAACATCATTTTCAGTGACTTTGGTAATGAACATTGACTCTGCACATGTGTGATATTTTTGGTTTGCTGGTTGGTAGTTTGTGTTAGGATTATTTTTTGCCAATTTTTCAGCTATGCTTGTAAAGAAATTGTTGAAAGAGTTCACTACAACTTCAGGATTAGATATAGATTCATTGTTGAGTTTGATTTCTATGTTTGTGTTTGTAGCTTTCATTTCCCCTCCTTCCCTTTTTATGATATTCCACATTGCTTTTACTTTATTGCTGGATTTGTCAATGTACTCACCATTTTGCATCCTTTTCACTTGTTTTATCACTCTTCTTAGGATACATGTATAGTTTTTGTAGTATTCTGTTAGTTGGGGGGAGTCACTACTTTGTTTACATAACATGTGGAGTATTCTTTATGTTTGCAAGAGATTTTTATAGCTGGTGTAATCGAAGTCTTATTTCTCTTATTATTATTATTATTATTATTATTATTATTATTATTATTATTATTTAGTATTACTGGTTTTTGCAGAAAAGCCTCTTCAAAGTGGTGGATCATTTTGTCAAGAAGTATGTTGAATTTCATGTAGACATCATTGGCTGTGTACATCTCTGTCCACTTTTCTTTACTAAGGAGGGCATTTAGCTTGTTCAAGTTATCTTGAGTGAAAAACCTTCATAAAGTTTTAGGTGGCACTGGGTTTGAGGTATCTTTGCTAACATCGACCTTTAGAATGACAGCTTGGTGGTTGCTGAATCCTGCATTGTATACTTTTAGAGTTGGGTTAAGTTTGTTTCTTTTATGTAGGTGACATCTATCTTTCCTGTAGTTATTCATGCCTCTACATCCATACATTTCTCATAGGTCATTCCTGCTTTTACATTTTGCTCTTTCCATCAATCTCATTTTGATGACATAATTAATTTGTGAGCTTAATGTGAATGATAGGCAGTGTGTAGTGTACCAGTATTTGCTTAAAATATCTATTGCAAATAAATTTTACATTTGATTCATTTTTTCACAGTTTCAATGCCCATTTTTACTTCCACACCAGTGTCATTTTCCTCTTTGTTGAATTTCATGGGTGGTGCTCACATTCCGATGGCTTTCATTAAAATACTGCATTAATTCATTTCCAACTGTGTTGTAAAATGTCTGATCTGTGATAGGCTTGTGTTTGCAAATGACAGACTTATTTTCTGTGTCACTTCTAAGCCAAGAATATAAGAAAAAGAAGGGACCCCAGTACAGAAACATCAAAAGCACCACATTTAGTGTTACCAATTTCAGATGTATGTAGTCCCTAACTGTTTTCTCTTCATTAGATGAGGTTTTATCGATGAGTAGGGGGTAACTTTAAATCCAGTATTTTGTAATTTATCCTATAATATTGTAACAATCAAAAACTTTTTTTTTTAAAAAAGATCAGAGTAAATACATGTGGCATGCTCGTTTATTTCCAAACTATTTTGTGGTTCTATTATAGTTCATATTTGCTATCATCTTGGAGGAAACTGATAGAATGGAGATCAACCTAACATTTTCTTCTCTTCATTACTACCCAGTCTTAACAATTAAGGTTACCTTAGCTATTTTCAGTTTTTCCAGAAAGGTACTTGTTTTAATTGCTGTAGACAGGTTCACAAATACATTTTAAGGTGTTAATATTAACCTATCCTATTATGAAGATGTAGAACATTTTAATGAAAACACTATGATACTTATTTCTCTGCAGTTTGCAGTAAAATGGTGTATCCTGTATGCTGATGGACTTCCCATGAAACTTTGTCAAAGACTTTTACCTTATCATTGATCATTTTACCCACTGAGGAGAAATAGTAATTGAAAATGGAAGCATTTTCAAATTATTTATTTTTAAGAATCATATTATGAGCTGTGGTTAAGTTACTGTAGCATCACTCACACATTGCTTGAAAAATGTTGATTTGTTTTTGTGGTCTTCAGTCCAGAGACTGGTTTGATGCAGCTCTCCATGCTACTCTATCCTGTGCAAGCTTCATCATCCCTGAGTAACTGCTGCAACCTACATCCTTCTGAATCTGCTTAGCATATTCATCTCTTGGTCTCCCTCTACGATTTTTACTCTCTACATTTCCCTCCAGTATTAAATTGGTGATCCCTTGATGCCTCAGAATGTGTCTTACCAACTGATCCCTTCTTCTAGTCAATTGTGCCACAAATTCCTCTTCTCCTCAATTCTGTTCAGTACCTCCTCATTAGTTACGCGATTTACCCATCTAATCCTGAGCATTCTTCTGTATCACCACATTTTGAAAGCTTCTATTCTCTTCTTGTCTGAATTATTTATTGTCCATGTTAATTACATCAAGTATGCCACCTGGTGTTATTAGTTCTAAAGCAATAAAAAAAATGTTTACGTGACTTCACCACTCATAAGCCCAAATTATATCCCTCCTCCCCTCCCCCACCCCACTCATAACCATAAACCACAGAAATTCTCTTAGTGAGGTGATTTGTGTGCCTAAAAAATACAGGAAGACATCTGTGGAGAGGCCACCCCAACATATTCCTGAAGTGGGGTAGCAGCCTTTTCAGTAGCAGCAGGGTCTTTACTGGTCTTGTAAGATTAACATATGTTGTTACTGCCAGTGGCTGACAGCAAGGGGAAACTAAGGCAATTACTACTGAATGGCTCGATTATGGCATCCTCCATAATCAAAAAGAGATAATGCAGGAGTAGGTCAAATAATGATTAACAAAGTAGGAATGCATGCGAGATAGTATGAACAGCATAGTGAAGACCTTATTATATTCACGATAGAGACAATGCCAACACTCACCACAGCCGTAAAGTTTATATGCCCACTAGCTCTGTGAATGATGAAGAGATTGTAAGACTGTGTGATGAAATGACTCGGATTAAGTCAGGCAAAAGTTTAATTGTGATGAGGGGGACAGGAATTTGTTGGCAAGCAAAGCAAGAGAGAGAAAAAAACCATAGGGTAGCATGGACTGTTGGTAAGGAATGATAGGAGAAGCAGTCAGGTAGAATTGTGCACAGAACACAATTTCATAATTGGTAATATTTGGCTTAACAATAACGAAAGACTTCTGTATAAGTGGAAGAGACATGGGACACTGGAATGTTTCAGATAGATTATAATGGCACGACAGAGTTTTTAAAACTGGATTTAAACTATAAAATGCTTCCAGGGGTAGACTTGGTCTCTAACCGTAATGTATTGGCTGTGATCTGCAGATTAAGACAAAAGAAGTTACAGAAGGATAGGAAATGTAGGGGATATTAAAAGAATGAGAGGTTGATGAGATTTCAAAGACAGCATTTGGTGACTATTGACTGAAACAGGGGAGAGGAATACCATAGAAGATGAATGGGTATCTTTGTGAGATAATATATGAAGGCAGCAGAAAAATATCGAGGCAATGAGATAAGGTGACTTAGAAATCTGTGGATAGCATATGAGACACTGAATTTAATTGATGAAAGGAAACTATAAAAACACAGACATGTGAAAAAGTGAGATTCACAGATGTGCTGAATGGCAAAGGAGGACTGACTGTAGAAACATGCATGGTTACAGGAATGATAGGGGCACCTTCATGAAAAGTAAAGAAATCTATGGTCAAAATTTATGCAGCTATATAGATATCAAGGCTGCAGATGGCAACCAATACTAATGAAGGAAATTGAAAGCCAAACAAATTGAAGACACCATTTTGAAAATGGAAGAGGAAACAGATGAAGATGAGATGGGAGATATGGTACTGCAAGAAGAGTCTGACAAGGCACTGAAATACCTCAGCTGATCAAGGCACAAACAACACAAGTTATTTACAGAAAAATGAAAATACTGGGAGAAACTGATAGTGGATTATCAGTTTGCATTTCTGAGAAATGGACAAACACATCACCCAATACTGATACTACCACTTCTCTTAAAGATAGCCTAATGAAAGCTAAACCTATATTTGTAGCATTTGCAGATTTAGAGAAAAATGTTGACTGGAATACACTATTGGAAAATCTGAGGGCAGCAGGAATAAAATACAGTGTGGAAGATTACCTGCAGCTGGCACAGAAGCAAGACTGCAGTTACAAGATTTGGACATGAAATGGAGGTAGCAGTTGAGATGAGAGTGAGACAGGGTTGTAGCCTATCCATCATGTTATTCAGTCTGTTCATTGAGCACTATTAAAAGAAACCAAGGAGATTTTTGGAAAGGAAATTACAGTTCAGAGAACAGAAAAGCAACAACAATTGCTTAGTAATTGAAGGGCATCAGAACCAGATGATATACCTATAAGATTCTACAAAGATTATGCAAAAGAATTGGCTCCATGTGTAGCAGCAGTTTATTGTAGATCAGTGGAGCAATGAAGGGTAAAAAAAGTGCAGGTCATTCCAGTTTTCAAGGAGGATCATGGGACAGATGCATATAGTTATAGGCCTATGTTGTTGACATCAGTCTGTTGTTGAATTATGGAACATGTTTTACGCTCAAGAGTTATGAGATTTTTGGGGAACAAAAATCTCCTCCTAAAAACCAACATGGATTATGCAAACAGAGATGTTGTGAAACCCGGCTTGCTCTGTTTTTCCATGAGATCCGTAGTGTTATAGACAACGGTGCTCAGGTAGATGCCGTATTCCTTGATTGAGGAAGACATTTGACACTGCCTCGAACTGCCATTTACTGAAAAGAAAAAAAGAAAGAAAGAAACAAGAGCTTACCAAGTATTGTACCAGATTTGCTCCTGGATTCAAGACTTCCTTGCAGGCAGAACTCAACATGTCGCTCTCAGTGGAACAAAATCGACAGATGTAAAGGTAATTTCTGGGGTACGACAAGGAAGTATGATAGGGCTGTTACTATTTACAATGTATATAAATGATTTCTAGAAAGTGCCAGAAGTTGTTAAAGACTGTTTGAAGATGATGTGGTTGTCTAGAAGAAAGTAGCAAGGCCAGAGGACAGTATAGATTTGCTGAATGGCCTACAGAGGATTGATCAGTGGTGCAGGCTCTGGCATTTAACCCTGAATGCATAAATAGGAAAAGAAATCCACAACTGTGAAACTAAACTATTGATGACAAATTGCCAGAAACAATATCTAACATAAAATATCTAGGATTAACTATCCATAGTAACCATAAGTGGAATGACCCCATAAAACAAATAGTAGAAAAAGGAGATGCCACACTGAGATTATAGGAAGAGTCTTAAGGAAATGTTACTCATCCATGAAGGAAGTGGCTTACAAGGTGCTTGTTCGACTGATTCTAGAGGATTGTTCATCTATCTGGGATCCTTACCAGGTAGAACTGATAGAAGAGATAGAGAAGATTCAATGAAGAGCAGTGATCAAAGGATTGTTTATTTGGCACAAGAGTGTTACAGAAATCATCAACAAACTCCAGTGGCAGATATTGCAAGAGAGGTATTGTGCATCATGAAGAGGTTTACTATTGAAATTTCGAGTGAGCTCATTCTGGACAGAGTTGGACAACACATTACTTCCTATCACTAAAATGACCTCGATGGGAAAATTCAAGAAATTAGAGCCAATACAGAGGCTTACCAAATAATATTCTTCCCACCATTCATAAGTGGAACAGGGGAAGGGCATCAGTTAATGGTACCAGAAGTACCATCTGCCATAGTCCGTTGGGTGGCATTGGGAGTTTGATGTACATGTAGAAACTTTGAAGTCTAAAGGAATGTAGTCAAATTAAATCAGGCAATAATGAGGGAATTAGATTAGGTTTCAGGACAGGGATGATGTTGGTCTTCAGTAATTACAGTGATTAGCCAGCCTCTTTTTTGCAAGATGTTTATTGTCTGTATGAATTAACTGGTTTGTAAGTTTGGTTAGGAAGCTACTATCAACCCATGCTCCAACTGATCTGTGTACACAAAGATTACTAGGCATTCATTTTTTCCATTTTCATTTTACTGCTGCAGTTTCAGCAAAATCTTCAGCACGACAGCTGCTAATATATGCACCATGGTAGTTAACCCTTTTTACAGTGAATATTGGTACACCACTACTCGTTTTGTCTTTCCTGGAGAAAGCAGCAGAGGTTATGGTCTGAAGCTCACAAAAGCTAATTATGTGATCATAGTACTGGTATTGATTCATGACTGGTGTTTTGGATTTATTTACAGACGAATCTAAATCACTATTATTAGTTGTCAGAGTTCAATAATTTTGGTGCATTATGGTAAGCTCATGTTTCTGTTTTTGACCAATTATGGCTTGGTTGTAAAGTGGTAAAGTGCCAGGCTTTTTATCAGTCACTTACTACTTCCATTCGACTTTGTCAAAAGTGTTCCCTTATTCCAGTTTTATATTTCTTCAGTTGATCTTCTAAGATAAGTGGTGGGATCAGTACTACATTGCATGTTCCCAAGTTCCTCCAGCACCCAAACTAATCTTGACAAGGTCAACTCCTCATAGTCTTTCTATTCTTCTGTAAATAATTCATGATAATATTTTGCAAAAATGACCTATTACACTAATAGTTATGTAATATTCATACCTATCGATACCTGCCTCCTTTGGAATTTGCATGATTACATTTTTGTTAAACTTGAACATCAGGCGGATAATTTTTTTCTTAGTATGTTTTCCAAAGGATCTCAATAATTCTGAGTGTGTGTCATCTACTCGGCGTGCCATGTTTCAGCTTGGATGTTTTATCACTCTGTAAAATTCTCCTTACAGTACCATATTTCCCACCTAATATTCGTCTGCTTCCTTGTTCCTTTGCATAATGTTGTCTTCAGGTTTCTTTCTCTTGTCTAGCCCTTTCATATATATACCTTCAATCGTACAAGCTTCTCTTCTTTTCTTAGTACTGGCTGTCCATCTGAGCCCTTGATACTCGCATAGCTAATTCTCATTTCTCCATAGATTTCTTAATTTTCCAATAAGTGACATCCATCAATGCCATAGTTGTGCATACCTCTACACCTTTGTGTTTCTCATCCAGTCAGTCCTGCTTTTCCGTTCAGCAGATCCTGTGCTGTGTTGTTATGCAGGGTGTTTCAAAAAGAGTGACATGATTTTGGATATTAGTAATTATGAAACAAGGGACATGCCAGCAAGGAAATGTGTGTCGTTTGAATGGGCATGACCTAGAGCTTCAGAAAATTACTCGTGGATGCCAGTCAGTGTGTCTTCTCAGTTGGCAGTCAGTCAGAATTAAGATGATGATCCCTCAACAGAAGGCATGTTGTGTGGTGCAGTTCTCAAAGAGTGAGTCAGTGATTTCAGTCCAGCATGCTTTTCATCGACATTTTGGCATTGATGTAGCTGCAATTAAAAACATTCTTCATTGAAGAGACAGTATGCTTGTGCAAAGATAAGAGTCCAGGTCAACATTGCACTTCTGATGACTGACATGGTGGAAGGGATTTAATAAATATTTGAACGGAGTCTACAGAAGTCTACTCACTGTGCAAGCAGAGAACTGGCAGTACCTAATATGACTGTCTGGCAAGTGTTAAGGCATCGTTTGGCCTATAAACCATACAGGCTACAGCTAGCTCAAGCTCTTCGGGTTAATGATAAAAGGAAACAGGTTGCCTTCAGCAATGCTCTGCTAGAGGATATGTAAGGCAATACATTTTTACCATGTTCAATTTTCTGTGATGAAGCAACATCTCATGTTAGCAATAAAGTAAACCGGCATAACATGTGCATATGGGGACACTAGAAGCCTCATGATATTATTGAGCATAAAAGAGACTCACCTAAAGTGGATGTTTTTGTGTCATTTGTCATGAAAAAGTGTAAGGTTCCTTCTTGTTTGAGGAAAGAACGGTGACTGGAATGAGCTATCTTCTAATGCTCCAGAATTGGCTTTTCCCACAACTTCAGGAGGATTCCGATGACTTCATTTTGTAACAGGATGAAACTCCACCACACTGGCACTACAATGTATATCAGTTTCTCAGTGATACTCTGCTTCACTGCTGGATAGGGTGCATGGGATCGCAGGACACTGCCCTGCATTCTTGGCCTCCAAGATCACCAGACAGATGTGACCCCCTGCTCTTCCCCCCCCCCCCCCTCTTTGTGGGGATATTTGAGGGAAAATGTGTTCATATCCCCTTTATCCCATGACATAGAACATAGAAGAAGTGAAGAACAGAATAACAGCTGCCATAACTTATCTTCTAGATATTGTTTGTGCTGCTCTGGTGGACACACAGAGCATTGTTAAAATTTCAAGATTTTGTAGTTTGTTCTTTATCAGTAAATATGGAGTTTTGTAATCAGGTCATCCATTTTTCATGTATTTTCTCCTTTCGCCAATTAAATTCAGTATGTCGTATATTACCCAAGACTGTCTACTGGACCTTGTCTTTTTGCCGAGTTGTTCATCATCTGCATTATTAAATCAAGGCATTTTTGCAAAGAGTCTGAAATATGCTGTCGCTTAACCCCTCTTTAAGAAAGATGATTAGAGAGATGTTAGTAACTACTGACCATTTTCCAAAATTTTTGAAATGATGATTTATTCTAGAATAGTATGTCACCTTAGCAACAATAATGTCCTCAGAATATCGCAGTTTATTTTTCAAAAGATTTACTCTACTGATAATGCCATTTTCATGTTCACTCACCAAGTTTTACAAGTATTAAACACATTGCCAGAAAAAATTGCTACACCCATTTAGAGGTTTCCAATTCACTCAAGATCTATAGTTGCAACAGAGCATATGGAGTACATGAAATGATTACATTTACAGATCACCAGCACAAGCAATTCTTAGGTACGAGATATTGACCCATGCTTGAACACCAATATTAGTACGTGGTGTAGCATACAGGGGCAGGTGCTCACTTTTGCATCAAGTACAGGTGGCAAACACTGTCCTGGGATATGTTATGCCATGCCTGTTTAACCTGTTCTCACAGCTCTGTAAGAGTTAGTGGTTGATGAGTCACTTCTTGTCGCATCATATCCCCCACGTGCTCAACTGGAGACAAGTCTGGATATAGTGCTGGCCAGGGAAGTTGCTGCATATCTTGCAGAGCATGTAAAGTTTCGTGGGCAGTGTGTGGATGAGCACTATCCTGTAGGAACAATACACTAACCTTCTGTTATGACAACGCAAAAGAATGGGTCTAGCAACATTCTGTATGTACTAAGTGCTGGTTAGTGTCCCCTCCAGAAACACCGAAGGTGAAAGAGACTTGTAGTGTATTGTACCATAGACCATAAGTCCTGGGGTGCGGCCAGTGTGTCTTAGTGAATGCACTCTGCAAAACAGTGCTCACCAGTTCTACATAATATGCACGAACAACTATCACTTGTGTGCAGGCAGAATCTGCTTTCATTGCTGAAGAACATAGCGTGCCATTTCATGTTCCATGTGATTCTCTGGTGGCAACAGTTGAGCTGTGCACGTTGATGCTGTGGCGTGGGTCAGAGGTGTGCATGCCAGTAGTCCCATTGCTAATAACCGATTCACAACATTTCATGTTGACGTGTCTGCACTCACAAGTCCTCTTATCTGTGCTGTGGTAGCCGTACATTGTGTCACTGCTGCCCTTAAAATACGATGATCCTTTCAGTCATCTGATGGATTGATCTCCAGAACCTCATCTACAGCAGTGAGAATGTCCATTTGACCGCTGATACCAGTTCTGTTGTACAGCTGTGACAGCGCATTCAACTTGTGTGATAAATCTGTGAATGAACCATCCCGCTATTTGGAAGGCCACAGTTTGACACCTTTCAAACTTGCTCAGTTCACTGTAGGAAGCACGAGTGCATGTCTGTGGCTTGGTTGCCTGCTTACTTCACACATTTGCACAACACTGAGCCTTCTGGCTGCGAGAATTCTTTGTTAAAGAGTAGACACAGATGGCACCCTGTTAGCTATGCCACTACGCTATCTGTTGGCAGATTATGTTGAAACCATTATCAGTACATCTACTGGGTGTTGTTGTGTGCTGTCCTTAGGTTAGTTAGGTTTAAGTAGTTCTAAGTTCTAGGGGACTGATGACCATAGATGTTAAGTCCCATAGTGCTTAGAGCCATTTGAACCATTTTAGTACATCTACTATCCCACAGGGGGCATATGCCATCATCAGACCAAAATCAACATGCTCTTTCCAGGTGTACCATTATATATATATGACATTTGACTGTTGAACCATAGTATTCTCCTAGATAGATGGAAGTTTTGTGGGGTTGATGGTATGGCCAACCAATGGACATCATCATACCCAACCAAAAGGATGCAGAATGTTTTACTTAGTAATTCAACCAATATTATCCAGGGATGTAATTCTGCCTGGAAAGAAATCATGTATGGAGTTCACCAAGGCTCAATCTTAGGTCCGCCATTGTTCCTCATGTAGTAAACAAATTTACATCTAATATACAACAATCAGAATTAGTTGTTTTTGCAGATGACACTATTAATGTCATCAGTCCAAGCATATGTACAGAAACAGAAGAAATGGTAAACAATGCTCATAAATGTATCATTGGTTTTCTCCACATTGCCTTGCCCTTGATTTTAAAAAACAACTTATTCAGTTCTACACATACAAGAGTATTACACCAATGATAAGTGTAACACGTGGTGAGGAAATAGTAAACAGAGTGGAAACTTAAAATTCTTAGGTGTCCATATTGATGATAATTTAAACTGCGAAAAGCACGTTTTTAAAGTCAAACACCCCATTGTACCCCCTCAGATTTAGTGGTAACATGCCCCAGTGGGTAACCTGCCAAAAACTGAACACAGATCAAGCGTGAAAACGGGAAGGAGGTGTACTGAACTATGAAAAAAGTGAAATAGGAACAGTGAATGGTCCAAGCTTCACAAGTGTAATATTAAACTAAGTTGAGGAGCCGAGGCATCGTGATTACGTGGTCAGTGTTGAACTGTCAAATGGGTGAGCCATGTTCAAAACTCCCTAATACCATTTATTTATTTTTTTCACAACTTTATTTACTGTGCATCTGGTCATTGAAATGTTTGTTCCCTTCCTGTAAGCTCGTCAGTTGGTTATAGAATATGAGTCATGTGGTAAGCATACTTTACTGTCACAAGTAAACGTGATGAATAGTGAGAGCAGACAAGATACCACATAGATGGCTCACAGAAATGAAAACAACAAATAAACAGGTGTGAACTATGTTAACAACAAAGGAATTCAAGAGTCAAAACTTCCAAAACAGAACACAACTTCAAAAATGTTAAAAAATATACATTTTGACAGAGCACAGAGAACCTGTGTGATCGTGAAACTGTTTCATTCATTTGTTGCAACTTATGTGACAAACTATTATGTTTTCATTGTTTCCTTGGGAATGATCACATTCATGTTCATGTGAACACCTAAATCAGACAAGGAGGCATATCTCACTCTCTTACCAGGTATATAAATTCGGTGCATTGGTAAGAGCTTCCTATTATATGACATACGTACTGTAACTAATGCCATTTATGACACACCAGACATTTTTTTCCGGTGGAGGATTTGGTTGACTTGTTGCCTTCTCATCAAAAGTTTACGGTTCCCATTCACAAAATTCACATTCTTTCAGCTGCTAATAAAGTCTTTGCAGAATCAACTGTCATTATAGGTCCCTCCTTTACACTTCGCTGTTGCAAACGGACGTTACATGATGACACAGACACAAATTTGAATACAGCGAACAGTGTGGTAAAAAATAATAATAATTGGCAAAAGGGAGATTTCAACACAGCTCACCCACTTGGCATTCTAACACTGTGACCTCTTAATCATGACACTGTTGCTGCTACTGGCTGCCTTATATTGCACTTCCTATCCTTGGACTGTTCACATTTCTGTTATGCTTTTTTCCCCCACAGTTCAGTACAACTTCTTCCTGTTTACATGCTTGATTTGTGTTCAGTTTTTGGTGGGCTGTGCACTGGCCCCTCTTACCACTACATCTGAAGGGGGGGGGGGGATGCAATGGCGAATTTCCCTTGTTAGAATCATTACAAATCTGGGGTAACTCATCTTTGAGAAAGAAAGTCTTTTGTTGCTCATAAGCGCACTGTAGGAACAATATGTGATGTTCACCCATGGTCATCTTGTAGACATCTGTTTATGGAACTGGGCATTCTGACTACTGCTTCACAGTATATTTATTCCCTCATGAAGTTTATTGTAAATAATCCACTACAGTCCAAAAGAAACAATGATATGCATAGTTACAGTACTGGAAGCAAAAATGACATTCATTACTCCACAAAAAAGACATTCATTATTCCACAAAAAAAATAAAATAAAATAAAATTGTGTGGCATTGTTGGCTGGGATGCCCCATCCAGGGAAGTTTGATCACCAGGTTACAATTCTCCATTCTATGAATGGAGAAAATCTCCAACCCGGCTGGGAATCGAATCCAGGCCTACTGCATGATAGACAAACACATTACCACTCAGCTAATCAGGTGGACATTACTCCACGTTGAAGTTGTCTTAGCACAAGAAGGGGTGTACAATGCTGCAGCAAAAATTTTTGATCACTTACTCAGGAATATAAAATGTCTGATAGATAGCAAAGTAAAATGTGAAAACAAGTCCAGAGAATAATTTCTGTTATTGTAATGTGTTAAAGATGGTGGGTAAGAATTACTAACTCACATCTGTGTATTTAAGATAAATAAAGTTATAAATTTTTAGCTAGTAACCGTATTCAAAAGTGTGATGGACTGTAAAAGACTCATTACACATCATTACGATTTATTGTGAAACATTATCCGTCACTGACACTGCATGTGACAACATGTCTCAATGACACCAGTTTGTCTTCTGCAGTGTTCCTTTCCTCCACGGTAGTCATTAGTTGCCTAATGCTATCTCTGAAATTATCATGAACCTCTGCTTCTTTTGGCTTACACATGTCCCATTTTCTCAATTCTCCACCTTTCTATAATTTCTTTAGTTTTAATCTGCAACTCATAATCAATAAGGTATGGCCAGAAACTGCATCTATCCCTGGAAATGTTATGCAGTCTAAAATATGGTTTTGAAATCTCTGGTTCACAATTATAATCTGTCTGAAACCTTCCCATGTCTCCACATGTGTTCTGTTTGTACAGTCATCTGTCATCATTGTTAAGGCAATTGTGTTCTATGCAAAATTCAGCAGGCTGCCTACCCTGTGATTTCTTTTTCCTCGGTCTCAGTTCTCATAACACAATTTTGTATGCCTGAACTATCTGAATAAATTCTGTTATCTTGACTTATATTCTTTCAATCTCTTCATCATATGCAGAACTGGTGGGCATATAAACTTGTTCCATGGTGGTGTTTGTTGGCTTTGTTTGTGGTAAGATCTTCACTATGTTGTTCATAGTAGCTCACCTGCATTCCTATTTTCTTAATTGTGCTGCTTGTTTCAGCCCTGTTTGATTTTCCCTCCCTTACACACACACACACACACACACACACACACACACACACACACACACACACAGAGAGAGAGAGAGAGAGAGAGAGAGAGAGAGAGAACATTGTACCCAGTGCTTTTATTGTACTAAAATACTTTTGACGTGTGACATTTTCCAAATCATGATGTGTGTTGTGCAAGTGATCTAACAAATAAATATGGTGAAGCAGCTAAGGCAGGCCATCCAAAATATAACCGAAATGAGTAAATATATCAAGGTGTGGTGTTCCCTGAGGTATAAGGGATAATTTGTGACTTTCTTAAATTGAAATATATACTTTTTGTGGAGAACCTTTGGAGAGAACTTCAACGACATAATATGTTGGGGACTTGAGCAAATAGTAACAAGATAACAGTTCTGCAAGCCAGTGTCCTGCTGTTAGTAGAAGAGGTCCCACAAGCTCAACCCTACTGTTTAAAATCTAAACAAACATGTAACTTTGGTATGGTTTGTGAGATTGTTATTATACAGCCATATCAAGTGTTCAAAGTGTTGGTCTTGGACACTAATACATGCTACCAAGTATTAAATTTCATTTGGACTTACAGCAGCACAGACCTGTGTTATACATGTCCTCTCACGGTGTTTGTTTTCTTGTAGACCTCTTGTTTTAATCTCCTCCACCCAGATAAAAGTCCAGAGGTTTTAAGCTTGGTGAGCTTGCAAGCTATTGTGTCTATCCCAAATGACCAGTCCAACAATCTTCAAATATTCCATTAAGAAAGCTGGTAATTATCTGTGCAGAAGGGTTGGACATCTGTCCTGTTGGTACCACATGGATTCCATTGTCAAGAGGAATTCTTCCTGTAACTGCAGCAGCATATCTGTTGGGAACTTTAGATATTTGTGGCTATTTACAGCCCCACCAATAAAATAGGAGTTAGTGATGTGATTCTTGAAAAGCCTGCACTACAGACTGACTGACCATGGTAGTTGTGGGCACAGAAATAATGCACCACTTTCCAATTTTCAGGGACAGCATTTGCAGAACTGTAACCAATTTTGAATGTCACTGCAGTGCAGCTGTTGATGGAACAAAATGTGATGAGGATGAGCTGTGTTTAACTGTAGTATTTGCAGAACACTCCTTTTGCTGATCCTACTCCCTCATTCAAGCAATCTTGTAGTGAGACATGGGCAGTGTGTTACCATTGCTAAAATAATAGTTTCATTTCTGTTGTCAGTTAATGTTCTTTTTCATTGGCATATTTTATTCTTTTATTATTCACACTTTGAGTCTTGAAATTTTTGTACATTGTTTGCAAAGACGAATTGTGATGCATCAGCACAATCAGAATACCTTTAAGGATACAAGTGCACTGCTGCTCTAAAAGTTTGGCAAAAACCATACCCACTTTTTCAACTGTCCTGTACAATGAGTAGTGCCATGAGCAAGTTGTCTAATCACTATAACAGGAGACCACAGATTGATGGGCTTCAAACACACAAAATGTACCTGTGATATGTGTTTGCTTACATTTCTTGCAGTAGTTAAAACATTTGTGGGATTTCTTCTCCTGACAATGGTACAGTAGTTTGTGGTGCTGGTACTGCGTTACTATTTGATCAAGTTTCACATGTTAAGTTGTTGTAGTCTTCTTCAAACGCTATTTTAATGCCATTAAAAGTATATAGTTCTGTATATAGTTACTGTCATAGTTTGGTAGCTATAAGCATTAAAAATCACTTGCATATGTTAGAAAATTCACCACATTGTCCGCCAAAACTTAGCAAAAACCTCATCTTGATGTAATTATTCATTCTGGATGTATCTGGAATGGGCTGTCTTAGCTGCTTCATACTGGGTAACTAACAAATTTACAGATGGTTCACACAATTACCAATCACACTCAATCCAAAGATATTTCTAATATCATTACACGACACCTTTGTAAAAGTTTCTTCCCCTCAGACTTCCAGGTTCACTGCAAAGATAGGTGTACTAATTCAACATCATCTCAATTTATCCATAAATTCCTTTTTGAAGTGTGGATGAAAATGTGTGTCACCAGTCAGATCACAACATCTGGTTGTCTTGCACCATGCCATTACTCCAAGGATACAAAATAAATTTCTCAAGATCATCATACTGTGCAATAAAAAGCAGGATTTCACATAGATCTCTGTTTTTTTTTTTTTTTTTTTTTTTTTTTTTTTTTTTTTTTTTTTTTTTTTTTTTTTTTTTTACTACTACACATGACCTAATAACTCTAGATGATAGTGTGTATGTTGCATTTAGTGTTTACTACGGTTTTGTGGTCTTGTGACTCTGCTGGTAATGTCAGTGTTTCAGTGCTCTTTGGTCTTAGAGATCTTCATGGCACTTAACTTCCATTTTTGCCATAGCTTTATATGTGGTAAATGGCAGTTCACACTGTGATTATTAAGATTCAGTGTGGACCTGAACTTCATAACTGACTTGGTGGTCTAGGTTATTGTTTCCAGTAAATCCAAGGCACACCAATCCAATGTAACTATTCCAGGTAAAGTGCTGTGATGTTCAAACAAAAACTTTGATTAATGAGTGTTTACTTTTTCACAATATATTTATGTGCTGTTTGACAGACCTACTCAGATTTCAAAAAGTAAAATTATATTTTTGTGGCCTCTCCTCCAAAAATACTTCTGTTACTCAAAATTTGATATGGGTTTACAGTAAAAAGTGAAATCCTTGTAGGCACAGTATTGATGCTGTGTTCTTGATGGGCTTAAATTATTACCTAGAAAGTTCCAAATATGTTATTTGGCTTTTGGTTGTGAGTGCTTTGAAAAATTAGACACAAGCTAAAATGCAATACCATAATTTCTTCTCTCTTTACATCATTACTTCATTGTTGCACCACAAGTTTTTGCTTCACACTGCCTTCGTTCATATTAGATGGCTTCCAGTTCCTTCATTAAATGTACTTTATCTATACTAACTTAAGATAGTAACTTCCTGTTGTAAATAGGATAAAAGTGTTTTGTATTGTATTTTAACAACTCACTGATTTTCATTTTTGTGTTTGTAGGCAGCAACCAAAATAATTGAAGTGAACAGCTTAGACATATATAAGAAGAGGGTACGACCAATAGAAAAGCAGGCAACATTTGAGTCAAGAAGAATGTGGCTGAAAGTAACAGAAGCTTTAAAAAATAAGGATATCATTGCTGCAACGGCTCACAAGAGACAGGTGAGATTCCTAATGACTCACTCTACAGTTTCTCCAAATATGTGAGGGGAAAGTATTTCTGTAAATGCTTGAGGTGAATGTCAGAATGATTTGTTAAATGAGACCATGGGCAATTTCCATCCCTACCTTTGCTCAAACCGTACTTATTGCAGTTTCTTTTGTGTGGCCATCACTTGCTTCCTTTCTTTTAATTTGTACATACCCCGCACCTGATGCTTGAAAATAAAGGTAAAATTATACTCACTACTCCTTTTCCAACCACAGCAGATATTTTTTGTAATAAGTTGATTTGCAAGCATCTCACCTGTAATTTTTGCATGGAACCCATTCTGCAGTATGCAAGTGTAGTGGATCAATTGACATCCACATGGAAATACACAACTCTCTTGCATTACACTCCAGACTCTATTTTGATTTGTTTACTTGAATACTGTATCAAGTTCTTGTTGAATTACTCAGAAGAATGATATGTTTTGATGGTTATGCTAATATTATCCTTTAGTATATAACTAAGATTGCAGTCAAATGAAAGAAACAACAGATCTCTAAATATAGCTGTGTCGTGTAAGACAAAAAAGTAAAGTGTTCTCTTTGTCATGAGGAGAGAGTGAGCAACTCATCACTCAGTCATCAGCATACGTTAGTGGATGTGACCTTTAGAATTTTCCCTTCCTGTTCATTACACTTTGTTTCAAAAATAAATTACTGCACTGGACAAAATATTAGTCTTTCCCTGGAGACATCACACTAATACTGTGTGACATCACATTTACATTTGTTAATGGTATCAGTTTGGCAAGAAAGAGAATCCACAAGTTTCTCCAGGTATGCCATATCCAACTGAAGCCTCTCATTGATAATTAGCTCCAATAGGACTACCAGACTGCAGGTATGTTGATTACTGTGATTCAGCAGACCAATGATTCAAGATTCTTTATTAGCCATTGATCATGCAAGATGAAATAGGCTTCGTCAGTACATAAAATAATATTAATATTCCAGACACTATATATAAGGCATAGATATAATTAGCATATGAGTAACTTACAAATAACCTAAACCTTAAGCAGGTGACTACAATGCTTAATACATATTCTTGTTTCAGATACATACAAAGGTACCAAAAATGAGTTACATTGTAGTAGCAAACACAGTGTGGTAGGGTACTTGGTTATTCGTCAGTCCATAAATGTACATAAGCAGCCCTCTGAAAATGTCTGGCATCATTTTGGAAGATGACAGTGTCCACAGCATGTGCATCATGAAGATGTAAAAAAAGGGGCAACACTTGGTCACTGAGTATGTTAAAATAAACTTCCTAGTTCATGTTTATGGTAACTTGAGAGAGTGGACCTAAGCCATGGTATAATAAACACTCCAAAACATCACAGAAATATATGGAACCTGACCTACACCCTCCACATATTGTGGGTTAAATAACTCATTGTGCTTTGCATCAATTGAAAACACGTTCTTTTAGCTATTGTTTCTGTGTTGTTTGGCTGATGGAGAAGTGCAGCTTTGTGCATCCCTATGAGCAGTGGCCTTTCATGAGGTGCCTCAACTCCAAATGTCCATTGAATGTTGCACTGTTAGCTCAGAATCTGGTTGAGATGGATCTGCAATTGCTGTTGTGTTTGAAACTGATTGTTGTTGAAAAAATGTTACACTCATCTCCTATTCCTGTTGGAGAATCTTTTTAAGATTACTGTTCTTAAGCTATGTTGCATGACTGCAGGTAATACACCATTCCTCATAGCCAAACTGAATAGTCCACATAATACACCAAGAAGTTGGGGAACTTCATTCACGTTATGGTTGTGGGCATATCTAGACATGATGGATTCTTTCTGCCATCCTGTCACTGCATGTCAACCCATCTGTGCTGTTACTGTGCAACTGACTGGCACATGCACACCACACCACTCCACTCCCATGATCTCTATCAGCAGTGGAGGATAATATGACCACATGCACCAGTGCTACACCAACTACAGTGCTCCAAAGGCATCAGTGTTCTCTTTTAAGGGGGTGAAAATATATTCTCTTCTGAGCTTATTTCTAGCTTGCAAAGTTTCTAACTATCAATGAGTGGCTTCAGTTGGATATGGCATATCTGGAGAAACTTGGGGATTCTCTTTCTTGTCAAACTGATATCATTAACAATTGAAGTGATGTATCATATAGTTATTTATATTTTATATATCTGATGCTGATTCATAGTGTTATTTCTCTTGTTGTGTTATGAACTTTTTTTTTAGTTGGAGGAACGGCAGCGAGAAGGAGAACGGAGGCGGAGTGAACAGGGAGAGTCTTTTCCTACTTCTTTCTTCCACCAGATCAACCAGTCTTGGGTGTATAACAATACCCTGTGTAAACTGTGAAAGTACTGCCAAAAATTCCATGGTGCAAACAGCTGTGTGTGGAACTTAAGACTGAATGCTATAACTACACAACTTGAAACAACGAACCTAATTTAACATATCACTTGGAACATATGTCATTGTTGGTTTCAAGCGAAATCAATGGAGAAGAACTGCAGTATAACTATAAGAAAGAGTTTTCCCTGTGTTGGCTATAAAATTTATAACATCTTAATTCTGTTAATAGTTTTGGAATTGCTAACAAATCAATAATTTAATTATTCATTACTACAGCGACATAAGTATTGCATTCTACACTGTACTTATTTTAACTGGTACTAATACAGATGGTGTGTGTGTGTGTGTGTGTGTGTGTGTGTGTGTGTGTGTGTGTGTGTGTGTGTGTGTGTGTTTCATCAGTGATAAAAAAAAAAGATTTTGAAAGTGTAGACTGTTGCTAAAGCCATCCTATTTCTCCAAGACATTTTATCCACAGTGGAACATATATGTATATAGATCTGGATTTTTCTCATTAGATATCTATTTTTTCTGCATGGACACTGCATTTGAAGGATTGTTGTGCACTAAAGTTCAGTGAGTTTTAGGTTCTGTTTTGCACTGAAAATTGTACAATCTTCTCAGGAGTTAAATTATAAGTGTACTTCATGTCATGAAATAGAGCTGCTTGAATTTCTTTAAGTTAAAACATATTTGTTCTTGCAACATTGACTGCCAGTTTTATCTTATATTGCCCTTTGTAACTACAATCAGTGATGTCTGACCAGATCTCCAGTAAACTTCATGATGCAAACAAACATGTTATTTTTACAGTGACTGAGTTATGTTTTTAAGTTATCGGTTCATACATTTTGAAAAATCTATTTGTATTTGTCTTGCCAATAACTTTGTCTGTCTGCATATATTTGGCACCATGCCATCGTGGTTATGGCTGTGGCTGTGATTATTGAAGATAATGTACTTCAGATATCGTGATGATTAGGGATTAAGTGTGTAACATAGTATATTTAAGATTGTAATGAGTACATTATTTGTACTGTATCATGTACATGTCAGCCTTTTTTTTTTTTTTTTATAGATTTTAGTACAGGTTTGAATAGCCAACCCCCACATGCGCCACCACCACCACCACCACCACCACCACCACCACCATACATCTTCCCTTGCCAAATAATGATGTTACAGTAGAATTCCCATGCTGACAGTTTGTAAAATCATTTATTCGGAAAAAAAATGTGCAAGCAATAAGAATAGTGTGGTTTTGAGTCACAGTTTTCAATCACAATTTATATTTTCATTCAGTTTCATGCTGCTTGTTTTCTCCTGTCCAATATTACGTTCATTGAGGCGATTCATTTCTGCTGCAGTTTCCATGTGCAACTGTACTGATTGGTATGAAAACAGAAAATTTTATCCCTACAACAGGGGAAAATATGATCACATATTTCACAGAGTTTGCCCTAAATGTTTTGCTGTTCGCACATTTTGGGACAAATGTCCTTTTCTGCTTGATCTGTGATATATTTCCACTGTAATACTGGTCAAATCAATTAATTGTACAGTTTACAAATTTTGCTTTTGTTTTATGTTTTTATAAATTCTGATTGATTATTGAAAGATTTTATCTTGTAATTGAAAGGTACTTACTGCTCTTTAATTTTCATCATGTGTGGTTAAAGGTATTATTATGATATTTTTTATTACTGCTGTAATTATTATGTAGTTTTACATACTAATTTAGTGTATTTTAAACCAGTAATAACTTTTTGAAGTTATGCCACTGTCCTTCTTCCGAAATCATCCAAAACATTTGGTTAATTACTAAAAAGTAGTACCAGCTGGACAATGTAGGCTGCTTTTTGATATCTTAGTATGTTGAAAGCAGAATCTTGGCTGCTTTTTGATATCTCAATATGGTGAAAGCAGAAGTCTTGTCATGCTGCACGTGTGTGTGTGTGTGTGTGTGTGTGTGTGTGTGTGTGTGTGTGTGTGTGTGTGAGGGCATGGAGTAGCAGGGGCGTACATACACACATACACACGCCTGCATAAGGTAGAAATGTGTTACAAGTGTTTTGTGTTGTTGTGACAATGGCATTATATTTCTTTTCATTGAGAGCTAGATGATGTCATGTGCAGTAGTGAATGTGATGAACATAATTATGGTGCTTGGACTGGTCCTGTTACAGAATTTCTATTGATTTTGATGTGACATAATAAGTTGTTTATGTTCTCAGTACTTATTATAAATTCTGGGTGTCCTAACTGTTTCAGCAATGAGATGTAGCTGTTACACCTCCAGTGAGATATGATACTTTGGTAAAAATTTAAGAAGCTGTAATAATGTTGACAATAGTTTTTTCTTTCCTTTTGTTAAAGATGCCTGTATTAAATTGATACTTGTATATTGTTATAATCACCTTCCATAATGAAGTGAACTGTTCAAAATGACCTGCATAATTTGCAAGATGAGAGGAAAATGTGTTTAAATAGATGCATTATTTTCACAATTCATAGTGAAGCACAAACAAAAATAAAGAAGTAATAAATATTATAATGCAGTCTCACTATATTTCAGCACATCTGAAAGTAGAACTGAATATAGATCAAATAGAATATTTAAAAATTAATAAATAATTGCACCATATCTGAGTATGTGAGGTACACAAGAAGAAACTCGGATTTGCAAATAGTAATATTGTAAGGAATTGGAACATATGTTTTGTACATTTCAGAGTTCTGAGAAATCTTTTGATAAAGTAAAATGTGGTGATGTCATCTTGATTTTTAGAAGAGTGTACAAACACAATTATCTTGTTAACAATACCATCACAGCTGTACTAGGTCTGATGCATTTCTCTCTTTCTCTTTTAGTTTTATGATAACATTATAGTGCGGGTTTCATCACTACAGTCAATACTATAACTTGCTTTCATATTTTTCAGTCTTAGGGTTCTTATTGTGACGTTGATTAGACATTGTACCTCAGTATTTTCTTTCCCATCTTCCAGCAAAAAATCAAATGAACTAATTTTTTCTTTCCATTGCTGTAATACAGTAAGCAGGAAAGCATGAGAAAGTAATTGTGAATGTCTTGATGGTTTTTGCTGAGAATGATTTAGTTTTATCAGATCTCTGATGGGGGCTGTGTAACATTTTGTATAGTATTACAATAATGCACATCGTTCAATATGAAAATATAAACAAACATGTAAGACAATACAAAATGTTTACCAAAATTTGGTAATGGAGCCAGGTGCAATATTGATGGATACACTGGACTGTTAGCTAGAAGAAAAGAGTTTCAAAAACCTATTTTATATTTTCAGTGGTTTCTTTTAATTGCTTCAGACAAATGTTGGGAGATACCTTCTACAAGATCATGGTCTGTTCCTGTCTGCATCCTTGTCTAATAGAACTAATGCTCAGTATGTGTTGACTCCAGTGTTAGTGGGATGCTGAGCTTTGCATCGGAACATTGTAGAGTCTAGTATCAGAGGAATTGCTATGGTTATCAACAACTGAAAAATTCATTTACATGTGCATTCCACAGGCAACAATGTACATTGTGTTGCAGTGTTTATATGGTGTGCCAGAATCATTTCTTCCACATTTTCTCCCCCCTCTCCCCATCCATTCTGCTGCTTCTTCTTCTTCTTCTGATGGGTTGTGCGTGACAAGGAAAAACAATGTCTGTACCCCTTCTCAGGTTTCATCCTTGTGATCATTGCACAAAAGTATAAGTTGCAGAAAGTAATATGTCTCTTGACTCATAGTGGTATGAAGGTTTTTGATCTCCTTTCTGTGTAATTTACACATTCATAGAATTCCTTAAAAAAACAAAAAAGAAAACTCAACCTTACCCACGATGAGAGTTTTGTGTTAATTCCACTTTAAAGCAGTCTGTACAGACACCACAAGATACTTGACTGTTGTTAAGTTATTTGTGCAACTGACCATCTGTTATGTAGTCATACAATCTTTGGCTCTTCATCTTTTTGTGGCATTGCATTATGTTCAAACAATGGAAAATCCAGGATGGAATGTAACGAAATTATGAGAAGGAAAGTTGCCTTTCACCATATAGCTGAGATGCTGAGTCGCACACAGGCACACACACAAAAAAAAAAAAAAAAAAAAAAAAAAAAAAAAAAAAAAAAAAAAAAAAAAAAAAAAAAAACTGTCACAAATAAAACTTTTGGCCCATAAGGCCTTTGTCAAATGCAAACGCAACTCACACACACATGACTGCAGCCTTGGGCAACTGTAGCCACATTGTGTGTGGCTACAGTTGCTTGAGACTGTGTGTGTGTGTGTGTGTGTGTGTGTGTGTGGTCTATTTTTGACACAGGCACTACAGGCTGAAAGTTTTATTTATTGCATTATGTTTGAATTATTTATGTCAAGGATCAACTGCCAGCCTTGCATGAAATGCTGAACACTTTCAAATTTTCCTGCATTTCATGACAGTTTTTGGCATGACCTACATGTATGCAGTTGTGTCATCTATGAACAGCCTCAGAAAGTAAATATGTAGTCTACTGTGTTTTTTATGTTGTTGTGAACAGTAATGCCCCTTTCACAGTTCCATGAGGTACACCAGATGCCACTTTCACTTCCAGTGAGGCCTACCCATTAATGACAACATATTGGCTTCTCTCAAAATGTTATTTCATCACTGTGAAGGATGGAAACATTGAACAGGTTTTCTGCTCCAGTTGTTGATCACATATTACAGTAATTGTCTGATTTCAGTTGATGATGACTGTATTTAGATGTCAACAACAGTGCAAATTATATATATGAAACTTATGAACTGATTAATTAATACAATTAATTAATATGTAATACAAGCATGAATTGGGAAGAGCTATATCTACAAAATGCATACCTTGTACTTTGAAGAAGGCCCCACCTTGATGAGCTGAATATATCTGGGTATTAAAAATGACCACCACATAATAAAAGAAAATCTCATACCTGTGCTTAAATGTGTTAGTATGAATGTGTGTTTGAAAAATTCTGCTGCTATAGCTATCTCAATTTGCATAATGCTGTAGTGACAGTCAGTAAATTAATATGAGTCACATTGCAGGACAGGTATGCTTGTAATTATAGAAATATCAGAGAATTCTGAAGGGGACTGCCAAGGGAGGGGACTGCCAAGGGACCTTTTTCATACTGGACTCTCTTTTCTAGGAAGTCTTCAAACTGATCACATACTTTTTCTGATATTCCATAAGTATTAATTTTGTGTATTAGGCAGTTAACACAACTGTGCAGAAAAACAAGAAACTTGTGAAACGATCTAGCAAGAAATGAAAAGAAAAGAAATAAGGGAAAACAAGCTGTACTGACAGCGTAGCACAGATTGAAAATACATGTACATTTTAAAGTAGTGGAAAATATTGAAGAGCCAAAACAGTTAATGATGTAACACACAAATACCATAACAGTATACAAAGAAATGAAGACAAGTTAGACACTTCAAATTCAAATGTACCATGGATGGTAAAGCCATAATTCTAAACTGAAGAAAGGAAGACATATCACTAAAAAACCTAACCAGTTAAAAATTATTAGTATGAACCAAATAGGAAAAGTACACGAATAAAAATATAATGGTATCAAAAATCTGCATGAAGTTTTTATCATTTTTGTTGTTAGATTTTGTGGGTAGAACATTTGTTCATTTAGCAGAGATATAGATTTTAATAAAAAAGATATGAAAAGATAATATCGCTGATGCTGTGGCTTGTTTAGGACACTCGACATTGATATTATCAGCACCTTTACAATTACACATTCTCTCTCTCTCTCTCTCTCTCTCTCTCTCTCTCTCTCTCTCTCTCACACACACACACACACACACACACACACACACACACACATATTAGCACCTAGAGAATCTAGAGGAATACTGTAATTAATTGAGTAAAAGTGGATGATAAACTTTTTAGGTAGTTAAAAGTGAAACTGATATTTACAAAAAGAAGGAAAAAATGTTCTATAATTTGAAGACTATGTGATTAGTACTAGCCCTATCATTATGACATTTAAGATTGCGCATAATTACAAGTTCATTTGCCATCAGAAAATGGAGAGAGGGAAAAACACTGATAGCATTAGCAATGAAGTAATTTTTTAAATGTGTTACTTAAGAGGGAAACTATCCCAGATGTCATTTGCAATGCATAGAACTTTCTTATCACACATGCATTATTTATTTTATGCTTTGCTAGACTTGGTTTAGTCACTGTGTTGTTCATCATGTCAACTGTTGACTTGATAGTAGCTGTTAATGTAGTACAGTTTCTCCTCTTGCTGACAATGTGTAAACTAATGCCTGATTTTGGAACAGATACCAACAAGCTAGTTTTGGGAATTATTTGCATTTATATATCAGACTTGCAGACTGTTCAGGCAAGGCACACATGAGTTTATTACTGCTGTCAGAAGGTTTTCCTTTTACATTTCATTTGTTGTTGGTGCATTAGAAAATTGTTATGGTTGACAACCTCCTTAAATTTTCTGTACTGATTGTGAGGTAAGAATCATCTTACACTAATTTGTTACACAGTCTTTTTTGTAAGATTATTGTGGAGTTCGGTAACAATAAGTATCCTTCGCCAAAGCTCCTCAACTGACTCAATTTACTAGCACATATTCACATAATATAATGCAGAACCTGTATCTTAACATTTATTCCCAACATTCAGATACTTACAACATAGCTGCTAAGTTTTGATTTCAATACATTGTTGCATTTCAGATCAATATAAACATCATTTTCGCCCTTTTCATTGCTGATGAAAACCACACATTGTATGTTGTACCACCATACAGCAAGACCTACAGAGGTGCTGGTCCAGATTGCTGTACACACCAGTACCTCTAATACCCAGTAGCACGTTCTCTTGCATTGATGTGTGCCTGTATTCATCATGGCATACTATCCATAAGTTCATCAAGGCACTGTTGGTCCAGATTGTCCCACTCCTCAGTGGCGATTTGACGTAGATCCCTCAGAGTGGTTGGTGGGTCACATCGTCCATAAACAGCCCTTTTCAATCTGTTCCACACATGTTTGATAGGGTTCATGTCTGGAGAACATCTTGTCCACTGTAGTAGAGTCATGTCGCTATTCTGAAGGAAGTCATTCACAAGATTTGCACGATGGTACATGAATTGTCATTCATGAAGACGAATCCCTGGTCAGTATACTGCTGATATGGTTGCACTATCAGTCAGAGGATGGGATTCATGTATTGTACAGCCATTACAGCACCTTCCATGACTACTAGTGGAGTATTTGGCCCCACATAATGCCACCCTAAAACAGCAGGGAACCTCCACCTTGCTGCACTCACTGCTCAGTGTGTCTAAGGCGTTCAGCCTGACTGGGTTGCCTCCAAACATGTCTTTGACGATTGTCTGGTTGAAGGAATATGCAACACTCATTGGTGAAGAGAACACGATACCAATCCTGAATGGCCCATTCGGCATGTTGTTGGGACCATCTGTACTGCGCTGCATGGTGTCGTGGTTGCGTAGATGAACCTCGCCATGGATGTCTGGAGTGAAGTTTCCCATCATGCAGCCTATTGCACACAGTTTGAATCATAACATGATGTCCTGTGGCTGCATGAAAAGCATTATTCAACATGGTGGCGTTGCTGTCAGGGTTCCTCCGAGCCATAATCCATAGGTAGCAGTCGTCCATTGGAGTAATAGCCCTTGGGCAGCCTGAGCGAGGCGTGTCAGCGACGGTTCCTGTCTCTTTATATCTCCTCCATGTTCGAACAACATTGCTTTGGTTCACTCCTAACCACCTGGACACTTCCCTTGTTGAGAGCCCTTCCTGGCACAAAGTAGCAATGTGGATGCAATCGAACTACAGACAACATGAGCCATGTACCTTATTCCTGCAACTAAACACTTCTGCTTTTCAGTGAGTGGTGTCCTTTAATCCAGAAGTATTTACATTCTACATGAACTTTCCTAGAACATACATACATACATACATACATACATAGTCCAGTACATTCTAGTAAAAGTGTATGAGAATTATATGGTAAGACTAAGAGATGTGCCATGGAGAGAGACTGAAATGAAACTATAAGCTAAATTACATTTCTGGCATAAGAGATTTTAGTCAATAGGTCTCAAAATCATCAAAACAACAGAGCATTGTTAGTGCTGAGCAGAATTTCTCCAACTTAACATTAAAGAATTAGAAGTAAAGAGATACAAATTTCAGATAATCACACCTACTTACATAATGTTTTTGTTTCTGTTGTTGTTGCTGTATCTGAAGACTGGTTTGATGCAGCTCCTCATGCTACTCATCTCTTGGTCTTTCTCTATAGTTTGTACCCCCCACTCTTCCCTTCAACACTACATTTATGATCCCTTGATGTCTCAGAACCTGTCCTATCAACCAGTCCCATCTTTTAGTCAAGTTAGGCCACAAATTTCTTTTCTCCCCAATCCTATTCAGTACTTTCTTGTTAGTTACATGTCCAACTTACATAACCTTCAGTGTTCTTATGTAGCACCACATTTCAAAAACTTCTAGTCTCATCTTGGCGAAACTGCTTATCATCCATGTTTCACTTCCATGTATGGCTACACTCCAGGTAAATATCTTAAGAAAAAATTTCCTAATCCCTAAAAATATGTTCAGTTTTAACATATTTTCTCTTCTTCAGAAGCATTTTTTGCCGTTGCCAGTCTACATTTTGTATCCTCTCTACTCAGGCCATCAATGGTCATTTCTCTGCCCAAATAGCAAAACTCATCTTCTATTCTAAGTATCTCATTTCCTAATCTAATTCCTGCAGCACCACCTGATTTAATTTGACTATACTCTTATTATTCTTGTTTTGCTTTTGTTGATGTTCATCTTATATCCTCCTTTCAAGATGCTGTCCATTCCTTTTAGTTCCTCTGCCAAGTCAGGTTCTGTCTGTGACAGAATTGCAGTGTCATTGGAAAACCTCAAAGTTTTTATTTCTTCTCCCAGAACTTTAATTCCTTCTACAAATTTTCTTTGGTTTCCTTTACTGCTTACTCAATGCACTGACTGAATAACCTCAGGGATAGGCTCCAACCCTGTCACTTCTTTCTCAACTGAAGCTTCCCTTTCATGCCGCTCAACTCTTATAACTGCCTTCTGGCTTCTGTACAAACTGTAAATAGCTTTTTCATACCTGTATTTTAGCCCTCCTAGCTTCAAAATTTCTAAGATATTATTCCAGTCCACATTGTTTCTCTAAATGTACAAATGCTGTAAACATAAGTTTGCCTTTCCTCATCCCATCTTCTAAGATGAGTCTTAGAGCCTGTACTGCCTTGCTTATTCCTAAATTTCTCTTATGCAAAGTCAGCATCTATCAGTTTTCTCATTCTTACCGGAAGACATTCCTAAGGCAGCTCTTATCATGCCGCTTGGTTTATTCCAATACCAATTCATGCCATTTGGCCTAAAGAACATGACGGAAATGTGACAATGTTTCATTGACTCTATCTTGTGACAGTTCGAGTTTTGCTTTGCTTATCTGGACGACATTCTCGTTTTCAGCAGCTCAGAGGAGGAACATGAAAATTGTCTGTCTACGCTCCTCCAGACCTTGAACTCCAATGGTGTCGAGGTCAACAAACACAAGTTTCAGTTGTGCCAGGCATCAGTCTCCTTCCTAGGTTACACTGTCCCCACTGACTGAATACAGCCTCCCAAATCTTGTGTGCAGGCTATCACGTCTCTGCTGCCCCCGGCTACTTACAAAGAGCTACGCTGTTTCCTCGGCACCATCATTTACTATCAACGCCATCTGCCTTCCGCCACCACTGTTCAGGCACCCCTGACGGACGCACTATCAGGCAAACAAACTTCCGGTATCAAACCT
Source organism: Schistocerca piceifrons (assembly GCF_021461385.2). Lineage (NCBI taxonomy): Eukaryota > Metazoa > Arthropoda > Insecta > Orthoptera > Acrididae > Schistocerca > Schistocerca piceifrons. Next base: position 306,514,155 of record NC_060149.1, read on the forward strand.
GTCTCTTGGACTGCTCCGATGTTAGAGGTCTTCTAGGCTCTGAAGACTTATTTAGCTCTTATGACACTCGCCCACCCCGACCCCTCGGCCAAGTTATTCATCACTACGGACACCAGCGACATCGCAGTGGGGGCAGTGTTGCAACAACTCAAGGGCGACACAGTTTCTCCCCATCGTTTCTTCTCCAAGAAACTATCTATGCTTCTTGCTGTTTCGAGGCAATCAAACATTTCTGCCCTGACGTCGAGGGACGTTTGTTTTTCATCCTCACCAATCACAAACCACTGGCAGAAGCGTTCTGCAACCCACCTGAGGATCCACCCCCTTGACAAGTCCGTTACGTGTACAGATAACATCGCTGCAGATTTCATCTCACGGATCAGTACTGTTTCCCACATTGTTGATCTTTCCGATCTGGCCTCCCTCCAAGCTTCTGACGAAGATTCTCAGGCTCTCCTGCGAGACCCACAAACATCACTTGTTTTCACAAAAGCTAAATTTCTTGGCATTTCCGACGAGGTGTGGTGTGATTCTTCGACCAGCACCCTACGCCCTTTGCTCCCACGCGGGCTGCGCCGACAGTTTTTTGATGCCCTGCATAACCTAGCCCACCTGGGTGTTCGAACCACCACACATCTCATGTCAGAACGTTTTGTTTGGAAGAATATCAAACGTGACTGTCAAACCTGGGCACGCAGCTGCGTCCCTTGCCAACGCAACAAGACAACAAGATCAGCTGCCACATCTCCCCGCCTCTGGGCAAGTTCGACATTCCCACAGGACAATTCTGTCGCGTACATATTGACCTGATCGGGCCTCTTCCTCCTTCGGAGGGCCATAGATTTATTTTATCAACTATCAACCATTTGTCTTGCTGGGTTGAGACTGTTCCTCTCCCTAACATTATTGCTGAGATGGTAGCCAAGGCTTTCATTGGCTCGTGGATCGCTCGTTTCGGGTGCTCGACCACTATCACCACCGATCAGGGTCAGCAGTTCGAATCCTCCCTTTTCACCATCCTCCGCAATATCTGTGGCACTAAAAAATACACACTACCACAGATCACCCACAAAGCAATGGGTTGGTGGAGAGATGGCACCATACCCTCAAGACAGCCCTTCAATGCCATGATTGTATCTGGTCAGAAGCTCTCCTGTGGGTGCTACTTGGTCTACGTTCGATATATAAACCTGACCTACAGGGAGGCTATATCCAAATTTGTTTTCCTACTGGGGGGACTTTTTCTTCCCCAGGTTAGCGAGGATCTTCCCCACTCACCAGATTTCATTAGCCGGATGCACACGCATTTTCAACAAATGCGTTTGCACCCACCCATCAGTCACTCACCACCCGAGACTTACGTTCCCACCGCATGCTCCAACTGCTCCCACGTCGTGCTGCATGATGATGTGGTTCGGCAGCCTCTTCAACCTCCTTATCTTGGCCCCTACAAGGTCCTGAGGTGGGGGGACATTAATTTTGATATCATGATTAAAGACCACACACAGACAGTTTCTCTGCATCACCTGAAACTGGCTCTCGTTGACCCTGATGGTCTCACACCACCTCAGTCGGACTCTGCAGACGATCCATCCTTGATCAAAAACAAAGACGTGCTCCCATCAACCTCACCGCATACCTCTTCCACCGAAGACTTTTCGCCACCATTCACTGGTTTCCCCACGTCACCCCGTTTCTCCCTGCGCAGGTTTCGCGCCCTCACCTCCAATGTTGGAGACACACACACCTGCTATCAGTTTGTCATGCAGCGTGCCGCCACACCGAATGAACGACATTTCTATTGTGACGTTCGACAACCGAGTGCTCATTCTTTGACAGATACCGAGGTCCCGCCATCAGACGGTCCCTTACACGTCAACATTGCACATAATCTCACACTCCCGCGTGAGTGTGACCGAGCATCTCTACGTGCTTTCATTTCTACGGATGGCTCGATCCACTTAAGGGTTACACATGCCTCCACCGCATTATCGACCACCCCACCTGCTTACACCCGGGCTGGCCGCCGTCTCATCCAGCCACGGTGGATGACTGACTATGAAGTGTACCTGCCTCTCGCCGCTCCGCCTGCACAAGCCACCTCGTTCGAGATGGAAGTACCTGTGGTGCACCTGCCTGAGCACACGATTTCCACCGACATCGACACCCGCACACCCTCATCCTTGGACATCTGCAGTACTCCGAACTGCAGAAGAGGGAAGAGGGGGGGGGGGGGGGGGGGGGGGGCTGTGTGGCGTCGATAGTTTGTATCGACCATGAAACTTAATATCTGTGTACTCTAAGTGCTCTGTCGAGCCTCCATCTTAACTTTACTTTAGCCAGTTCTTTGTGATATTTCATTCTGTACGGACACAGTGTCAAGTGTAAATATATATATATGAACTATGACATATATGGGAATTAAGTTTTCTATATCCCGATTACCGATCCCGTCCCCATAATGATATGGAGAAGCATGTGGTCATCACACTGCTATCCCAACCACTGTCAGTTTTCCTGACCAGAGCCATTACTTCTCAATCAGGTAGGTCCTCAATTTACCTCACAAGAGCAAAGCGCATCCCATTTGACAAAAGCACTCAGCAGACCAGGATGGTCACCCATCCAAGAGCTACCCAAGCCTGACAGTATGTAATTCGGTGATTTGATGGGAACTGGTGTTACCAATGCGCCAAGACTGTTGGCATAATGAACCAAATGCTGACATAAAATTTAATCTATTCCATGATAAAATCATATCATCATTTGAAAGTAGCTCTTTAAATAAGCTAATCAGAAATTACATTTAACAACCATATGAAATACCATGGATCAGTGGAGGGAAAGTTTCTTCTGAGAGGGAAAGGAAATATAACAGTTGTTAAGACCAAGTAAAGATCCAACAGTAGTTATGCACTAACAAAAGCTGCTTAAAATTACTAATAAAACTTATTAAAATGTCAAGTAACATGCAGATTATATCAGAAATCAGTATTTCTGACAACGGACTAAAGTATATATGGAATTTAGTAAGACAAGAGAAAGGAAAACAGTGCACAGAACAGGATAATGTAGTTATTGATATAAATGGAAGGGTTGCTAATGATCTGGCACAGGAGCAGCTATATGTAATAATTATTTCTTACAGTCGTAGGAAATGTAGTAACAAACAGTTTCAGAGAAAAATCAAAGCAATATGTTGAATAAACAGCTCAAATAAAATTCAATCATATGAATGTCTCATCAACTTATCTTCTGAAATTAAAAAAGATTATATATTCTCTCAAAAATAAAAGCTCATCTGATGGCATTTCCAACAGAGTACTTAAGACTTGTTAATATATAAAAGGTTTTAAGTGCTGTGTTTTCTGAAATATGTAATTTGTCACTAATTTCAAGGCAATTTTCCAAAGAGATTGAAATATGCCATAAACTCCTGTGTAAAAAAGATGACATATGACAATAACTACCAACATGTTTCACTGCTAGCATAATTTTCTAAAATTTTTGAGAACTGTGTCTGCTGATGGTACAGGAATAAAACTGGATGATAAAAGAACTTTCCTTGGTACGATGTTGAACCAGCATATCTCTTGGAAGCACCATATTGATTTCTTATGCCAAAAATTAAGAAAATCAATGAACACAATGAGGACAATGTCAAAAGTTCTTAATTATGAGCAAATGAGTATTATCTACTATTCTTTATTGTATCCATACATCACATGTGGAATTGAAGTATGGGGGTGTACTGCTGCCAAGCATTTAAACAGGTAACTCATCGTTAAAAAACAGGTAGTGAGGATTGTGTGTAAACTTAGTTATAATGAGTCTGGTAACAGGATTTTCAAAAATAAAAATCTCATGAAACTACCATCTAGGTATATTTATAAAACTGTTCAACTAATTTTAAAATAAAAGCAGTATAATAGTCTAAATAGAGATGTGCACATTTACAATACTAGGACAGACTATGATTATCATCTGGGAAGAAAGGACACAAAAAGTGCAGACAGCAGCTCCTGTTATCTGGGGATAAAATTTTACAACAAACTTCCAAAAACTTTATAAAGTTCAAGTGAAAGATGCTTTGAAATGGCCGTGAAAGAGTTTCTTATCAACAAACGTTTTTGTAGTATTAAGGAATTCTTTCAAAGGAGTCAAATACTTTTCATTTGTACAAATAGTTTTTATATATACCAGTAATCAATCTATATTGTTTATAACAGTTCACACAAGGTGAAGAGAGGAAATACACTGAAGTGCCAAAGACACTGGTATAGGCATGAGAGCTGAAATACAGAGATATGTAAACAGGCAGAATATGGCACTGCAGTCGGCAATGCCTATATAAGACATCAAGTGTCTGGTGTAGTTGCTAGATCAGTTACTGCTGCTACAACAGTGGATTATCAAGATTTAAGTGAGTTTGAATGTGGTGTTACAGTCAGCACACAAGTGATGGGACACAGCATCTCTGAGGCAATGATGAATTGCGGATTTTCCCGTACAAACATTTCATGAGTGTACAGTGAATATCAGGAATCCACTAAAATATCAAATCCCTGACACTGTTGAGGCTGGAAAAAGATCCTGCAAGAACAGGGCCAATGACGACTAAAGAGAATCGTTCAATGTGACAGAAGTGCAACCCTTCCACAAATTGCTGCATATTTCAATGCTGGGACATCAATAAGTGTCAGCATGCAAACCATTCAACAAAACATCATCGATATGGGCCTTTGGAGCCAAAGGCCCACTCACGTAGTTGTGATGACTGCACGAAACAAAGCTTTATGCCTTGCTGGGGCCCATCAACAATAACATTGGATTCTTAATGACTGGAAACATATTGCCTGGTAGAACGAGTCTCATTTCAAATTGTATCAAGTGGATGGATGTGTACGGTTATGGAGACAACTTCATGGACCCTGCATCTCAGCAGGAGACTGTTCAAGCTGGTGTAGGCACTGTAATGGTGTGGAGAACGTGCAGTTGGAGTGATTTGGGACCCCTGATATGTCCAGACACGACTCTGACAGGTTACATGTACATAAGCATCCTGTCTATCACCTGCATCCATTCATGCCCATTGTACATTCCAATGGACCTGGATAATTGCAGCAGGACAATGCCACACCCCACAAAACCAGAATTGCTACAGAGTGGCCCCACGAAAACACTTACAAGTTTAAACACTTCCGATGGTCACCAAACTCCCCAGACAAGAACATTACTGAGCATATCTGGGATTCCATGTAACATGCTGTTCAGAAGGGATCTCCAACCCCTCGTACTCTTATGGATTTATGGACAGCCCTGCAGGATTCATGGTGTCAGTTCTTTCCAGCACTACTTCAAACATTAGTTGAGTCCATGCCATGTATTGTGGCACTTCTGCATTCTTTCGGGGCCCTACATGATATTAGGCAGGTGTACCAGTTTCTTTGGCTCTTCAGTGTATAATACACACTCAAAAAAAGGTGCCCATCATGAAGAAATTATCCAAGTGGGATGAAATCAGTAGATGTGATATACATGTACAGACAAGCAAATGATTACAGTTTCATAAGAATTTGATGATTTATTGAAGAGCAAGAGTTCCACAAATTCAGCAAGTCAATAATATGTTGGTCTATCTCTGGCACTTATGCAACAGTTATTTCAGTTATTTGGCACTGATTCACAGAGTTGCTGGATATCGTCCTGAGAAATATCATGCCAAATTCATCGCATTAGATCATCAAAGACCTGAGCTGGTTGGAGGGTCCTGCCCATAATGCTCCAAACCTTGTCAATTGGGGAGAGATCCAGAGACCTTGCTGGGAAAGGTAGGGTTTGGCAAACATGAAGACAAGCAGTAAAAACTCTTGCCATGTGCAGATAGGCATTATCTTACTGAAATGTAAACACAGGATGGCTTGCCATGAAGGGCAATAAAACGGGATGAAGAATATTGTCGGCATGCTGCTGTGCTATAAGGGTGCTGGGGAAGACATCGAATGGCACCCTAGACCACCACTCCTTGTTGTTGGGCTATATGGTAGCAACAGTCAAGTTGGTATCCCACCACTGTCTGGAGCATCTTGCTGTTCATCTGCGCTCACTTTGAACTAGAACTCATCACTAAAGACAATTCTACTCCAGCCCATGAGATTCTAGGCTCTGATGACCACCAAAGACATGTCTGGAGGTGCCTCAAACAGTGGTTGGATATTAACTTGACTGTCACACACCATACGGCCCTACAGTCAGGGGTAATAGTCTGGGATGCCATTACTTTTCATAACAGGACTTCTTTGGTTGTCATCCATGACATTCTTACAGCATAGTGGCACATCAGCAATATTCATTTCTCTGTTTTGTTGCCCTTGATGGCAAGCCATTCTGGGCTTTTATTTCAGCAAGATAATGCCCACCCGCACGTGGCGAGAGTTTCTACTGCTTGTCGTCATGCTTGCCAAACCCTACCCTGGCCTGTAAGGTAGCTAGATCCCTCCTCAACTGAGAAAGTTTGGTGCATTATTGGTAGGGACCTCAAATCACTTTGGAGTTTTGGCAATACAACACACCAGTTCAACAGAATTCAGCACAATATCCCTCAGGAGAACATCCAACAACTCTATCAATCTATGCCAAGTTGAATAACTGCTTGCATGAGGGCAAGAAGTGGACCAATGCTTTATCTACTTGCTCAGGTTGTGAAGTCCTTTCTCTTGAATAAATCATTCAGTTTTTTCTGAATTTCAAATCATTAGCTTGACAGTACATGTACCTCAGATCCACCAATTTCCATCCCATTCAAATAATTTTTTCATGGGGTGTCCCTTTTTTTTTTCCCTGACAGTCCAAAGCAAATCCTCATATATGTGTACGGAGAAAAAATAAACAAATAAATAAATAAATACGAGGATAGTATCCTATGTGTGCAACAATAATATCTGCGGTAAATCATGTTAGGAATCCAGAAAAGTTGCTAAACTGAGAATGCCAGTTACACAATCAGTCACCAACTTTAAATTAAATAACAAAATGTCTCCAATTGATATTTCATGTGACCTATCAAAGGCATTTGACTTTGTGAATCACAATATTCTCCTGAGTAAATTGTGGTTTTATGCATCTGATGTTATAGACAGCCAATGGTTAATGTCCTATCTAATCAAAAGAACTGAGAATGTTGAAGCAATGTAAGGTTGGGATATTCTCTTGACTGGGGAGAAATCACTTATTGGCTTCCACAAGAGTCTATCTTAAGTCTACTTGTTTTTCATATATGTAAATGATCTTCCATCTACTATATAAAAAGCAGAATTATTCTTTTTCTGGATGACACTAATATTGTAATCAATCCAATCATGTAGAGCAATAGAAGAAATCATAAATAATGTTCTTAAATGTACTATTGAGTTGTATTCTGCAAGTGGTCTCACTCTCGGCTTAAAAACCACACAGCATGTTCAGTTCTGCACATCTAGATGTACTTTACCAATCATACATGTAACACATGGCAAGGAAATAACAAGTAGGGTGGAGTCTTCAAAAATTTTAGATGTCCATGTTGATGAGAAATTAAACTGGGTGAAATGGTTCAGATGACTCTAAACACTATGGGACTTAACCTCTGAGGTCATCAGTCACCTAGACTTAGAACTACTTAAACCTAACTAACCTACAGACATCACACACATCCATGCCCGAGGCAGGATTCAAACCTGCGACCGCAGCAGTAGCGCAGTTCCGGACTAAAGCACCTAGAACTGCTCAGCCACAGTGGCTGGCTGGAAAGAACACATTTTGCAACTTCTAAAACTACTTAGTTCAGCCACATTTGCAGCTTGAATAATTGCAGATCTTGGTGAGAGAGAAATCAGTACGTTGATATATTTTCTGTATTTTCATTCAATGAAGACATATGAAATAATGTTATGATGCAACTAATATTTAAGAAAGAAGGTATTCATTGCTAAAAAATGTGCTATAAGAATAATATGAAGTGATCACTCACAATCACCTTGCAAACATTTGTTTAAAAAGGTATGTATTTTGACTACTGCTTCACAGTATATTTATCCCCTCATGAAGTTTGTTGTAAATAATCCACTACAGTTCATAACAAACAATGATGTACATAATCTGAATACCAGAAGGAAAACTGACATCTATTACTCCACAGTAAGTTTGTCTTTAGTACAAAGACGGGTGTACATTGCTGCAACCAAAATTTTTGATCACTTACCAGTACCTGGTGACATAAAGTGTCTGACAGACAGTGAAGCCAAATGTGAAGACAACCTGAAAAAGTTTATCGTTGACAACTCCTGTTCCCTACAAGAATAAATGCCATATTTAAAAAAGAATGTTTAACGAAAATGTTAAAATACTCATTCCATTTCTTCACAATTAAACATATTTTTCAAGTCCTTCATTTCTTATAACTGCAGTCTGATTTCTGCAAAAAGTGTAGAAGTAGTTATAGTAGTAGCAGTAATAGCAGTAGCCTCCTTCTTCTTTATTGGCTCTACAGCTCATGATGAGCCTTGGCCTCTTCTACAATTTCCTTCAATAGCAGTAGTAATTCTATTCATACATAGATCTCTTATATGAAGAAACTGGTCGTCTTGTCATTAAAATTTAAGAACAAGAAAAATAGTGTTTCACATATACAGACATTTACAGACTTACAGGTCTAATATGACAAAGATGGAACAGGTAGTCAACTGTGGCTTTATAGTAGGAACCATCCCAGCAGTTGTCTAAAATAATGTACGAAAACCACAGCAAACCTAAATCGAGATGGCTGGGTTGAATACAAGGCCACTGTGTTTAAAATGGTGCTACCTCATTTGGTTTACTCCTAGTGTGATTAATACTGTTTCACAAATAACTTGTTTAATAATGACAAAGACTAATGTAAAAACTGTTCATTTATTTCTGACTCCTAGACACTGCTCACACTACACACACTATATGCACATTGTTTCATAGCATTGCACACAGGATCAGCTGATGCCATGTACCACAACTTTCCATTTGCTGACCTGAAAAACTGATTCAGCGTCCCTCTCTAATGAGTGAGTTATTGAGCTCAGAAAGGGGTCAAGGTGTTAATATTATAGATTGCATAGCTTTGGTAATTTGTTATAGTTTTATACTTTGGTAGAAAATGCTGTTTTTAATTTTATGTTTATTCTTTATTGGTAAGTGTAAGTTCAGTCTAGATCTTGTTTCATGGTAATGAACTTACCTGTTTCTGCAGTAATTATCGATATTATTTTTTACATGTACAATTGATTGGTAAATGTATTCACACAGTGCAGTTAATATCCCTAGTGTTTTGAACAGATCTTTACAATGAGCTATAGTATTATTTTTGGTTATTATCCTTATGGCCCTTTTCTGGAGTTTGAAGATTGTGTTCATATTCTGTGCACTTGTTCCCCAGGAAAGAACGCCAAAGCTAAGAAGCACATATGAGTAGTAAGTAAATAAAGGACACTCGCTGCTACACACTGGTGACAGGACTGTAAGGGCGTAATATACTGATGACATTCTGTTTGCTTTTATCTTTGTGTGTTAACACCACTTGAACTGAGAATAAATATTCATTCCTAGAAATTTTGCATTTGTTAAACAATCTATAGATGTGCCATCTCATCTAATGTAACAATGTTATTTTCCCTTTTCAAACTGAAATTCATGGAATTTGTTTTCCTTATGTTCAGTGTCAGTTTAGTGCTTATTGACCAATTGTAAACGCCCTTGAGCATTTGATTTGGTCTCTGTGCAAGGAGTTATCTTGTTTTCTTAGTGACTACAATATTACTGCATCAGCAAAGAGAATTTTTTCCCCATGACTTAGGTATTGGGAGACTTATTGAAGCATATTAGGACTAGTATTTATCGTAAAATGCTACCCTGAGGAACTTCTACATTAATGTGTTTCAGCTCTGATAAGTGTTTTACTACAACTTTACACTTATTGTACCCTATCTGCTAGGTATTATCAGGAACCAGTCATTAGCTATCCTGCTTATTCCTAATGCTTCTAGCTTATTTAGTGGACTCTTGTGGTTAATAGTATCAAAAGCCTTACAAAGATCTAAAAATGTGTCTGTGACATACTCATCTTTGTCGAGGGCATCAAGTATCATTTTTGTGAATTTTACTGTGGCTGATTCCATACATCTATCAGTTCAGAACCCATACTGTGGGTCACTTAAAAAGTTGTATTTAATCAAGTAATTCATTAATCTCTCTTTATTAACCACCCATTACTTATGTGATGATTCCTGATATTGTTATTCATGTGGATAACATGTGTCACCCACAACATAAACACTGTAATTGGATACTCTGAATGGTGTATATGAATGACTTTAGAAGTGTTTTATTTAAATCTAAATATAATACAATTAATACAAAAATACAGTAAGATATACACTAGGTGATAAATATTTTTGGCAAGTTTTTTTAAATAGCTCCAGTACCTCTAGACAGCAGCCAACTTGTCATTCTCTCTGTGGACACCTCTGTCAAGGATGCTATCAAACCTGAGACATCTCATGTGTATCCTGAATCAGTTTTTACTCATGCACAGGTAGAATGATTCAAGTCTGTTGCCATTTGAGTTATCCCACAACACTGATAACCTCTTTCTAGAATGCCTCAGAGATCTACACAGATATTACAAACTAATAAAACTCTGATCTTTATAACATCAGTTTCTTTAGCATCCCTTTCCATAGAAAGTTACCATTAACTTCATTGATGTAAATATTAGTACATGTGCAACAATAGGTATTATATTTTCATTCCAGAATAACTTTGTAATATCTATTTCTTTGTTATGTTAGCTTCACTTTTCAGTCCAGGTAAATGTGTAACAATGTTACAAACTCTTATTCTAACATTAGTAGGCTATCTACTGTTCCTCCATTTAGCTATTCCATCTTTTCAGAAAAGAAATATGTCCTCATCAATTACTTCTTCTTATGATTCAAATCCATAATTTTTGACAGTTGTTGTCCTGCTCCTGAATCATGACCACTTTTATGTACAAAATCATCATTCTCTGAGTCAACAGTATCACTGTAAGGATCTACGTCACTTAGCTCTTGCAACCATTTCCGCCATACATCAGAATGTCAGCTAAACTCTATGGTTTTTTTTCCCACAAAGTAAAAGTATAGAGAATATTTACTTTTCATAGGTAAGTATTCTACGTAAAAAGCAAATTACCTATAATTACGTTAGATATGATTAAAATTATCAACATGAAAGTTGTATTGAATCTAGGAAAGGAATAAAATAGCAAACACTACTTTGTTCCAGATTGTAGTAGTAGTGCTTGTGCAGAAGACGAGCATCTTCTAGGCTATAATACTGTTTCATAAACATAACTGAAAGCTGATGATGGCTGAAACTAATGGCTGGAGGGTTAATGGAAAGGTATTGAAAGTTGTGTGACTGCCATCCAGCCCACTCAGACAAAATAGAACAGGAAAATCATTTTGATGTCATCTGCACAAGCAGCAGAGAGTTAATTGATTCTATTTTATTTGAGAATGGGGACAGTCGAGAAATGAGTCACTAATTTTCTATGACTTCTGCATTACCTTACTTTTACATTGGTATAACTCTTGCATATTTTAAATACTCTGAAAATTTCCCTGAATTAAAGGACTCACTTATTATGTTTCTTAAGGGAGCTTGTACACTCTCTATGCATTGTTTCAGTACACACATTGGTACTTCATCTAAGCTGACTGACTTTTTATTTTTTGTTTTATGTATGGTTTCGCTGACTTTATGGTCTATACCTGTGTTTGGCAGCAACATCATTCTATTTACTGCATAATTATTTACAGGTGTTGTATTTGGTTTAGGGAATTTTTACTGCAACTTCTCTGCAATACCTGAAAAGTCATTGTTCGCATAGCTTGCTAAGTAGTGTGGTTCATTTATTAGTTTATCTCCCTCCCTTATCAGTATGTTATTATGTCTTTGTTTGGCTCTCCCTGTCTTTTTTATTTTTTTTATTTTCTTTTTATTACAACTCTGTCTGCTCTGCTTTTATCCTCTTCATTATATTTTACTTAGCCATTAAATGACTTTTTTTTTTGCAGAAATCAGCTCCACCCTATAAATCCTCTTGATTAGAAATTTAGGAGCTCTGGTTCATTATGACTCTTTTTCATGGAACTGAGGTACTTTTTGGTTTGGGAGGACTTCTTAGTAACTCCTGTTATCCATTTGTTTTTTTGAGACATTGATACTGATGTGAGTACTTTTGGAAATGTCTTTTCAGAATTCAGTTGAAATAATTTTTAGTATTTAGAGAATTTCACATTTACATTGGTTTCCATATACATGTCCTCCCTGCTTTGGTTTGGTAGTTCTTTTGAAAAATGTTGTATTTTGATTTCTGATAAACATATTTTGTAATCTTGCTGTTTAGGAAATTTTTCCAAACCTGATTTTACTGTTACTATTTGACAGAAATGGGTTGATGGTTCCAGAACTTTTACAGCTACATCACACTTTTCCCTGTCCATATTTGTGGGCACTTGTTAAATTACTGATGCAGTCTTTGTAGTAACTTTTGTTGCACGATTGACAAACAGGAATGTGCCAGAACTCTTAAGGATATTTATGAGGGTCCTGCTAATTTTGTTTATGATATTTGTGTTTGTGTTTCCACACAAAGTTAAGTTTATTTTTGTACTTGAACTTATAGAGAACTATTGTTAATTTACTGAAAAAAGTGTTCACACTACCACTGTGAGATCGATACATGCACACAATGATTAATTACACGGTGTTATCAAGACCTGTTAATTCAGTGGCTGATATTTAAAAATGTTTATGTTCACTTACTGTACTAAGATCTGTCTTGATTTCAACTGCATTCTTTTTCTGAAATAAATGCATTATCCTCCACCATTTGAATTAATCTCACAATAAGAGTCTGTCCTTTCATGCAATGATAATGCTATGTGTTGGATTTCTGTGTCTCTGCACAAATGTTGACTGCCACAAACTACTGTGCAATTCAAAGAATAGAGCTCAACTTCAAATTGTTGTATTTTATTTTTTATTGATTACATGTTTCGATGAATGATTGTTAAGTCTGTAAAATGTCCCTTGTTGCTTTTTTCCAATGGTTTCTTTTTCTTTATGATATGTATGTCATTTGGTGTGTTGTGAGTGATTGTTTCAGAATTTTTTAAACTTGAGGTAGTGAAACCTGTTGTCTTCATTTATCCTAAAAAAGATACTTCTCCTACCTCTGACAACAGGTATTTGATCATGTGTGGCTCGAGATCCACCCCCCATACTTTCATGAATCACCTGTACCAACCTGCCCTTCCCAGTCCTGTTTAGGAGTTGGTTGTGCCTCGTGAAACGCCATCTATTGATTGTCTCGACATGCACCAGAGCAACATGTACAAAGTCAGTTACCATCAGTGCCATCTCTAATCCAGATTAATCCACCTCAGAGCTCCATTAAAGTGTGTCTGGTCATGGCACTGGAACAGCTCAGCAAAGTGTACATTGGTGCCATGAGTAACAGAAGCTATCCTGTCCAGCAAAGCTATCTTTCCCAGTTCATTACCTATGTCATATGCCCCATTGCTGTCCGAACTGTTTCCCACCCCACCCGCTATTAATAAAAGACCCTATTTTGAAAAATCTTTTCATAATGATCTTAAGCGCTCTATCACATGACGTAGCCCTGCATTTGATTTGAATATGCTGATGGTCTGGTATACTGCCCCTAAGTTCTCCTGTAACTGAGGGCCTCTACCTCACCTGTGGCTACTTTCTAGCAGCAGCACTTTCTTTTTCCTAACACTTTGCATGAGCCTGGGCTTCCTAACATCAGCTGGTCTATAGCACATTTCCTGCTCCTAGATAACCTTTTGCTCCATGTGCTTTATTCCTACTACCTTCAGATTTCAGTGTATGTATTACAGTCAATGTAATCAAAACTGTTCAAATAAAGACTTACAGTATTCAACAACAGTTAGAATTGCAAACAGGAGTGTTGGAAATCCTTAAAGCAAATTTGATTGCAGTAATACACTCATATGAAGAGCGGGTCCTACCACAGAATCACTTCTACATCTATATCTAAATGATTAATCTGCAATTCACAATTAAATGGCTGGCAGAGCATTCATCCCACCACTTTTAAGCTACTTCTCTACTGTTCCATTCTCGGACATTGTGCAGGGAAAGTGAACACATAAGTCTTTCCATGTGAGCTCTGATTTCTCTTGTTTTATTATGACATTCATTGCTCCCTATGTAGGTGGGCAACAACAAAATAATTTCACACACTGAGGAAATAGCTGGTGATTGAAATTCCATGAGAATGTCCTGCCACAGAGAAAAATGCCTCTGCCTCAAAGACTGCCACTCCAAGTTGTGTATCATATCCATGGCACCCTCTCCTTTATCTAGCAGTAATACAAAAAAAGCTGCCCTTTTATGAACTTTTTCAGTGTCCTCCATGAATCCTATCTGATGCAGATCCCACACCACACAAAGATACTCCTTAAGAGGGCAGACAAGTATCATGTAAGCAGTCCCTTTAGTAGACCTGTTACATTTTCTAAGTGTCTTGCCAATAATTCACAGTCTTTGTTTTAGTTTCCACACAACATTATCTATGGGATTGTTCCAATTTAAATTATTAATAACTGTAATCCCAAAGTATTTAGTTGAGTTTACAGCCTTTACGTTTGTGTGATTTATTGTGTAACTGAAATTGAGCAGATTCCTCTTAGTCCTCACGTGGATGACTTCACACTTTTCATTATTGCCACGTTTTGCAACATGCAGATATCTAAATCATTTTGAAATTTGTTTTGATCATCTGATGACTTTACAAGACAGTAAGTGACAGAATCATCTAAGAGAGCAGCTCAGATTGTCTCCTAAGTCCTTTATGTGGATCTGGAACAACAGAGGACCTTGGGGAGTGCCAGATATTACTTCTGTTTTTCTTGATGACTTTCCATCAATCACTATGAACTGTGTCCTTTATGACAGGAAATCACAAATACAGTCACACAACCATCAGTTATTATGAATTATATCCTTTCTGACAGGAAATGATGAATCCAGTCACACAACTGAGACAATACTCCATAGGCACACAATTTAATTAGAAGTTGTTTGTGAGGAATGGTGTCAAAAATCTGAGTGTCAACTTTGATCCATACATTCTTTGAGAGTGACTCGAAAGATGTCATTATAAGTGGGAAAAGCAGATCTTCAAGGACTTCAAAACTAGAGATGCTGATTGATGTCAAATGTATGAACAAGAATTTTGGATGGATAGTGTTATGGAGAGTGAATACGCCCATGTTGTTTGCTGGAGCTGAGTAATAATAATGATGACACAGTTTCAGTGTATGAGATTTACATAAAAAAACAAGACAGATTGACAGAAGACTGACAAGAACAGAATGATCGCATCAATTGCACTGAAATTTTAGCATATTTCAGTACTGACTTTGGTTGTGGGTAGATAATTAACTCAGCACTTGCATAAACAGCATCTACATAGGATAATAAATATTATGAGGTTCATCCAGCAAGTGAGTTTCCCTATTTTATTTGAAGCATTCAAACATAGTTAGTACTACAGTTTTTTTTGTGTTCACAGGTACCATTTACTGAACAAATGAATACAGTTTATATTACAGATATTCTCCACTTTTGTGCATGCACTTTTGCCATCATTCTGGCAGAGTCCATATTTGTGTAGCAAACCATTCTTTGAGAGCATCCTGGCACCACTGGTTGACAGCTGCATGAAGCTCATCATTGGTAGTGAACTTGTTACCTTGCACAACATCTTTCATCACATTGAATAGGGCACAGTCACTAGGAGCCAGAGCTGGTGAATATGGAGGATGGGGTAGCACAGTGAACCCTAGTTCATGCACAGTGGCAATGGTCTGGTGACTGGTATGAGGCCACGCATTGCTGTTTTGGAACAAAATGCCATGGCAACATTTTCTGTGCAGAGTTGTTGAGTGTGTTGATGGAACTGGTACAGTGAAGAGCAGTACTGAACAATCTTGAGGGTCATAATGTGAGAGGGCCACTCCAGCAGCAGTATACCTTCCTGATCCCAGAACACAGTCGTCATTTATCTCTGCATGAATAGTCCCAGTCTTGACTTGTTCAGATGAGGGCTTCCAGTATGCTTCTACTGCATAGACTGAACTTTTGTTTCTAGAGTCTCATGGAAGAACTATTATTCATCAATAGTGACCAGGTGCTCAAAGAACTCCACTGGATCTGCACTGCACTGTAGCACCAACTCTTGACATATCCCCACATGCCCCTGTTTCTGCACAATGATGAGGGAATGGGGGACCCATTGTTTGCACAACCTCTTCTTTTTCAAATCCTCGTGGCTGATGGCGCAGAGAGTTTCCCATGACAGACCTGTTGCCTTCAGGAGTTCCTCAAATGTGATTTGCCTATGCCCCGTTATCAAGTCATTGACATGCCGGGCATTGTTTCGTTTGCATGCAGTTGCTGGACACTGAGTGCTTTTGTGTTTTTGAGCACAGTGTCTGCTGCTTCTGAACTCTGACACCCAATGAAACATGGATTGGCAAATTAGTGCTGTTTCCCCACATATGACTACAAACGACTTGTGGATAACTGAAGCAGTCATTTCTTCCCTCTAGAGGAACCACACTGTCCTCTGCTGCTGGTCTGCTTCCATGATGTCTTACTGATGCCACTTATGGGAAGCAGCAACACCATCTGGTGGCAGTAGACAGCTCTATAATCTATCTTCATGCATAAATGACGCATATTTCAAACTGCTACTTTGCAAGAGTTATTGGGGGAGTGCCAATCAATACTGGACGCACAAAAAATTTCTCTGTAAAATAAAATGTGCCTGTGACTTGTGATGACATGTGAGGGCTGGTGAGTTAGACTGGTATGTGCTGACAACACTCATAGTGGCTAACTATGCATACTGCACTATCTTGCCAGTATGCTGTGAGCTAACATGGAGTTACCATTACAAAATGTGTCTGATTGTGAACTGTGCTCTGTCATTCATTTTTTTCACAGTGAAACAACTATCTGCTGTCAATATCCAGTGGGAATTAACCTCTGTCTGTGGGGAAGGCTATATGAGAATTAAAATGGTCAGATGTTGTTATGTATAGTTTGTGGAAGAGATAGAAAATGCAAATGACAAATACCACATTGGGAGGCTCACTACAGTGATGAAGTGATACCATTATTGCAATTCACAATATTTTGGATGAAGATTGTCATATTTATCATTGACAGCATCATAATGCAGCTATTTTCTGGGACTGAAATTGGATGCTCATTCACTACAGCGAAGTCTTTGCAAGATGGGTGCCACATTTACTGAGTGATGTCCACAGGCAGCAATGGATGGATCTGGCCATAATGTTTTTGGAAATGCATCAGAGAGAGGGAGATCTGCTCTTCAAATGGACTGTCACTGGGGATGAGACCTAGGTTCATCACTTGACCCCTGAGACAAAATGTCAGGGCGTGTGGAAGAAACCCAACCACAAAAAAAAACAAAGGTCACACATGCAGCAGGATAAGTTATGTCAACCATATTTTGGGACTGTGGGGTTTTGATCATTCACTAACTGCCTCACAACACCTCACCAAATTGAGAGAGGTACAGTAATATCTTGAGGAATCTATAAGCTGCCATAAAAAGAAAATTTCATGGACTTTTGTCTCATAACATTCTCTTCCTTCATGACAATGCTCTGCCTCATACAATGGAGTGACCCAGGCTGAGCTTAGAAGATTCAGCTAGAAAGTGTTCTCACATCCTTCATATTCACCAGATCTTGCTGCAAGTGATTTTCACATGTTCCCCCAACTCAAAGGTCATCTTAGAGATAAGTACTTCAACACTGATGATGTAGTCACATCAACAGTAAACAAGAAGTTCTGAGCAAGGACATGACATGGCATTACACTGGTTTGGAAAACCTTGTGTCACGTTGCCAAAAATACTGGGAAAAACATTATGACGATGTAAAAAAGTAACAGAAGCACTGTACAATGTAAATAAAAATATTTCAGGATCATAAATTGTGTGTAATGAGTTTTTATAAAATAGGAAAACATACTTATCGGATTCCCTTGAAACAAACTTGCTTAATGGACAATGGTCCAAAATTCAGGTTTTAAGACTTATAAACAACATGAAGCAGGAATATGTTGGATCACCAATTACAAGTTAGTTGTGCTGTGAGTGGGGCTTATTGCCACACCCATGTGCTATGCTTGGGCTGTAGGACAGGCTGACGGAAATTGACTGAAAACATGTCTGCACAATGGTTCATTTATTTGTGGCAATGGAATATGCAGACTATTAACAATGTTTTATGATATCGACAGTCTATGCTCTTGTCACCATGTTGTCACAGTAAAGGGTGTTTCATAATAGATATGCTTGAACACTGTTCCGGGAGGGTTACGCTCCTCAGGAATCAGGCACATGGTTTGATCATCTAACCACAGGAAAAATGATTTTCACACAAGTGGACGAAACAGGTAACCATCTTCCAACCTGTGGGGCATCATGTATGTTACAGTCATGATGTAACAAGATGTGAAAATGGACGGTGCTTTCTGAATAATCCTGTATGCATTGTGGGAAACTCACATTAAGCTTGATCCAGGTGGCCTGTGGCAAGCAGAATGATACACCTGTAGATACGTCTACACTGATCCACTGCTCAGCTCACACTGGTCTCTGCTTTGTCTTTTGTGCACCTGTGCATGTCACATCATTGCCAAACTCTGGTCTAATGGTAAATCTGTGAATGCGCCAGTGGAAGACAGATATTGCTAGCTTGTGCTGGATGTAACTATGGTTCCCATATTTCTCAGTGTGGCTGCCACACAGTTCCCCCCTTGGAAAGTGGAGATCAGGGGCTAAGAGAAAGTACCAGCAACCAACTTGCAACTAGCACATTTGGAGCTGTTGGGCTTTCTGGTGTAGTAAGCATGAACACGATGGTGGCAGGCACATCCACACAGATCTGACAGTGGCCAATGATGTCAGTACACACATGGACAGAGCACACGGTGGGTGTGTCCATGCACAGCCAGCTAGTGACAGCGGAATCAAGTTATGCACAGTCTGTGATGAAGGAAGCTGGGATATTTTTACTTCCCCTCTTGTTTTGTCATCTGCCTCCTTAAATTTGTTTCTTTCACTTTAAACTAATTACCATTAACATACACAAGTACAATCTGCATTTTTATAAAAGAGAAAGGTTGGCCCTTAATCTCAAAGAATATAACACCAGATCTAATCTTGTGCTTAGTTTTATGTATGTAATTGATTTTCTAATTTATTTTGACTATTCCTAGTTAGTATCTTTTGGTATAGGGTGAAATCAGTAATTGTTTTGTAACTTAAATTCTATTGCTGACATATAAACAAATATAAATTCTGTACCAATTATAAACATTTGGAGGAACAACTAATAGTATTCTTAAAGGATCTATTTGGCTCTATTCGAAAACATGTTAGGAAAGCCGGCCCTTAATTAACTCCAAAGTAATTAACAGTTTTGTCAAAAGTATTATTTGCATAATGATAAATGTTAATTTCATCATTTAAACAAATAATTTGGCCTAAACCTTGTAGTAGAAAAAAGTGTTAAAAGGTACAAATTTTTTGGTGTATTCAGTTAATTTAATGAGTTAGGTTTTAATTTTAATTTCTGTAAATTTAACTTCAAACAATGTGTAGTTTCAGTACCTAGTATTGTGAGGATATATAAGGGCCCGATTTTTGGTCCCAAGACAGTCAGTTCATGGCCAAGTTTCAGACAGGAACCTGTGTTGGTTAGAACAACAACAATGCATCAAATTAACTGTGAAATAAGTGTAACACAATTAGGCCATGTGTTAAAACAATAACAGTATCTGTTCAGTACAAACTGCAATATTCTGCAAGACTTGTGAACTGTGTGGTTAGGTTTTTACTGCTCGTAGATGTACGACAGTAAACTACTGAAGCAGTATGTGGATGTTCACTTGCAACCTATTAATGAGACTTATCAAAAGTTAAACAATAGTGCACTGGCCATATAACTGTGTATTATTTGGTGGGTTATGAACACTGAAAGTAAACCACTCTGAAATGCAAATGTGTACCAGTTGGCTACATCATTCAAAGTAGTCCGTGTTTGATTTCTGCCCCAAAATTTTTCAGCCAGAATAGCAACAGTACATTGACACTGAGGACAACAAACAAAGAAATAAAAAAAACTGTCACAAGTTGATAGCCATACATGGTTCACTTCAGAGGACACTAACACACAAGCAAAGTCTGGTTGACAGTTGAAATCACAAAACAAAAGATTGAACAGTTGCACAGTAGGTAATGAAATAAATTGTTCATGAAGTAGCATTGTTCGTAGTTCACTGACTTCACTGACAGTCTGATGGGCAACCAGAGTGCAGCACTCAATCCAGCATCAAAGCTCAAGACAGTGGAGGTGGGAGAACTGTAGAAAGTGTTTTAACTTGCATGAGCATGGTATAATTGTGACTTAAACACGGGCTCCGGAACTGCAACGGACTTGCCTGGCAATGCAATGGGTGAAGCCTGGAGTACAACGAGGATGCAAACATGGAAAAGGGCAAGTCAGTAGATCCCGCCTCAACAACTGTTGGAGCAGAGGTAAAGGGACATGGACGTGGGTCCAGGGGCTACAGTGGACAAGCCGCTGATGAGATGGGAGGTGATGACTAGAGCTCGACTGGAGATCAGATGGTGATGTGACACACTGGAGACAGAGTCTCTACAGCAAGCAGTGGCTCAGGGAGCATATTCTTACCTCATGTGATGGCTGGGGTGCATGTCGGCTGCATTGTTAAGTGTACTTGATTATTATGCAGCATGGTCGTTTGAAGTGGATGTGGTGGCTGGACTGCATGACATAGTCCACTGGGGGGCTAGGGTGTGGGTGCTTGGTGCGCCTGTTGTTGGTGCAGCCTGGGTTGTTGTGCTGGCTGCCTGGGTGAGATGGGGAGAGGCTGAGGTGACTGTACCACATTGGTGTGCAACATTACGTGTGTACAGCACTGCAGATCAGCATATACAAATGCTTTACTGGTGCCATGTCACATCGGCCATTTGGATGTGCAGATGTTCCACCCCCAGAGTGATTGAGGTATCATGTGGTGGTGGTACTTCCTCCATGAAATCTCCTGGAATGGCGAGTTTTTGCACATAGATGAGATTGGCTGGTGAAATACTTTAGTGATACCTCAAGGCTGAGGAGAACCTGCAGGAGTGCTTGCATCCAGGATGTATTGTGTCAAGTTGCAGCAATTTTCAGTATCCTATTGAACTGTTCCAGAATGCCATTAGAGGCCGTGTGGTAGCTAGTGGTCGTGTGCAATTGTACGCCACAAAGCTAGGAAATGTCAGTGAACAGAGTGTTGTCAAACTGGTGGTCTGTTGTGACATGACTGGGGCATCTGAAATGTGCCACCCAGTTGTCAACATGAGTGATGGTGATGGTCTTGGGTGTTGCTTCCGGCAAACAAATGAAATGGTCCACTATTGTTAGCAGATACTGCTTGCCATGTGGACATGTGCAAAGCGGCATGTCACATTGGGAAAGGTACCAACAGGTCATGGGTGTGTATCCCAACTTTGGCACATTGACATGTGCTCCAGGCATGTGCCCATTGATGGTACTCTTTCCGGAGTTCTGACCAAACCAAATGCACAGTGATGAGTGACATGGGAGTGTTGATACCCGAGTTTGACAGTCTGTGGACGCAGTCAAAATTAGTGCGCCAGAATTTCTACAGGCAAAACAGGCAGTGTGTGCCTTTCAATACATCACACCAAATGTTATGTTTGGAGCCATGAAAGGGCTCTAGTTTGTGTTTCAGGCTGGTGGAGCATTATGGTAAAAGCTGTCAAGTTTATTGTTGCTCTCCTCTTCTTGGACAACGTCCTCAAAGTTCACAGCAGAAGAGACAATGGCACAAGTGCAGGACAAACAGTGGCGATGATATTGTCCATCCTGGAAATATAATGAATATCTGTGGCGAACTATCACATGTACTTCAACTGCCAGGACCAGCATGGCAAACATTTGGTGTTGTTGACCCAAAACATATCAGTGATAGGTTTGTGGCCACTGTAAATAATTAATGAGTATGCTGCTACCAGTGTGCGGAAGTATTTTACTGCCTCATACACTGCAAGTAACTCATGGTCCTGGACACTCCAATCGTTTTGCAACATTGATTGTTTCTGTGAGAAGAAACTAAGTAGCTGCCAGATACTGACAACATGCTGTTGAAGCACTGGCTAGCATCAACAACCATGGCCTGTTCAGTGTTGCACAGTGGGTGTTTGAGCAAAACATTGTTTCTGCGAGGTTTCATTTGATTTTGTTGGAACTTTTGTCCATTGCATCTATCCAGTGCACAGGAGACCTCCCCTTCATGATGGGGCCACACAGAGCTGCTGTCAGCACCTCCTGCACAGCAGCAGTATTAGGGAGATCTTGTCACTAAAAGTTCAGCACACTGATGTAGTGGCGTAACTCTTTATGTACCTGTAGACATGGTATATTTAAGATCACCTGTACCTGGTAGTAGCATGGATCCACTCAGTATGATTAAGTCTACAAGAAACTCCATTTCTATGTTGCTGAATATGCAGGCCTCACTCAGGCACCAAAAAATGGTTGTTAGGTGGTGGCAGAGGAGCGCAAGTGACTTAAAGAAAACCAAGATGTTGTCAAGATATGCAAAACAACATGGTAAACCTTATAAGATAACATCCAGGAAACACTTCCAGGTCTGGACAGCATTCCAAAAGCCAAATGTCATGTACATGCTCTGGAAGAGTCCAAATAGTGTGATGTTTGCCATTTTTTAAATTTCTTCTGGTGCCACTGGTATTTGCGTGAATGCCTTCACACAGTTGATTTTCTGAAAATTACAGAGCTCTCCAAAGCATGACTAAAACACTGAAGACATTTTACAGGATATCGATCTGGCACTATTTGTGAACTGAAGGCACAATAGTCTCCACTAAGTGCAAGGCAGAGGACCATGGGCTGCTCAATCATTGGATGATGCCCTGTTGCAGCATGGCCTCGAACTCAGTCTTTGCTTCAGCGAGTCTGCTGGGCACAAATCAACATGGATGACATGAAGTGGGAGGACCTGGTGTAGTTATAATGTGGTGGACCATAGAATGATTCATGTCCCAATGAAGACCAGGCAGGCAAGTGACCTCCAGAAATTTGTCAAGGATGTCAGCGTACACTGAAGAAAGTAGCCTGGTGTCACTGTCCTGCTATCTTCTGACTTGTGGTAGCACCTACCAGCTGGTAATTTGGAATACCAACAAGCAGCTGGTAGTGTCCGAGGAATCTGCACCCAGGATTAGCTCACTGATGTCAGCCAACCTGAAGGTCCACACAAATGTGCAGTGTAGTTCCAGACCCAAATTTTGTTGGTGTGTGCCATACATTTTGAGTGTTGAATTGTGTACAGCCATAAGAGATAGCACCTTGGCTGTCCTGCAGTCCCTCAACATTGTTCCTGGGAATAATGAGAGCTCAGAACCCATGTCTAAAGGGTACTTAACACTGCCAGCCCATTCTGCCATGAAGAGATGCTTTGATATGGCACTGCAGCTAGGTGTGTCCAAGCCCAGTTGCCACTGACATTTGGGTGCAAGCAAGATGGTGGCACTTTGTTGTGTTGTTTCTGAACTGGGCATGGTATGACTAGAAGCTGTCTGGCAGCTGACCTGACATCTGTGGCATATTGCTAGAGCTGCTAGAGCTGTATTGCTGGTTGCTGGTCACAATATAATGAGATGGATGAATAAATTGTGCTATCAAAATAAATTCATACATGTCGTGGGAAGCTCATGTTAAACTAATCACATGTGGCCTGTGGTGAGCAGAATCATACACCTGCAGACAAGTCTACACTGGTGCATTGCTCAGCTCACCCTGGTCTTTGCTTTGTCTTGTGTGCACCTGGGTGCATTCTACCATTGTCAAAATTTGGACTAATGCTAAATCTGTGGTCATGCCAGTCAATGCTAGGCATTTCTACCTTGTGCTAGCTGTAACTATGGCTCACGAATTTCTTGGTGCAGGTGCCACAAGGATAGGAACTTCGAAATAATGTTGATCTCTGTAAATTACTTACAATTTTTAATGTCTAAAGCTGGTCTAAACTGTTACCCCTATTTGCTCAATTCATTACTCTTATTATTGTTCTCCTAATCATAATCAATGGTGAAATAAAAACTATAAGCCTACCCATATTTTAAAACTAAACAATCTATTTGGGAATGTTGGCAAAGATCTGGCCAATTTACCCCATTAGGTATGGAAAAGTGGCCACTATATAAGCATTCAGAAAAATGTTTACATGTCCTATAAAATATACTCTTACCTTAGCTATAAATATTTGGTGTGATACCTTACAGTATGTTGATTCAAGATTTATATGCTGCAAGCTTCAGTTAACAGCCATTATTTCATGAAAATTCAATTTCATTTAGAGGGGGCACTTTACCCCACCTTCCCCTACCTGTTGTTGATGATTTGGAAGGCCAGTTCCATTATATTTCTTTTAAATCCCTTTTTTTCCTTGAGGGCATTCCAGCTGATTCATTCTCCAAGATATTTTAATCCTATGACTATTTCTATTTTTTGTTCTCCCACTCTGAAATCTTTCAGAAGGTTTTTTATGACTGTCATTATTTTGCTCTTTTTCAAAGGAGACTTTAGACCTATTTTTCTGTTTGCTTTTATATTTCAAGGGCTTCCTCCTAGATTTCAGCTAGTAGGGCCATATCTTCTACGAACACCAAGCAATAATGCTTTTGTTTTTTGTTTCGAGTCAGTTTTCACTATGGGTATTTTTGTCCTACTTGCCGATTACTTTTTCTAGGGTGCAGTTAAATAGCAGTGAGGACAGTCCATCTCCTAGTCATACACCAGTTTTTTATCTCACAAAGGGCAGAGAATTTTTCCATGAATTTGAGTTTGATGTATTTTAAAGTTCTCTCTGATTAGTTTTTGTGGCTTTGTTGTCTAGGTTTAATTCCTTTAACTCAGAGATGAGCAATTCCCATTGTACTGAGTCATAAGCTTTTTGAAAGTTACTGGAGAAGACAACAGATGATCTTGCTCTTGATTTTTAGGAAGCCATGAAATTTTTGAAGTTTTGAATTTGACATGGGCACTATCTTCCTTTCCTAAAATCGTCTTGTTATTCTCCAAGTTGATACACTAGTTGAGGTTCTTCTCTGTTTAGTAGGACTTTAGAGACTATCTTGTACATTACATCTACAAGTGAGGTCCATCTGTGGTTGTTGCAGTTTATCTTGGAGCATTTCTTATGGAGTGAATGGATGGGGTTGAACTTCCACTTATCTTTGATTCTTTAATTTATCCAGATTTCTTCATAGACGTTTTGGAGACAGTTTATGGCAATTTCTTAGACATTTTTCTGACGTTTTTCTGTGAATAGCTTTTCTCCTGAGGCCTTATAGGTTTTAAGATTCAATATGATTATTTTCAGTTTCTCATTGGTGGGGAGTTCAGCATTAGGGGTTCTTTACAGTTGAGGTGGTTTCTGAAATATTCTGCCAATATTTTGCAATTATTCACTTTGTTGTTGGCAGTATTTCAGTTTTTTATTGGAGTTGTAGGGTCAGTGAGTTGTATTTTATTGTTTTTTGTTTAAAAGTCTTATAAAGGTTGCTTGTATTGTTTTTGATTAAGTCTTCATTGATCTGAAACAGGAGATACTTTTCATGGGCTGTTTTGATTCATGTGAGATTGTTACTCATTAATTTTCTTATGCTTGAGAAGTTTTGTCTGTTACGTTTGTTTTTCTGTGATTGCCACTGCTGACACACTTTTCTTATTGGTCCAAGAAGTCTGTCACTTTCTTCCATCCATCAGGCATGTTTTTCATTTCGCTTATGGGAGCTGGTTGTTTAGCTTAAGTTACTAGACATTCTTTTATTTGATTTCAGTTTTAGTATTGCATGTCTTCAGTTTTGAGGGGAAACTCTTTGGAGTTCATCATCTTTTCTGGGTCTCTTTTTTTCTGTTGTTATTTAAGTTTTTTTGGTACTGTTAGCTCACTTTTGCTTTTTGGGAGTGACAACGAATTTTATTTTAGAAAGTCCTCTGAGGACTCTGACAATATATATTTCTTTATGGAACTTCTTTTTGATTGATATATCATTCAGTTGGAATTCAACTAGACATAGGTTTGTTAACAGTCATGTGTCGTATTTTTTAGGTTAGCTTTTTAAAGATTTTGAATTTCTCTATCATGTTGCGTGCTTTACATAAATCTGTCAAGCTGGTCCATTTTGGTTAATTCTGTTATGTGCTGAGTAGTTTCCAATATTTTTTTTGTTTTTGTATTTCTTTTCCTTCCCTACCCAGATTTTGGATTTCTCAATCACGAAGTGTGCTTTGCATAAATCTGTCAGTCTGATCCCATTTTGGTTAATTCTGTTATGTGCTCCTTTTTTCCCCCTCCTTCACTACCCAGGCACTGAAATTCCCCATAAGTAGGCAATTGTATTTGTGTAGACACATGGGGCCTGATGATGGAGTGCTGCTGCTGCTGAATAAACAGTGACCCAGTGTTTCAGAAATTCTCATTGGAGCTGATTACAGCAGTAGGGATCAAGAGCTTGTCAGTGGTCTTTGTATGGTGAAACTGGCAGAGTCTCGTATTCTAGTTGTGTTATTACACCCACCTCACTTTGATGAGCATTAAAGGTAGCCCCACCCATTGAA